>NC_090865.1:922177-1268844 GCF_024217435.2 Syngnathus scovelli
TTTATTTAACTACTTACAACCCTGTAACGTATTGGTGGTTTGTGTTGTCAGGTCACGTAACATCCTGGATGACTTCAGGGAGGCGTACTACTGGCTGAGGCAGAATACCGATGAGCACGCGCGCGTCATGTCATGGTGGGACTACGGTTATCAAATTGCCGGGATGGCCAACAGGACCACGCTCGTCGATAATAACACGTGGAACAACAGTCATATAGCGCTGGTAAGCTCTTTTGTTTCATTGACTATCAAGCTCAGGATGATCAAGCTCTGTCTTTTTTTTTTTTTTTTTTTTTTAAATTAAACTGCCACTTCTAACTGCTTTCTGCTCATAGGCTCGGTATTCGGCATTTCATTTAAGGACACTGCAGTTAATTGGTGTCGCAAGTGTTGATTTGTCCCTCTGCTGCATTTCAAGATGTTTTGGTGTCAAACTCCATCTGCTCTTTGACTGCCCTTGCTGCCCGTTGGCTCCTCATCTGTTCTTGGGAAATATAATCACGGCGCATTAGAGGGCGTAATTAACTACCGGCTACTGCTCTGTGCCTGTGCCGTGGTGCATTTTATTTGCGCTTTCTTTCATCTCCAACTGTGACAGTGGAGGCACTTCTCCCGCAAAGCAGAGAGGAGAAACTTTACAAGCGTCATCAAAAGTTTAATCCACGAGGATGCGGCCAACTTCCTCGATTAAAGCCGGAATTTGTCCAACACGCTTTTGAATGTCTTTGTCTGCGTCTCCTCCATTTTGGAGGGATGAGAGACTGGGAGTAAGATTAGGAATATACAACACTGTCAATTTAACTTTAATGTTTCATCTGTTTTATATTGTTCCATCTTTTTAGCCTAGGGATGTTTTTCCTAAATACACTCGACACTAGCGTAAATTAGCTGTGGCGGGTTCTATTGGAAATGTATTAAACTTTTGCCACACTTTAGGTGGGGAAAGCCATGTCTTCCAATGAAAGCGCGGCCTACAAAATCATGAGGTCCCTGGACGTGGACTATGTGCTGATTATTTTCGGCGGCGTCATCGGCTACTCGGGCGACGACATCAACAAGTTTCTATGGATGGTGCGGATAGCTGAGGGCGAGCACCCAAAGGACATCAGGGTAAGTGTCACCTCGACATTCTTGCTCACAAGGATGTAACAAGTAAACAAATAGTCCAGCAGGTTTCAACACAGCCAGTAATGGAGCGAATGACTCCGAACGCATTAGCACCTGACCGCAACAATGATGGCGAACTGAACTGAAGACTTATCAGTTACGCAACGGCAATCTATTTAAATGCCCCCCGCCGTAGCTCCATCGCCGTAATGATTTTTTTGAGCAAGGTGCAAGCACATCGGTAACGCCTATCGACTGCTGGCTGCCAATGCTAGCTGAATACCAAGAAGGATCAGCGACCTCTGATATAGTATGAGCAGTTTGTTGTGTCAAACATTTGAAATGCGAGCATGGATTATTAGTAAAGGGTTTGATGTTACTTTACTGCCGTCCAATGGTGAACACTAAATGTCACTTTTATGTCAAAAGGTCTGATTGGAGCAGAAAGAAAAGGAAAAGTCGCTCCTTTAGGAATACCGCTTGAATATTTATGGTCTTTGGGAAACTATATTGGGTGTGGTTGAAGTAGTGTAGTGTTTCCACCAAATAGCTTTTCCAGCTACTGAACCGTCTCCACAGCTCTGTCTTAGTACCTGATCCTTTCAACTAAGCACCCAGTCTGGATGTTTCCATTAAACACTTGGCTCCAACAAAGCCCAAGTGCAGTTTCACCCCCCCCCTTGACATTCCATCCTCAAGTTTGCAACTTTGAGCTTCATGCAGAGCCCAGAGTGACTTCTAATAAGTTTTCCTTCTACCATTAAACACATTTTAAAGTCGGTGTACGAAAGAGCGAAAAGCAAAGGTTAGAATAATGAATGCGCTGTAATGTTTTCTTCCAGGAGAGCGACTACTTCACCCCTCAGGGAGAGTTCCGAGTGGACAAGGCGGGTTCTCCCACTCTGCTCAACTGCCTCATGTACAAGATGTCCTACTATCGATTTGGTGAAATGCAGGTGAGCTGAGCTGAGCAGTGAGTTGGAGCTAATGGCCGCTTGATTTGGCGCTGTATGTAACTACAACACGTTGACTTGCACATCTTGAGGGCACGCCGGGTCTTGTTAGAATCCACAATAAGTTCCACCTGCCGCTCTGATCCACTTCAGAGGCTGGGATAATGAGCGGGAAGTTGACACAGGTCTTGTTATCTCCCAACAAGTCTGCTGCACTCTTACGCACCGCTATGCCACTTTGTAGACAGTAACAAGCAGCCGCCGCCGCCTGACTGGTGCTCGCTCGCAGGTACCTCGGGAGTCCCCGCGGTGGGTAGGAGGATTTCAAGGGTTATCAGAGGCTTTGTGTTGTGGTAATAGATGGGTTGGTCCTCCTTGAGCTGATCCGACCGCTGTAACTGCTGCCTCGGGGTCAACAGAGTCGGTCGGTCAGTTGCAGACGAGATCTTGAAAAAAACATCTCAGCTAAATTGAAGAGGAAGATAACAAATAGCTTGTTTTACACTTGTAAGACCGTGTTATTTAAAAGCCTACAATATTCCTGGATGGATAGACAAAGCTACTCCTGTAATACTTCACAGCACATGGGATTGTTTTTTTTTTCTACCAAAATCAGATATTGCCTAGCAACTTGCAGCTTCCACAGCTTTTCTCATTACTCTGCAAAATGACCCTTAAACCTTTTTCAAGTTGCCTGAAGGTTTGCAAACTGAAGTCTTACATTGCTTCTTAGAAAGACAGGTTGCCTAATAAGTTTTTTTTTCTCATTTTTGCTCCGGGAAATTGTGTTTCTTCTGACGTTTTGCTACGCCTCTTCTCCCCCAGTTGGACTTTCGAACGCCCCCGGGCTTTGACCGTACACGTAACGCTGAGATTGGCAACAAGGATATCAAATTCAAGCACCTAGAGGAGGCCTTCACCTCAGAGCACTGGCTGGTCAGGATCTACAAGGTCAAAAACCTTGGCAACAGGGAGCCCATCGACCGCAAGCTTCGCAGCATCGTGCCCAAACAGAAGTACACCTCCAAAAAGGTACAAACAGCTCGTGCGTGGGTGCGTGCATGTATGCACCTCCAGGTCATTCATTTGTATTCAACCTTTGTTTATTTAGTGGCGTTATTAATGCGGGAGGGAGGTTCAGTGGGGTAATCAACCTGATGTGCCGTCTTTGGAATTGCAGACTGCCAAGAGGAAGCGTGGCTACGTGAAGAACAAGCTGCTCCTGAAGAAAGGAAAGAAAGTACAAAAAAAGTAACCCAGACAAACTCTCCTCCTAGGAAAACAAATAGAATGCGAAGAAACCTCTGACAAACAATGAAGAAGAGCACCTGGGTGAGGATTTTTGTGGCACTTGGGCTCAAGCGTTTCTCATAAAGAGCACCCCCGTGTGGCCGGGAAGGTGAAGTGTCAAATTCTGGTTCTCCCCAGAGAGCCGTTGTCCATTTTATCTCGCGGGGGGGGGGACATTTTGTCTTGCTTCTTTTCTCCACTTTTTTTGATTTTGCTATTCATTTTTTTTAACTTTGTACTTGAATGTGTGGCGTGGCATCGGGCTGCTCTGTTGGTTTTTGTCGATTAAAACTGTTGTGCTACACCAACGATGTGATTATCAGTGGGCTGGGGCAAAGGTTTAGAACGGGGGCGGTGTCAGAACATTTTGCACCAAAGAGCCATCGACGTGACCTTGCTCAATGGCACATGTGAACTCCTGGAAAAAGTGAGGAAGCGCTCAGGCCTCGTTCCTGACACGTGTACACGTCAACGTATGCGATATGGAGGGACGTCACACACCTGTTTGAAATCACCTTCACAATCATTATCATCATCATCATCACTCACTCTTCCTTTTCTGATCATCTAAAAAAAAATAACAATTGGCCTAAAATGTCATTGTAATGTAAAAATAATGTCAAAGGAGTATAATATATTGGATTCTTGTGATTTTTTTTAATATGGAGTTTTTTTCTCAAATTTTCTTTGTGAGTTTTATGGATGTTTTTTTGTATGGCAGCAAATAGATCAGTGAATGCAATAATTCTTGTACAGAGGGCCTTGAGATTTTGTTAATGGATGGAATGAATGTGTTTTTACAATGCCGCCCATTTCCCCCCTCTTATAAATATTCTAGATTGTGCATTTTTGCTGCTAGGGCTTCAAAGAGGCAAGCAACAATATGTAAAAAGTAGGGATGTTAATAAATTAGGCCTCCCCTCCTGCAGAGGGAGCTCTAGTTGGGTAAGCAAGCCCTAGTGCCTCTGGTCATTGACTCAGTCTTCCGTCATTTGGTCGTCGTTTAGCAACAATTGCCTTGCAAAGGGCACGGAAGGGGGGAACTCGTCTGATACGGAGACTATGTAAAGAGTTTCATCGTTCAGTTTTTGCCTTGCCTTGCTCTTCCCATCTCGTAGGGAAACACATAACCCCTTTAATGGTTTCCACTCCAGAGCTGTGTCCTGTTGCGTTGGCTCGTGTGAAAATGTTGCTGTTTTGGGCCACACTGGGGGAAAAATCAAGACAATATTGCAAAGAATACAATGAGACAAGTCAACATTTTACGCTTAAGTTGGAATTTTACACACAGTATAGGATTTGCAGTTCAGTACAAACCTCTAGGAGGCGCTTGTTGCTTGCAAATTTGCATCAGTGGTAAAAAGAAACTAAAATATAGTACAGTTAAATTTAAATGAACAATGGTCATTTTAGTTCACATTACAACTTTGTTGTGATACAACTTAACACTGTATTCATAATTTCACAATTATTTTCTGAACGGTGTGGCCTTTAACAGTCTTCCTGGCTCATCTGAAATATCTTAAAGATGGAAATGACACTCGCGCAAGTATCCTATCGATGTCTTAAATCTCATTTTGATTTTTATGTTTACTGTGATGAGCAATTTTGAAGCAAAAAGTCTTGGTTGAACATTTTCTTTCAATCAGCGATAGCAGTCAGAATTCAATGAGCCAAAGGGTTTTCCATTGTAAAAGTCAACTTTCTTGACTAAATGCAGTTATCACATTATTTGTCTGGTTCAATATAATGTAACAAGGACACAGTTCTGACCGACAGTAAGCTTTTTATTTTTTTATTTTATTCCCCCCAGCCCCCAAAGACACTGAACTGTGTTGACACTTCATTGTGTTGCCATGTCTGATTTCTGATTCTGGAAGTGCACGCCTCCACTGTCGTATAGATATGATCATTGTCACATCTGCATCACTATTGGGTTTTTTTTTTTCCTCACTGGTGTTTCTTATCACATCTTGTTTGGCTTTCAGACCATCACCTCGATTCCTCTTTATAGTTTGCTTTCAAAGGAAGAGTTCAGACTAAGCCTTAATGTGATGTGAGTTGCTTACCCTCCTGTGTTTTGTTTTTTTAAGTAACCAAAATTTCCTTCACTACTGCTGTTTTTTTTTTTTTTTTTTGTCTCAGTGCTGTTTGTTTTGACACTCTTTGATTTTCTTCCGGGTTATTTGTTTGACGCAGTCCTCCTCGGCTCTTCTTCGCCCGCCCGCCCGCCCGCCCGCGCGTTCAGCATCTACACTGTTGCTCTGTTTGTTCAGTCATCTTTAAATATACACCTAAATTAAATCATCTGTGTTGTCATTGTGGCCTCTCCTCTGAACATTTGCAACAGCAGCGTTTCTCCAAATAGTTCCTTGCAGGTTTAGTTGTCCACTGGGTGGCAGCATTAACCTTCGAATGACGGAACCACAGAGAGTTGGTGATTGATCGGGTTGCCTGATGGTGTAGTCACTAGTAGTCTCACGCTGCCCGCACGCACACAAGTCAGGCGAATGTCCGCTACACCATCAGTGACTTGAATTAAATGCATTCAATATTGACAGTATCCTGTACCACCACTGTGTGGCCGTCAATGGTAGTGCAGCTCTAACACTGCAATAATATACTCTACATAAAATACAATTATACACTATATATATTTGTATTTATGATTTAAGCATGTGCTTCAGACATTAACCACGAGAGGGCGACAGGGCCATTCAAAACATCCGCCCACCATCAATTAACATGGTTACGACTTATGGTGGTCGCGGTGGGTTGTGTTTATTTACATGCATATAAAGTGGTTAAAGTCACTTCACGGCATCGCGACGAGTAAGGCCGACTTACGGTAATGACGTCAGCTCTACGGCAATGGCGTCGGTTTGTTGTCTGATTGCTGAAGGACTGTCGAGCAGCAGTGCACATCTGTTTGTCCAACAATTGACTCTCTCAACGACATATTTCGCCTCATACGTAAGTCCATTTAATTTGATGGATGTTATATTGGTGTTTAAAATTCGTGATTGACACTATTTGATGTAAGGGGAAGCATGGATAAGTAAATACGTCTTCCTACTCCCTTCCTTTAAAAATGGTGCTAGCAATGGCATGCATTTCATTAGCGAGTGTGTTGACTATTGTGTTACTTTCTCCTGTTTCCGGTGTTGCATTAATTGGCGAGTTGCTTCCATTAAGTATTTTGCGCAAGTGTACTTATTTTACAAAACTCAATCATTTTAATCCATGGTATTGCCTGTAAAGACAAATTGACATCGACTTTGTGTCAGTACTGAAATTGCAAATTGTCTTCACTATTCAAAAACGAGTAACGTTTCTAGAAATGTTTTAGACCATTCATCTTTTTAAAAATGTGAACAGTTCTTACTAGTTTTACGTTTCAAAACTAGTTATTCTTAAACTGTGACCGATACAGCCCATAACTAAACTGAATTTGACACCCCTGATTTAAATGCTCAGTGAGCAACATCAGACCATCCTTTGCACACCTCTGCAAGGTGTTAAGATGTGAAAATATAATTACTGTAAACATGTTAGTTTCTTTTAGCTAGGCCTTGAAACACACAGAAGATGTTTTGGACATTTTATTGTTTTTAGAAAAACAGCCCGTTTAATCAAAAAGACCGAAACCCATGTCGTCGTCAGACTCTTCAGACTCCTCCTTCTTCTCCTCTTTCTTCTCTTCTGCCTTAGCTTTGGGGTGAACAGACAAATAAACACATTGATGATGAACCCTGAAAAGTTAAGTCCCCACATTGGTTATTATGAATCTTCTTTTATACCTGGGGCATCTCCTCCAGCAGAGGCAACAGCTGCTCCGGCAGCAGGGGCTCCGGCTGGCGCGCCACCTCCAGCACCGACATTGCAGATCAGGCTGCCGATGTCAATGTTGGACAGCGCCTACGGGACGCAAAATGCAGGTAAGCCTCTTTCTGTCCTTGTCATGTGTCATTTAGGCGCGGAAACTGCACTTTGACATTACCTTGGCAAAGAGACTGGGCCAGAAAGGCTCCACGCTCACGCCGGCAGCCTTGATCAGGGCATTCAGCTTGTCCTCCTAGATACAAAAACATTAGATCATTATTATGCATTCATGTAAAGTGTGGAGCATACGCTTCCGTTTGTAACATTTATTAAGTTATCATTGCAAACAATCTCATTAAAGTAGGGATACTAGCAATAGTTAAGGTTTGCATTATTACATTATTGTAACGTGCAACTGAATGTTTGGCGCGCTATTTTTAAACAATTGTAGCTTTTGTGATAAGTCATTGGGCGTGCATTTTTAATTTGTTTATTTTCTTCAACAATAGTAAATCTAAAGCTACAGCGTTCATATTGTTGACAGTGATCACTCGTGTCCTGCCAAGAGTTAGCCTAGCATTTGCGATAGCAGCTCGACTTAAATCTACTATAAAAGGCAGATAACTTTAAATGTCGTTTCCCAGCCTTTACACTCAAAACGTAACTTTAAGTGTGGTCATTGTGTGGCGAGTGGAAGACTAAAAATGAACCCGATCGGTGGCGTGGCTAACGGGTGGTACGGGACACTTACGGTGACAGTGACTTCATCGTCGTGGAGGATGAGAGCCGAGTAAATACAAGCTAGCTCGGATACGGAAGCCATCGTATTAATTTGTTTTCACGTTTAGGGTGTCGGATGCCTAATTTTGATGGTGCTAGTCGCCGGATTACAGGCCTTAGCTTCGGGTGAAGAACCGAGCACCTTAGGCACGTCAACTTCCTGTTAATGGAGAAAGGGACGGTTGTGGGCGTGAATTTCTATTTTATACTCTGCGTCGCGGGGACATGACGTCATGACGCAAGGCCAGTGACGACTGACGGGGTTCCGGTGGTTTGGTTTTCTGTCGTTCTTTAAACAAATTCAGACGTGCCAAAAATACTTCCGTTCAAAGTACAGTTATATCTTACTACATATAGGCAACAAAAGGTTAAAGCCAGTTTCTGGTTTAGAAATATTTTTTTAAACAACTGACATATTTGTTTTGATGTGTGTATACAATGTGCAATACAATATACATGTATTTTATTATATTTGACAGTTACCCTACATTATTACACTAGTACGAATAAAAATCATCCAAATCAGTTTACATATTCAGTCAGTTTATTTGATCTCAAATAATAATACCAATTATACCCATAAAAAAAAAAAAAAAAAACATCTGCAACTACACCGGGAGAGAAACCCCTGAAATTTGAGAGAATGTTTCAGAAAGTCACACATTACAACAATGGAAAGGAATGTGACAAATGTGTGATAATACTTTGTCCGTCCATTTCAGTGCCCATTTAAAAACATCCAACGGAACGACTCTGCTACACGCAAATAAGCCGCATAAACGTTCCAAAAAATTCCTCTCACATTTGGCACTAACACGTTCCATATGTTAAATACTTGTGCAAAATGGAATTAAGTGGTAGCCTGATAGGAATAGGACAAAGCAAACAAAAGATTTATCGGAAATGTCTGCTGGATGCAACAATGCAACAGAGATGAGGCATTAGGAAAAAAAAATACAAAATTGTGTCCTCTCAAATCCTCCCAAAAATGATCCGCTCAATATTTGAGAGGGGAATCCAGTTAAAACCACATTTACAATCACATAAGGATATTAATGTTACTTCACTTGAATGCCTCATCTTTTTTTAGTCCTTGTGAGATTTCCTTTTGGGATCGTCGTCGTACGAAATTCCATATTCGTTGACTCTCGTCTTGTCCACTGGGTAGAGCCTGCGGAAGGGCGAGAGCTTTAGCTGAAATTTTGCGCTTGCGTGTGTGTGTGCGTGCGTGCGCGTGTTAATGTGTGCGTACCATCGCTGGTAAAGGTAAATGAGAAAGACCGCGTCGTCTCGAAAACAGGCCAGTCGGTGGGATGTCGGCATGGTGATAATGAAGGCAAACACGTCATCGATGAAGGTGTTGAATGCCTGACGATAGCATTCGATTAAAAAAAATGACATACTTGCATACATCTTTGTAAAACAGCACCGTCATTTTTAGAATGCCTGCAAACTTAATAATGCATTTTTTCATCCCGTCAAAGCTAGAATGTTTCAAATCCCAATACTATGACTTTATTATCGAGGAATTCATTTTGTTGAATTGACTTTACTTTTGTAAGTGACTAATCTTTTTACTATTATCCCTTTTAATTATACCAAAATAGATTCACCCATTTTTTATCTCAAAGTCACCTTGTACATGAAAGCCTTCCAGGGCAGATGGGCCACTGATTTCAACTGTTGAAGTAAATAAAAAACAAAACAAAACATTTTTATGACATATTCATTTATGACAGTTGCCTGTTAAATAGCTGCAAGCTCACCTTATAGTTGACAAAGAGCTGAGGAAGCATGAAGAGGAAGCCAAAGGCATAGACACCTAAAATAAATGAGGAAACAACAACAAAAAAACGATTGAGTTCTAAAGTTGAGCAATAAAAGCAGTTGCCGGTGCAAACCTACCATTCACCAGACTGTTAATGAGCCACGAGTACCAACTACAACAGACACAGATAAGACACGCCATTAGTGGGCACTTCAACCAACGCTTATGAACTTACCAACCTTTTATATCGCAGGAATATTAGGGCGTAAAGCGCTCCTCCCAAGCACAGCGGGTAGAGAAGGTACGAGAGGTACTTCATGGCCTTACGGGGGGGGGGAAATAATCATCACATTCATTAGATTGCAAAACACAAGAGCAAAAATAGTTGCCGGGTTACCTGAGTGTCGTACTCTTCTGTTCTTCTCTCAGACTCGTCTAACTTGCCAAACTGCAGAGGGAAAAAAACAATGTTTCTATTGTTTGCGTATGATGTGCTCCTAAAAAAAAAAAAAAAAAAAAAATACTTTGTGTGCAGCCCAATAGCATTGCTTGGGGAACACGGCTGTAGTCAATGTTTGTTTGTGCCCTTGAACCTACCAGGAACGTCGGTTTCCCTCCTTTCCAGAGGACCTGAATCTTCAAGGCCTTCTTCACTTTCCACACCTACAACAAACATCCTCTTAGTCCGAGTTGTAGAAGTTAGACGAGCAATGAAATGATCTGGAAGCTATTAGTTTTTAAGGGGATGGTAGATTGCGCTCTATGTACAATTTAAACTGCGCGGGCTCACCTCAATAACTGAGCCGATGCCGGCGGGGATGAGGACCAGCAGGCTGGTTTGCTCGTCAAACAGGTAAAGGAAGATGATGATGGTGCTGAAGCATCGCCACAGCACTGGCAAAGGAAATGAGTATTATTTCAGGATTTGTTTTTTTTTTTCTCTAAGAGGTGTGTATGTGTGGGGGCATTTTGAATATACATGAGTTGTCCTACCAGCTTTGCTTGACATCCCCACCATGCTTTTCTTCTCTTTCCAGAAGCTGATGTCATTCTTGAAGGCCAAGAAGTCAAAAAGCAACTGGAGACAATGGGGAGGAGGAGGAGGAGGAGGAGATCTTTTTGACTCTTCTGTCCATTTGATTCACCTTAATCCAAAACAAGCACGAGACTCACGTGGAAGGCGGCCACGAAGAAGGTCAAAGCCAAGAAGTACAAGTTGGTGTCTGTGAAGATACCTTTAATCTCATCGGCATCCTTCTCCGTAAAGCCTGCGAAGGGCAAAGGGCAGCGTGAAATGGTGGCACAGGACCAAAGTGATTCTGAGACTCGTACCAAACTGTTGCAGGGAGTAGACCGCATCCTGCATGTGGATCCAGAATCGGAGTCTTCCCAAGGAGATGGCGTCATAGGAGATGGTAAGAGGAAGTACCCGGCTGGTACTGTTGATCTCCTATTAACACAACATGAGGTTGCAAAATGTAATGCTGCTTTACTCGTCGTCATTGCAGATGAATTCATGTCACGTTTTTTGTGTGTAACTTTTGTAGCAACAGAAAAGCAAAGGGGTTGCAATTACCAGGAGATCCTTGACGCGGTTGCTGAGTTCATCAACAAAGAGCAGAGGTAGGTAAACCAGCTTCTTGCCATTTTGAAACCTAAAAACAATCAACATCTTGATAGATATACGTAGGAGAGATACACATGTATCGATAACAAGGTTTGCGGAGCCTCACGCTCGGAGGTAGCGGCGCACGTCATTTGGAACGTGTTCCTTGTCAAAAACAAAATGGTCGCCCACGATGTTTAGCGTCAGGCGAGAGCGCCAGTGCGAGACAGGCTGCTCGGACACGCCTCTTTTTGCTTCTTCTTCTTTGCGTTGTTTGGTCTGGCGAGCTTCTTCCGTCACATCCTGCGCGATGGGAAAGCAAATACGCACGTTAACGTGCCAGTCGGGTTGTCGCTCCATAACCATCGTTAAGCCCGCTCAAGTGCGCCTCACCTCACTTTGGTCCTCTCGGGATATGAGGGAGATTTCGGGTGGCTTGGGCACCATATAGGCGGTGAGATGGGCCACCAGGTGCACCTCCTGCGGGTCCTGCCACGGGGTGACTCCGGCCTGGTGGACAAACACCAGCGCATACAGAGTGCCGTTGTTGCGCGTCTTCTTGGGTAACGAGACGTTCACGGTCCTGTGGAAGAAACCAACACTTGGTGATGCCAGAATTTGCGAATGCGAGTTCTCTGTGAGAGCAAAAGTTGCTAAAGCACGGGCTGATACATAATGATGTCAGCCGGACCTCTCAAACTTTTCGTTGATATTAAAAATCTCCTCTTTGTGGATGAGGGTGTGCCCTCCTTCTGCGTTGGGCCGGAGGGCTGTGTAGATGCTCATCTGGAAGATCCACACAAATGGCATTTAATCACAAAATCAGGTCTTCTGATCGCATCATGCTTTCCTGACCTGGAGCTCAGGGTTTCCTGCGAGGAAGGGTGTGATGCAGCCGGCGCCGCTGGGGGGCTCGCACGGCACGGTGTACACAATGCCGTACATCACCCAGCAGGTGTGCGCAACGTACACCACGAACACACCCACCACCAGGGTGGTGAATGACGATTTCAGAAACATAGTGGCGGGGCGGGGCGGTTCGGCGTCTCCTTGGCTAGCTGCAGGGCTGGCCCATCCCAATCTGGGTGCCAATAAGCAGCAACTACAACAACAAGGACATTTGGCCAACGTGCTCATCTGGTTTTATCATTGTTAGTGCACCATTAACTGGATCATCTTTATATGTGGCAGAATTGAAACAAGGGTTAAGTGAGTGACAAAAAAAATTTCAGATGTTTTTTTTACCAAAATGACAAATTTGTAAAGGCAGAAACTTTTTCTGTTTAATTTTGGCAATGTGATCTGCTAAAACGAGGAGTTGAAGCACCACTGCCAAGCTTTGATGTGTGCCTTTGAGTCAGGCTTGTAGTTTGTACTCGTGCATATCTAAATAAATACTAAGTGAAGTACAAATACCTGAAAATGTATTCATATTGCTACTTTGTTATTGTACTTGAACTACCACCTCTGGCGGCTGAGAGAGATGAAATGCATCTCATTTTTAGACATACATAAGGAAGTAGTCAAATATTTGTAAATGTTTCAGATTCCTTAGTCCAACGGGGCTATTATTTTGGTTCCACACATAAATATTGATAAGGCATACATGGTTTCGATTCCAACTAACCGGTGTAGAAAGTGTCAGGCTGTCAGTGACCGAATGACGGGACTCTAGTGACTCTCTCGGTGCAGTCGTTCCCGGCTGTCTCATTCAACGCGACGAGATCGTCTTCTTTAAAAGTCCGGCTCGGCCACTGGTCCAAATATTATGCATGCGAGACCCCTTTTCAGCCGCATCGCAATTCAGGGAACAAAAAAAAAATAATAAAAAAAATCACATTTGCAGTCGCTTAACGTGAGGTGGATTTACAATACTTCCGTTACGCACTTCCTGGTTTGGGATTTGGACGGGATTTGGACGGTTTAGTTAACGCGAGAAATAGCGGGAATACTGCTCCAACGAGTGCCGCTGTCAGCAGTATACCTGTATAATATTGTACATCGATCGACGTGTTCGTTAGTTAATCAAAATAAGCAATTCGTTTTTGAACGGTAACCAAGAGACATTTAAATTCGGTCACTGTTGCCTTAAAATGCGACAGAGGGTAGTCTATTGGCAATCTGTGCTTTTTAAAAATTGTTAATTTTTCTGTCAACATGCAGTATTTGAATTATGGAAGTGGCACGATGTGCAATTTACGCCAATATGCTGTCCCAAACTGCATGTATTCTGATGATGCATTGTATGTACTTTGAAATATTTCAGGAGTCGTTGTGTGAAGTGACGTTATCATGTTTTGATGCAAAATTTAGCTTTCAGCCATATTAATCTACGTTGAGTTGTACGAAAATGCCGTGACCCGGATTCGAACCGGGGTTGCTGCGGCCACAACGCAGAGTACTAACCACTATACGATCACGGCTTATAGGTCACCGTTAGCAAACAGAGGTCTGGACTTACAGATGACGTCATCAACCAAACATTGCAATTGTGCTTCCAAAACTCACCCAAAATAAATAAGCTTTTAAAATAGGAGCACTGGTTGGAATTCAGTTCCAACTTTTTTACCCTACTTAATACTTTTTGGGAGTGTATTGCACATGCATCCTTTTATTATTTTTTTCCTCCTTCTTTTTATTATGATCATTTTATTTTACCATGTAGCCTTATGCTGGAGCCCAATTGGACTGGGCAGGCTCCTGGCTTGACTTTTTTCATCTCAAATCTGTCACTCTTCTCATTTACCCATCTCCATTCAGCCCTTTTCCTGCAGTCTTGTTTCCCCATGATTAAACAATGCCGCCACCCTGGCGAGTCCACACTATTCTTTTTAATGCTGCCCGTCTGTCCCTCCACTGCACCGCTCTCCCGCCCGTCTATCGGAATCTTTAACCTCTCGCCATCCGTCTTGCCTTGTCGCCTTCATTATTTCTCTCCTTCTCTCTGCAGCCTCCTGTTCCCTGTCACCTTGTGATTGAACGAGCTGAGAAGTTAGTTGGATACCCTTCTGCTGTCCTCCAAGGTAGCACACACTCACATCCGCACACTTGACCTGGCCCACACGCAACTATCCATTCATCTATCAAATATGTTGAAGTGAATTGAGACGCTTCATTTCATCTTTAAATGAAGCTCCTCAATTGCCACTGGTGCCACAAGATGGTTACATTTTAAACTAATCACTAATCATCTTGTGGCACCTGGGTGATGTTTAGACAAAGATAGTGCTTTTCCGTCATTAACAGATTTTTGTTGTTTGCAGCAGGGCTCTGTCACTATCTTCTGCAAATAAATTCTTTATGCAATGCAATAATCAAATCACACTTCATTTTTACATTTGCTGTCAGAAGTGGGCTCAGAAAGTTCTTGCCATGTCCATTCTCAACAGCAGTTAATCATGCCCAATGTTTGTGTCTTGAAGTTTCCCACCTCAGGCTCCATCCTGAAGGACCAATACCGGTGTGGTGGACATGAAAGGAATTCTGGGAAGTCATCTCACACTATGGATGGTGGGTAAGTGGCATGCCATGCGAAGCGCATCCCCATCGCGAGAGTGAAAGGAAGCTTTCATCCCTTATCCTCCATCAGCTGCCCGTCTTTTTGTCGGCGTGCCCTCCAGTTTCTTCCTGCCCTCGCCCGCTCTTGTCCGCCCCATTCATAGTTTTCCGCTTTGATTTTTTTGAATGTATGTATATTTCTTGCTCTCATTTGCATTCCCCTTTTCATTTTGTCCCTCCCGCCACTCACCTTATTTTGTCCATCCTTTTTCCACTCAGCTTTTCCCCTCCTCCCTCCCTCCCTTCCGCTCGACTCATCCTTCTCTTTTCCCTTCACTGCATGAACATGAAATGATCAAAGTGCCCATTCTAGCCATGACAGTTCAATTTGACCAGGGCACAGCAAGTCCACTCAACACATACTCGCACGTGCAAAGGAGTGAAGCAAGTCGCAATCTGCTTGTAATCTCTTTGAAAAGAAGAGCACAAATCCAATGTGAAGCGGCATCAAACGTTGACGCTTTCAGATGCTCGCAGGGGATCCATTTAGCACAAAAATACCTATATGGATGAAGTATGTTCATAAGTCACAGCGATGATCACTGAAAACGTACGCGGTGACCTTCCAACAGACACCAACATCTCGGAATTAGTATGCATGCCCACTCAGTCGTACTGCACCACTTTGAAACTCAGCATGTGTGCTGTCTTCACAAGATGTGAGTTGTGCCCCCCCCCCCCCCTGCCCCCCTCCCTCCTCCTTCACCTCCTCCCTTTTCTGTTCTTTCTTTCAGGTGTTTGCACTATCTTTCACCCCCATCCATCCATCCATCCATCCATCCATCCATCCATCCATCCATCCATCCATCCATCCATCCATCCATCCATCCATCCATCCATCCATCCATCCATCCATCCATCCATCCATCCATCCATCCATCCATCCATCCATCCATCCATCCATCCATCCATCCATCCATCCATCCATCCATCCATCTGTCCATCTGTTCATCCATCCGTGCTCTCTTCATCAAGCTTCACACGAGTGACAAAAGGCTCTTTGACGCAGAGAAAATGACCCGCATCAGATTGGGAAGAGAAGGAAAAATTGAACTGATTCAAACTCTGGATTTCATACTCTATCCTTATTTGCACTCGTGTCCCTCTGCCTGTTTTATTAGACTTCAGACTTATCTTAACCAAACCATTTCAGCAACCCTCACAGATTTGTAAGAGCTGCTGTTCTACTATTTCACCAGGAAGGGGCGCTGTGGTTCTGTAAAGGAAAAGTATTGACACGCCTGCAGTGAGCGTTTGCTTGACACAGGTGGATTACAAAGTGGGACACACCAGGCCTAAAAGGTAACAACACAGTTTAAGTAATCACTCTGGAAAAGTGTCACTTTTGCTTTTTACTGCTTTATGATATGAGATGTGTGTGTGTGTGTGTGTGTGTGTGGTGGCGGTGCTCCTTTTTGTGCTTTCTGTTCCGACAATATATAGCTGCAAATATTTGCCCTCCTTAATGAGCCAGATGGCGTTCATTTAGGGGAGCTAGATCAATAGTCATTGCGTGTTGGCCCAAAAGTGTGTAATCCGTCCACGGCAAACAGGCCTTTGCAGCTGACAAGAGTGTGATTGATGCGGCCTTAGCTCGCCAGGCTGCTTGACGGTGACAGAGTGACTGACAGCCGGCTTGACAAAGTGACAAAGGCGGCGATGCAACGTTCATCATCGTCCCGTTTGGGAGCCCCGAGCGGCCTTTTGGAGAAGCTTTACTACCCGCCCCGAAATACACACCACAGTTGTTGTCTTTCTTTTGTTAGCTTTGGACCCATTATAGATGATTGCAAAAGAAGTTAAAGCTGCCACCTCACCTCACCTCACCTCACCTCACCTCTTGGCAGAAACTTCCTGTATTCAAACCCGATTGGTTATTTACCTTAGAAACGGTGTTGTCATTTTCAGTCAGCAGCAAGTGACAAGATGGCCACCCCCTGAGATGGATACAAATGGATGGATTTTGCAGGAAAATGTTTGGCTCAACTTCTTTTTTAATTTAGTTCTAAATTGTCTTTGATTTATTTGCAGAAATTAGATTTTGAAGTTCGGCGACGTCACTATGTCTTGTGCATGTTTAGGTACCGAACCATGCTCTTAACAGCCGGGTGCCCAAAAGTGAGTTGCTGCAGATTAGTCACTTTGCTACTCAGAACAACTTTTATGCGTTCAATATAGAATACATTTATTCCTGGATTTAGATGCCAACATGCGATAAAGTTGAGCTTAGCGCCGAAGAGCAAATGCACGCCGCGTAGGCATACTAGCACACATACATGCACACACACAGTCTGTGAGCGTGCAGTGATGTGTGTTGCACACTCAAGCGAGAGGTGTGTTATTGTCACCTCGGGCCCCAACAGCATTAACGCGACCCCAACACACACACAAACATACTGAAATTCGCACACACTGAGAAGTGGTAGCAGGCTCCATTGCCCTCCATTGCAGGTGTGTGTTGCCTGATAAACTTTATCAGCTCAGTGCTTGCTGCTCTTGGTAAAGAAAAGGCAAAAGTGTGTGTGCATGTGAGTCATCATGTGTGTCTTCTTTTTTTTTTTTTTTACTTACACTTGCACAATGTGATGGAATCCACTAAAGTAGCTTTATCACAAATTATGCACAGCGAGGCCCTATTCATGCCGGCTTCCAGATTCGCAGTTTTTTTATATCGCTTCTTGTTTATGGTGGATGTAATTCCACTGTCGTCCACTAGATGGCAGCACAGCCGTTTGTTCCCCACTGTAAAAGTGACTAAATAAGACTGAAAATAGGAAGTGTATTTCAGCTCAGTCAAGTTTTTGCTGAAGGTTATTAAACTTCAGTTCTGCCTTTTATGCCTGGAGTGTTTATGATGTGCAAAAGTGTACTTAATGTAATCATTTAGTGTTTTCTCCTTATCTGCCTTGGGTGCACATTTTGTTTCCATGACAACTCATTCAGACACAAAAAGAACCCCAAAGTAAAGTCTTTGTATTCAATCTTTCACAGAGACGCACAAGAGCAAAAAAAGATAATGTGACAGGACGCGACAACATGGATCTCCTGAAAAAGATGTCGGCCTCCCACCTGCTTAAAGGTAGGTGTCCGAGCATCCCTGAACGCACCGTGTGAGGGCATCCACCTTTAATTGCTGAGTGTATCAACAAAGTATTTTGATAGACTGAGCCATATTAAAATGTACGCAAATGTACAGTAAAGGTTCCGGTGGGTCATAATCAGGACAATGTAAACACACTCTTGGAAGTAGCTGTTAAATGATGAGGCTCATATGTGCTTTCCATCTCTTCCAAGATGTTGATATCCACTGGATGGCACTGTTGACAAAAGCACAAAGTCAGGAGCAAGCGCCCTCCTCCCTTTCTGCTACCTCCATGCTTACATTCGCCATCTCTTGCCCCAACGTTGCAATGCGCTCTTATTAGAAAAGCAGACGTACGTCGACGCGCGCAATCTATACAGGCTGAACCTGAGCGGCGAGCGGAAAGTCAACGTGAGGCAGGGCCGGACTTGATGCAACAAATTCAATTCATCGTATAATATGGCCGGCCGGCATCTGCCCACGAGCCCAATATACCGTATGTTCCTCTTGTAAAGTCACTCCATCATTTCAGCGCGCGTACGCTTGGCTGAAGAGTACTTGACAGGAGAGGGTGATGGCACTTTTTGTCTGACGGAGGCGCCCATCAGACCGAAGCCAGATGCTTATCAAACATTGTGCACAAACTGATCAGCTCCGGGGCAGACAAGTGGTTTGCTCGTCTGCTTCACAGTTCTGAAATTATGGAGTTATTATAGTTGTATAAAAACAAAAAGTGATACTTTATACGGTAGTGCTCGATGCTGTATGGAAATATAAACGATTGATGGGATAGAAGCCTGGTAGCATATCTCGAGTAGCTTGCACATTGATCATTTGTCATTGCCCATATCAGAACAGCCTCAAGACACGCAAGCAGAAGTGAATATTATTTTCTTTGTGGCTAAGATTTAGCACCCAGGTAATGGATTTCATTC
The DNA here is from genome assembly GCF_024217435.2 of Syngnathus scovelli. Classification (NCBI taxonomy): domain Eukaryota; kingdom Metazoa; phylum Chordata; class Actinopteri; order Syngnathiformes; family Syngnathidae; genus Syngnathus; species Syngnathus scovelli. Next base: position 941,079 of record NC_090865.1, read on the forward strand.
CATTATGCAGCTGCCCCCTTAATGTTGTGACAAATCATGCTTCTCAAAAATCTGATGAAAGACACCCGTCATCGTAATTCATGATTCCTCACATTTTTTGGGCCTGGCTAATAACGAGACCCCCCTCGTCACAAGTCGAGAGTGGACGCGGCGTAATGTTGTTGCGGCGCCATAACACCCCAAGGAGAGCCGCGCTCTCGCGGCGGCCCGCTGGTGTGTACAACGTTGAGAAAAGAGAAAAAAAAAAAAACCCTGGCGGTTTGCATGTCGTCTCGACAGTGAATGCGTGGCGCGAGATCAGAAAGGTTGCGGTTTGCGCTCAGAGGGCGTGTTGCATGCTGAGTAAGATGCTTGAAAAACAACATATCCATTCATTGACTCACCCAGACCAATATAAACAAGTGTTGACTGCCACTTTGATAAATGATTTATCTTGTCGGCAAACACCAGTAAAAAGATGTTAAGCTGGTAAATACGTGTTTACCTCCGTGGAGGAGCTTTTCCAACCGACCAGTGTAATTGGGCAGCTCGGTTATCAACTGCTTTCGTGAGTGGAAGCGTTGTGGTCCTCACGTTCCTCTTCGAAGGCCTTCCTGCATTTGCGTTTCTTCTCTCTTTGCGTCATTACTCACGTCACATAAAGTGGCTGTCCGGTCTTTATCTCAAAACGTGCCAATCCTTGAGAAGCTCATTATTTTTTATTTTTTTTGCTTGTCCTTGTTGCTACTTTGCTAATTTTGTCAGTAGGCTTAGCCGGATGCGTAACAAATGAGAAGAGTTCTCTCCTCAGTTGAGGACAGCCGAGATGGCTATACATCAACAACATTTCAAGAGTGTTCATCTCCTTCAACGGGCCAGCGCATCAATTTTGCCCTTTATTTTTTTATTTTCCCGGGGCGTAGCTGACAGTTAAAACAGGGCCACGTTGGCTGCCAAGGAACTAAAAATTGCCGCAAGTCACCAGAGCAGCGCAAGTAAATCATAAATTCATGAAGACGTCACAAACACTTTAGAATAAGTTAGACAGAAAATTGTCCAGCTTGGCATTTATTTGCTGAGGGCGTCGTGAGTGGCCGCCAAAAGTGGTAAATCGCCCACGGGCTATAATTACGTAGGTGTGCAAAAAGTACAAGTGCTGGTTCAGTTCCTGTACATAAGGAAGAAGAGTCCAAGGACATACGTATATCTGCTGTCCTTCGTGGTGGTTAAAATAAAAATGAACACTTAAGCAAAGAGCAAATACCTGGAGATATACTTAAGTACAGTGACAAAGTATTTGCACATCTCGCTTCAGTAAGACGGTTTGTTCTGTACTGAAAGTCGCATCTGATTTGCCAGATGGTTTGCCTTGTGGCGGTCGTGTCCAATACGGCCGCCGCTGACGGTGACACCAACTGCCAAATATTCTGTAATCCTGCTTCAAACGAAGACATGAAGCTCCCAGACAAAAGCGGCTTCAACTGCTAAGATCTTTTTTTGTGTGTTGTGTCATCTATTCCAACATTTGTGCATCTATAAATATATAGTTTAAGATGTATTCTTTGTCATCTAAAGCAAATCCATTATGTCTGTATGACACTGCCCCCTGGTGGCCAAGACGTACACACGTGAAGGATCAGCGCAATGTCTGTTGAATTGAAGCAAAAACAAATCTTTACATTGAATTCAATGACGTATGTTTTTACCAAGAAGAAAATCCTACCCTTCTATTTTGTAATGTTGTGCGGAGTGATGAGTAAAGTAGGAAATTCCAGCGATGGCTAGAATGTGACGGAGGGAAGTAAAACGACTACTCTGGAATTCCGATTAGACGTTGCGGTATCGGCGGTAAATCCATAAACGTCATCCTCTGCTAATCTGATCTGTTCCTTTCTGAAAGCGCACAACGGAAGGAGTTGTAGCGGCGGCGACATCTCGCATTTACAAGCTACAGTCTTGCCCTTCAGAGCTGCTAGCTATTTGTCACGTTTAGACACATGGCAACCGCGCAGACATTTTTGGGTGGAATAATATTCGTGGATCATATATGAAGGTGGTAAATTCCAACTCGCGACTCATCAAAGAAGCTCCGGATAATACCAAGCTTGCTCTTTGATCCCCCCCGCCGCCGTCTTCCCGTCGACGTTTCGCACTCGCCTCGCTCGATTGCTCGCTGTCCCGCTGAGCGCTTTCAATTCATTTCCATATACGGCGAACACATCAAACGCCTTGCAAAGTCCACGGCTGATTGCAACGGGAACTTTCAGGTTGAGCTCGTCTGTTTTAGCCTATAAACCTACCACAGTCTTCATCTGAGAGTCCAACAGGTGAGAGCCATGGGACAGATTCGATACTTTGGCAGCAGACAACATTTTGAGCGACTCGTCGTCACGTCTAATAAGGTCACGATAGGCATCTTCCGTGGCGAGTTGGAGGCCTCCCAGTGAGCGGGTCACCTTCAAGGTTCTTATTGGAGAGAAAACTCGCTGAGGTGTCACGGAAGTCTATTTTCCACTCCAAGTGGTGGAGCTGATTGAAAGTTTTGGAGTTACCCGAGACCAATTAGCAATCAGCGCACAGCCCGTTTGACCCGTCAATCACTCGGGAGAGCTCTGCGAGGAAGCTACGCTCGCACATATGGAGGTCAGGGTCAGGTGACTGTACGAGATCCCGGTCCCTTGAGAAATCCACGTCCTCCGAGCGAGCGCAAACTTTTCTCTGATGAGACTCAAGGTCATTCATCACTGACTTCCTGCGCTATTTTTTTTCCCACCCCCAGTCTTTGTAGTGGTCGGTAATGTTGGCATCAAGTCATATATTTTTTAGCCATCGTGCGACTCATAGATTTTTCCACTAATAAGGAAACTGACTCACATGGAACTGGATGACAAATCTCACGTATTTGTAGCAAATGTAAAAGCGTGACTCACTCGTGTTTATTAAAGAGCCACTCTTACCGTCCTCATGTAGCCCGGAAGCCCAACATCAGTTTCATTTGAACTTTGTGGATTTCCTCTTTGACCTGAGGCATAGAGTCAAATAAATGTCGTGTCTTACTGGATTTTTTTTTTTTTTTTTTCAACTGCTTGAAAGAGGATTAATCATAGATCTGAAGCCTGTCTGAGTGTAACCAGAAGTTATCTTTACCACAAATCTTTTTGAGTCACCTCAGATAAAACAGACCAGGCAAGCACTTGTACACATGCAAACACTTTTTTTTCAACAAAAATATGTTTGCCATTTTTATAAATGGTTAAAAAAAAGAATAAAATTGAATTAGGACAACGTTGAAGTGACGAGCAGATATGATACAGCAGCCTGCTGAAGCAATGTCAATGTGGCGGCCATATTGGGCAGGGCAAGTTCCCATCAGAAGCTACTCAAATCAGTCAAAGCTCGACCGGAAATAACGAGTCCATATTTGGAGATCCCAATTGACGAGCCGCAACGACCCCATTTGTCTCATTCTACCTTTGGGCCTGATTTTCCCTCGGCTCGTATCGTCATCCTCCTCCTTCTCCCCGTTTACGTTCTTGGAAGCAGTCACCCACATTGTCCATGGTAGCAGGTCGCATCTGCGAGTGCGTGCGAGCGAGCGAGCGAGCAGTCTAGACGCGGTTTCCTTTGCCGTGTTTGTCTTTCTCGTCTTGCCAGCTGATCTATTCGGCCAGGAATGTTAGCGCTCGCCTTTCCGTTAGCAGGCGCTCTCCGTGATGCTCCTCGTCTTTTCGCCCCCTCCATCCGTTCTTGTCTCCTCCCGTTCTTATCTGTGCCTGACTTTTAACCGGCGCTTCCAAGCATGTGGACTTTTTCCCCTCGCCTCAGTTTCCCTTCTCGGCGGGGAAGGAGACGTGCCATTTGTCTTTCTGTGAAATGGTCACAAATGCAGATTTCTGATCTCCGCTCTGCACATTTTTCTCCTTCCTCATCGTGCAAGCATCTCTCGCCTTCTTCCCCTGCAGAGTCATCATTCATTGAGTGTCTTCTGGCAAGAGACCAGCACACCTTAGCATGCGTAATTAGCTGTGAAAATTCCTCGTCTCAGCACGTGCAAGCGGCATGTTTTTTTCGCCACTGGTTGACTTTCACAACTTTGCTCTTCCTCTGGGCATTTTTGTTTTGCCTGAAAAATGCCGACTAAGCCAAAATGATATAGATCCAAACTGAAGACAGAGGTAGTACCATGGGCTGTAGAACCCGAAAACTGTGGCTGGTGAGGACCTTGATGAGGTCATGGTGAATTGCAGCCTATCTGTCCCCTGAGGCGAGTTACACCCCGGACTGGTCGCCAGCCAATCGCAGGGCGCCAGAACCTATCAGTATCAATATTTTGCGTCCAGCAGTCACTCATTGCCACCAGCAAGCCATCCAACAAGTCCGCACCATCTGCTCAACTTATCAGCAGCCCGGCTAGCCGTTGCCGCAGCAACCCAAGCAAACAGCCAAAAGGAGGAGCGCGATGCTGCCAAAGAGCTCGAATGACTCGCTGTTTTCTCTCCATCTCCTTTAACCCTGTCCTCCTTTTTCTCACTCACTTTATTTCTCTTCCCTCTGTCACGCGTCTGTCGTCGCTTCTAAAAATGGCCTCTTGATCAATGAATTAATCAATTAAGCGCTTGGACCGGAGACCCTCGCTCTCCTTTAAATCTTAATTGGCCTTCCATCCATCCCTTTTCTGCCGTGCTTGTTCTCGTGTCAGCATATTTCTTTTTTTTTTATGGCCGTTTCCATTGGCTTGATAGGACTCTCAGCCGGAATTGGTACTGGCCATTTTTAACCGCTGTCACAGTGGATCCAAATTAAACTACTGATGCAGAGTGTGATGTTTTCACTTTGCTGGAAGGTGTCAAGGTCTCCTGATAGATCCAAAATACATTTGCCAGTGTGTGCATGTGTGTGTGTGTGTGCCAGAATCGCATCACTGTGTTTTGCATAATTTTCACGTACGCCCGGGCACCGCTGCCCTTGCCCAGGGCGGCAAACACGTACGTGCCTGTACGTGTGCGTGCGTGCGTGCGCGCGCGCGTGTGGCGGTGATGGATGTTTTAGGGGAGCAGGTTAATCTCTTGCTAATGTAGATGAATTGTCCAGCGTCCAGATTACAGCAAACGCAAACACACACCCGATGCGGTTCGGCTAAGAACATGACGCGTGCTGCAGATAGAACCTTGTTAGGAGAAAAATGACTAGTCCATTGACGAGTTCATCTTCATTTGTACAAAATGTGGACTTGATTGTTATAAAATTCACATCTCTGCTTGTAAACATTGTGCGTGATTGTCTTCAAAGAGCTACATGAAGTTTCTTTTTAATGATTTTTTTATAAGTATAATGTTGTCGTCAAGACACGGACTCAACTATCAGTCGAGAGCACATCACATCGCATCAAAATGCAAAAGCCGAGGTCATGAGTTCTTATTTGAACTTATGCAAATTGTCTTATGAAATATTGAAGGCGAGGCATGAAACCCAAACCTCCCGAAAGACTTTTTTTGGGCAATTTGGTTGGCAAGCGCGTCTTGAGGAGACACATGCACACGCACACACAACACACGCGGGCGTACACACAAGTAGTTTATATTCACCAAGAATAGCTTAAGGAGAGAGGACAAGATCAGACAGACACGCAACTTTTGATTATTCTCTTAGGTCTTTAATTTGTTTCTGCGAGCGTGCTTTTTTGCTTTCACGTTTGATAAAAGACAGATTATATTTGCTTGTGGTCGTGTGACTGAGAAGAAACCGAAGGAACTTTTGAGAGAATCACTTTAGGAACGGAACCTAAAAAAATAACATTGTTGACTTTAGAGTTAGACATTTCAGTTGAACAATTGCATATTTTGAAACATCTTTTGAAGACTCTTCTGGCTTTGGTGCCATCTTGTGGCGTATTGATGCCAAGGAACTATGTTGAATTGAAGTGAGGAACTTCCTTTAAACACAACTAGTGCTTTGGTGCCTTTTTGAACTATGTTGAAGTGAGTTTAGATGTTTCATTTCAACAAAAGTAGTGCTTAGCCACCACTTTCTAACTTCTACAGGCTTCCCTGTCCTCCTTTTTCTTTTGTAACATTTGCATGGTGTTTCATTCGCCCTCTGCTGGAAGTCATGGAACATGGAATATGACTCGTCCCCAACGCTAACTTGGGTAACCTTAAAACGCCATTTAAGTTAGGCAGTAAAGTGTTGATTTTTACGGTTGGTCATGAAACTTTTTTTTTTTTTTTCCCCGGCCGGCAAGATGTGATTCTCAGATCATGACTCGCAGCTTCTTTGTCTCATTTTGAGCTCAGTCCTCTTTTTGCCTGAGCCTTCCTTGCCATTTCATTTCTCTGTCTGGAGAAATTTGAACATTTCTATTTCATCTTTCATCGCAGACGCTCAACTCAAAAGAACAACGCGACAACCTTAGTGACCTTTTGTACCGCTGCACCAGCGACTTTTTCTTCCCCATCCCTATTTTACTTTTGCAAAACTTTTTTATTTCGCTGCCATTTTTTAATTCCTCCATTTGAATGCGAGATGAATACCATGCTTCTTCTTCTGCCACATTCAAACCTGAACGTCTTATAAAGAAAGATGATGTGAATTATTTATCAGATTTCACTTTTCAAGTGAGTTTCTTATCCTTTATTACAATCTTACTGCTGTTCATATTATTGCAGTGTACTTTCTATGAATTTAGGGGAAATGTTCTTCCATGTTTCTGAGTCTCCCTCAGCTTCTCCTTCTGTCAATAAATAATGAGGTGAATTTCATGAACACATTCAAAGCAGATACACTCATTGCCTTTTCATTTATTGCAGCTGTCGCTGCTCAATTTTTTTCCTTTTTTTAAAAAATCCAACATCCTTGCTCTAAATTCTATCCAGGCGGCAGTAGGCAATGTCACACTTCACGCGTGTCCCAAAATTATTACTCAGCGGCGACGCAGCTTGGTAGCCGCAGTCTCAATAATGCAACAAGGTTGGACATCATCGGTAGCGTCTCTCCCGGGATTTGTGTGCTCGCACAGAAGCAAAAGAAAAAACAACAACAGTTTTTTTTTTTTTGTTAGCTGCGCAACTGTAGCAGGCTTCGGCAAGAAATTGTCAGGCGCCAGATGAAGAAGTTGACTTTTCGGCGCAGGTAATTAGATTCATACCAATTTGTGCCCTGTGGAAAATCCTCCATTTTCAAGTCAATTATTGTAACCTTTAATGTGATTAGCATCAATTGTAATTCTCACCAAATTTGAACTTCTTTCAACTAACCAAGTACTGCAGTTCATTCTGGGAGGTTTTTTTTTTTTTTTTGCACTGGTGTATAATTGAAGGCTCCCCACCCTTCTGCATTTTGTGAAAAAAATAAACACACTGCCTACTGGTTTGATAATATAGTTCAAAATGAATTTGTATTCCAGCCTTGTCAGTTTTTTTTTTTTTTTTTTTTTAATAATTGAGCTTAGCCATAAAAATGTCCTTGTATCCCTGACAAATCCCCCCCCCTGGCTGCTTCTGCTGTGACCACAAGTTCAACTTCCTTTTCAGCACCACTGACAAAGTGGCTGAAGGATTTGTCTCGTAACTTGAAGATTTGAGTCCCCCCCCCAAAAAAATAAAAGTGGGAATAACCTTGCTCCTAACCTTGTTTTGATGTTTTTAGAACGCTCCAGGAGAGGTGAGGGGCTTAAGCTCACAGCCCTTACATGAGCAGAGATCATTGGATAGTTTCTTTATTTTTTCAGTCCATTGCTTGCGACAAACGCCGCCAAGGGCCAACAATCCGGAAGCATTTCAAAAGAAAATGTGGAAGGACTCTCACATCTTTATCTCGACCAGGCCTTTCTGTTTTTTTTTTTTTTTGCAATATTGTTTACAGTCCCGAATGTACAAATAATGCGCGCTCTGGGCCAGACGTGGCCCTCGGGCCCCAGTTTTCCCCTCCAGTGGCATACGAGGAAGGCCCGTCCGTGTGCATGCGTGTGAGCGCAAGCGATAATGTTGTGTTTAGGGGCAGTTAATTTGGTTGGCAAAGAGAGAACGCACGTATAAATATCCCGATGCTCGGGACAGCCTGACGCAGTTTGACAAAAATTATAGTTATGGCTGCGTTCGCATCTTGACAGAATGAGTCAGTTACGCGCAGGATTTACGGTTATTGGGGGAGGTGAAACGAGGACACCGTGCAGCGTACGCTCGTGCACGCACGCACACACGCACACACGCACACACACACACACACACACACACACACACACACACACACACACACACAGCACTGATTTGGAGCACACGTTAAATTATCTTCACACAGATGCTGCAAGGGAACAGAATATTTTACGGCGGACACAGAGATGCGATGTTGCCACTCAGCGCTAATCAATACGTTCTTGGCAGCTTGGAAAAGCATTGCGATTCGCAAGTGGAGGCTGCCTGGAGACATGCAAGTTCCCTTTGAAATATATTTCCATCATTGTACACACTTATGTCAATATTTTCCAATGGATATCAAGGGTGTGTGTAACAGGTGTTGATTTTTCTCTTGAGTAGTTGTGTTAGTGTCTCTAGCCTCATTGAACCCTTTCCCTAATTGACTGACTACGTGTGAGTTCTCTGTGAGTCATTCGACCCTGGCATCAACGCCAATTGTGCAACATTTGACGCATGCACTACACTCTGTTAAATGAAGGAGCTCCAGCAAAAAACAATCATTTGCCAAAGGTGGAGCTGGAATGTGGATTAGATGAGTAATAGTTCTAAATGTGTCATTTCCAGCCCAAACCACCCCACCTCCTGCGTTCCTGCTCTTCTTCAATTCACATCAAACATTGTGTTCCCAGTGAAATTGCGTTTCATCACCCACATTTTTTTTTTTTGCCGTTTACAGGCAAGTTTAAACTTTGACCTGCACGCCTTCAGTGTGCTACCACGTCGTGCTGCAACAAACCAGGCAGAAATGTGCTTGGCTGGAAGTGATACTGCCTAATTAAGAGCACAAAGGAGTGGCAGAGAAGGTCCCCTACCAAGCGGCCGTAATAGCTGTTTCCAAGACAGCCGAGATGTCTGTAAGTGTTGTTGTGAGCTCTGTTTGTAAGAGAAGCATTTGTTCAAATTTCCGTAGCATTGATGCTAATTTTGGTTAGTGGCATAGCGGAAATTGTGGGCTGAACTATTCCATCCAGAAATGCTTCCAAAACAAAAAAAGGTGGAAAAATGTTGGCTTATTGGATTATGTAGAAATATACTATATATTAAGATGTATTCATTTGAACATGTATAAAACACAAACACACTCCCTTGAGTAAAAGTTTGCACACCCCTGGTTTATTGGCTGCTGTTGAACAAATTGTAGAGGCGACTTCATTCCGCGGCCGTAAGTACCGGGTGTCCTAAAAGTCACTATAGACTTGCTTTTTTTCTTGTATTTCATTTAAGTTGCCGTTTGGACAGAAGTGAGGTCATTAGCATTTGATAGCGTACGCTTTGTTGCTCTTTTTGGAAGCGTATCATTCCCCTTGCCCATGCTCGCCAATTGACACTGGAGCAGTGTTGCAAAATTGCTACCTGACAGACTTTTTCTGTCCCCAACAGCAACAGTTTGAGGACTTTCCATCTTGTGTCCCGTCGATGCCTACTAACTTGTGACGAGTGCAAAAAAAACGTTATTTCTCCGTAGGCGGGCGACGAGTCGCAGCCATTCCGGGAAAAACAAGAAACAAAACGTCCCCTTAAATCGCCACGATTAATCAGGACGAGAGGCCAAATGTATCCGCGCATCACAGGTGAATGAGCTCCAACTTGGGAGCCGGTGTCTGTGGATGGAATCTTCCATTCATTTATTTTTTTGGACGAGCACTGAGTCACGACTCTGACACATACAGTGGCTAATGTGTGTGTGGGTGGATGGAAACAAAGTGAAGCTCTGAAATATCAACAAGTTGCCACCAGGCCGCAGATTTTGGCATCCAAATGACTGATGCCACTTGAGAACAGCACACATGAATTATTCATGGGGTGGGAAAAAAAAAAAAAAAAAGGCCCCCTCCCACACAACCCAGCCCCCAGACCCTGCAAAAAAGTTCCGCAAGTTCCCCACCACATTTAATCCATCGCACATGACTGATGTCCCGCTTTAGAACGACGATCGCTCACTGAGTGTGAATTTATTTTTCATTAAAGCGCCTGGCCGCCCCCGCAGGGGTCATCCATTACGGCACCATACGTATGTCTGCAATGCAAATGTTGGGGGGTTAAAAAGCCGGCGCTCACATTTATTACATTTCTTCCTGTGTGGCCTCAGTTCATTTGTCTGGTCAGATCAACGCTGCAGATTTATCAATGTAGAAAGTTCTACTTTTTAGTCATTTCTCATGTTTGTCTTTCTCTCTCTCTTTTTTTTTCTTTTTTTTTGCTGCATAGCTATTTTGAAGCGCAAGGATTTCAGCTGGCCCACTATGACGCCGTATCGGCTCATCTGTCTGTCCCAGCCAATCAGCACCCAAAGGTAAGGAAAGGTTAGATTGATAGAGGTTTTGTTCAAATTCCCACCCAACCACAAAAGATCACCTTTTTCCCTTAACAATAACAAATACCACCTAAATGACTTTTTCCCCCTTTGTAAAATTGCAACTCCCCCATTATATTGCGATGTTATTTGGTTAAAAAAAATATTCTCCTCCTTCATAGATATAATTTTATAAATGCGATGATGAGAAATTGTTAATTAGCTCATAAAGAAAGTATTTTAATGCATCCCTTGTAAACTACTCGTGTGTTTGATATTAGTTCTTAATCTAATGAGTAAGTCATTAGGAACATGATAATGGACTATATATATATATATATATATATATATATATATATATATATATATATATATATATATATATATATATATATATATATATATATCATGAGAGTGAGGGAGGGAGGGAGATGGTGTGTGTGTGTGTGTGTGTGTGTGTGTGTGTGTGTGTGTGTGTGTGTGTTGCTGCTCCATATTAAAACCTACAGTTTATTACCATGAATATTTTATTGTCCTTTGACAGAAGCAGTTGTAACAAAACCTTTATTGTGTGCCTCTTATAGCGACTAATGGCTTCCCCTTATGCACGTCTGTGTGTGTGTGTGTGTGTGTGTGTGTGTGTGTGTGTGTGTGTGTGCGCGTCTTCAGATACTGGCTCATAGACAGAAACAACAACTCCCCAAAGTGAAGGAGACAAATCAAATAGCAAAAAAAAAAAAAAAAAATAGAGGAAGAAATAATCACACACACACACACATATTCAGAATACACAGACACTCTTTATCCCTCCATTAGCGTTACACATCCATACGTAGATATATGACAGCTGTGGAAAAGTCTGGGAAGTGGTGTGTGTGTGTGTGTTTGTGTGTGTGTGTGTGTGTGTGCGTGCGTGCGTGCGTGCGTGTGCGTGTGCATGTGTGTTAGCGGAACGTGTCAGCTCACTAGAGCGTTACCATGGCTCCTCATGGCTTTGGCCGCAAGCTCCATTCCCTTTGCCTCCACTGAATGCCCCAACTCAAATAAATACGCCTCTGTCTTGTGGCACTGACAATTCTTGATGAGAAAAAGGAGGAAAACTTAAGACATATTGGCCTTTACAGTTGAAATAAAAAGTGGATTTAGCTTTTTATGGGTGTATTTTTTTGCCTATACCTCAGTTTAGCAAGCGTGGAAGATGAATGGCGATGGTTTGCGCTACGAAAATCGTATCAGTGGTCCATTATACTGTATTTGATGAAGCAGCATGTGGCTCATTGCGCAAGATCATTTGTTCCAATTAATTGATTACAAAGGAGCTCAATGTTTATTTGCAATGTGTAACTTCTTGCAGCTCTTAGTATTTCACATTGAAAATGGATTTTTTAATTTTTTTTTTTTTGACTTGATGAGATGGAATGCATATGTTAGCTTCACTCTAAATCCATCCCCACACCGGCCGAGGATTACCGGCCAGATCCCGTCCAATTGGCGCAAACCTAAACAAGCTCCGTGCACACAATCAGGCCGAGCCGAGTCACTTTCCCGATTCCGAGCCCGGTGGGGGAAGAACACCAACGTCGACGGGGAACACACACATTGACGACGGGCCAAGGAGCGACGGAACTGTTGCCGTCGCGCTTAGCCGGCTGGCGCAAACACGCCGACGCCGGCGTGCGCCGAAGCAGGGAGGAAGGCACGCCGTGGCTTTTCCATATTTATGATAGCCGCTTCCCTCTGGTGGATGGTTCCACTTTAATTGTACGTGCGAGGAACGAGGCGCCGTTAGCTGCAGGGAAGCGTGTCCGGTCCACGTGTGTGGTCCTCCACGTGTGCGTGATGATGCTGGAGTCCAACTGGAGCTGCTGTCGGCTTGATCCCGCTCTAGAATTCCCTAAGCTTTATTTGATGTACTTCTCGTCAAATCCTCTGCTGGAGCAAATAGTAACTCATTTGTTCCAGTGATACACTTGTTCAGATTGGGCACTTTGATTTTCGTTCGAGTTCCGATCATGTGTTCTGCGCTTCCATTTAGTTCACATAAACCAATAGAAAAAAAATTGTTTACCAAAAAAGAAAAGATTATTCTTCTATTTATTTTTTTTTTATAAAAGCAGATCCCTTGTAATTATTTCTCCCAAAACATATTTTTGGTGCTCTTGCATGATATTTTCACCACAGCCGCTTTGCAATGTGGAATGTGTTGCAGCAAGACTCCACTCTTCTTTTTATTGCTTCGCTTCACTGCTGTGATTTGCGCATTTTTCAAATGGCTTTCTACATTAAATCTAATAAGAACAAGGCCGAGAGTGAGCAATGCTTTAAAAAAAAAAAAGTCAGAGCAAGAAGCCACAAAAGGATTTACTGTCTGTTCCGAAGATTTAACCGCAGAATTGATGATATATTAATGTGGTGCTGTGTTTTTATATGGCTGCAGTAAACAGTGGAAGACACACAGTTGTCTTTTTAGTTTTAATATCGCAAAGGACTTGAAGTTGTAGGCCAGGCGCTATAGCATGAACTTGAGAGGAAACATTGAGCTACCTCCAGATGATTGTTTACGGTTACTTAGCCACATGCTGCTTCACCTCATACCTTTGATTGCATGTTGTATATTATTTGTGTATACATGTTATATTGATATTGTGGCCAGAATGTAATCCCTCCCTCCCTCCCTCCTGCATGCACTCACTTGCCCTTTTTTTGTTTTATTATTCACATCAATATTTGGCAGCGCCCTGACCTGAAAGTGGTTAATGACAGCACGCAGAGTCAAAACACCATCACACAGAGATAAGAGAAGGACATCTGAATGCTAATTAGCGCTATTTTATTTATTTCAAAATCTGGATTGGGGAATTTGAATTCAATTTGAAGTTCACTCCCAACTAGTGCACTTGGTCGTTACTGTTACTATCCTGTTAAAAAACAGATTAGTGTGCAAAGAACGGTTCCCCCTAGGTTGGCAAAATTAGCACATTTAAAATTTTTTAATGCACTATTTTCTTTAATTCATTCCCTACCTAGAAGTGACAGTGAAGAGTGAGCGAGGCTCAACGTTTGTATCTGGAGAACATGTGTTGAGCACAAAGCTCCTGAGCTATTCCCACAAAACATTCTGCGATAAAGTCGAGTCAGTCTTTTTTTCTTCATTCATTTTTTTGCCGCAACATAAATTTCTCCCTCCTTCATCTTCCCACTCAGCGTCTCTGTAGTGGTTTCGACTCGCCGACACCTGGAATCTCTCGCCAGTGTTCCGAAGATGACTCGCTCGCTCGCTCTCTCTCTCTCTCTCTCGCTCGCTAACGTCCGCTTAATAGGAATTGTATGCAAATGATGCCCTGAGTCAACCTTCTCGCCGCCTGACAGCAGGAGGCGAGTACACCATCTCTGTAAAATGCCACCGGGCTAATTCATGCCGCGCTCATAGCTCGTTAACATTCTTTTTGGGAGGGGAATCATTTGCGTTTCTTCCTGCCGTGATCAGGAAAGTTTGTGATGATCATGCGGAAGGAACTCAGACAGAGTTGGCCCGTCATGTCTGTCTACGGGCGTCCGTCGGTCAAGTCAGGTGACTGCTCTGTCAGTGGGCCCATTACTGGAGACTGTTGGCTTCATTGGATATGTTCGGTTATTTTCCTCCACTTTTCCAATCCCTGTATGTTTGTGTGTGTGTGTGTGTTTATGACCAGGTATTTTCTGTGCTGGAACTGCTTGTTAAACCATTTTTGAAAAAACAGGTGCAGTTTGTCTGAATGACTTCTCTGTTTTCCGCACCAGTCACCCCCTTAAACCTGTGTGTGTGTGCGCGTGCTTGTGCGCAAGCTTCTAATGAGCACAACCTCAGCCGTCACGTTTGACAGCCGGCTTCCTGACAACACACCTAAAAAAACACACTGGTGCAGCACGTGTGTGCAGACACACACACGCGCGCACACACACACACACACACGTGTAGATTTTAAGAAGCGCATATGTGTTTGTTGGTAGGAGTAAACACTGACTTTGGAAAACGACACAGCTGACAGATGAAAACATGACGTCTCCAAAGTGTCAACATTTTAGCGGGCGCCCTCTTCTGATTGATTGTCGTGTTTGGCAAAGTGACGGAATGAGACGATGGAAGCTCAAAGGGCCAGATAAAGAGCCCTTTCACACTTTGGTTTCCTCTTCAAAACGAGGCTTACTGGGAATCCAACAAGTGTTAGCGATCATTGTGATCGGTCCGGTCGAGAAGTTCTGGGTTCGAATCTCTGTGTGGATGATTTTTAAGCCACATGTTTAAGCTCATGTGTTAAAGGCAAAAGGCTTCAACATTTTTCTACCATATGGAATTGGATTCAAAACCAGCAAAATAAAAAATATGCATGCATCGCTAGTATTCCAGATTGGCTCATTGTGAATTTAAAACAGACAAAAAATCAAATTAATACCTCACACGGATGGGGGACGACAGTCTGTTTGATTAGAACTGCCCATCTGCTTGCGCTCGAACAAATAAAGGGCAAAAGCAAATAAAGAGCGTCGTCACACGCATGATGCCCGTGTGTGTGATGGAAGCGTAACTCAAAGCGACGCAGCAGCCGTTGCTGTTTGGCGGAGAGGGAAGAACAGCAAGCCACTTTGTGTGTATTTATTTGGAAGCCAAAGTGCGTTGTCAATATTTTGCAGCGCTTTCTGATTTACACGCCGCGCACCCCCCCTGCTCCAACAATAATTAATAATTGCCGCTTTGCGACAACATTGTATCGGGCCCGCCTCCATAAAACTAATGCGGCATAATACAACAGGCCATGCAGTAAATCCTCCCTAATGGCGTTCATACTGCGCCGTCACTTTTTGAAAAGGAGATGACGATTTATTTCAGCTGATTTTTTTTTTTTTGCGTGTGTGTGTGTAGCTATTGTGATTTACGGAAGGTTTTGCGCGCACCCGCCGATTTTCCCTTCCCGATTTTTTTCCCCCTTCACCACGATAAGTTGGAGCTGGGGCGAGTGCCTGTCAATCCACTCGACGAAACACAATGGGACCTCCTGGTCCCCGGCCAGATCCCATAACGTTAAACGATGCTGATCAATAACAAATGCCCTGTTCACATCATTTATTTGATACCGTTCCTCACATAAACTGTAATGGAATTGATTTGTTTATCGACTGAAACAAGTTGAAGAAGATGACAGGGCCGCTTGTATAATTCATTAGGTATCATTTTATTGCGTCTGACCCTAGTTGTTTCCCAATGGGGCTAATAAAGTTGATCCTGTACAAAGAGCCGCGCTAATTGAGCTGAGTCGCACCAACGCACGCCAACGGAGATCAATCCCAGATTCCGTCTGCGGACGTTTACGCCGAAACTATACACGCTTCAATTGGAATGGGAGTGTCGATTCAAGTCGCATTTGTTTGTCATTGATCCAGCCATCCGTGTAAACGTCCATGAGAGGAATGCTGTTTTGTAATTTGACGCCCATAGCATTAGCATAAGCGTAGCAGCAGACGGTGTTTGAGATTTATTCACAAAAGGCATCCGCGACAGTGAATGATGCCGCACTGTGCTCCCATTGCGTGTGTAAGCGTAAATGTGAATTATGGCCCATGCTAGTTTGTGTTTGTTTGTATGCATTGAATCACGTCGTCGATGACTTCTGGTGAGTCACATCCATAAACACAGGCATGCCTATAAAGCCTTGAGAAATACGAACTTGTGTGAGTGCTATTGATTTATTTCTGATTTTGATATGATTGCACCCGCGGTAGTATAAATGCGTGTGATGGGATGACACACACATACACGGTCGGAAAACTCCAGAGGGGAGACTTGAGCCGCATGTACGCTGACCTTTTACAACCGCATCATCTTCCTCATGCTTGTGTGTGTGTGTGTGAGAGAAGGTCAATGAGAAGTAAAGTGCAGGATTCATGTTGGCAAGCGTGCAGTTTTTTTGTACTTTTGAAGGTTGGAGCGTTTGCAGTGCCGCTTGCTGTTTTAACAACGCTAATAATTTGTGCGGCGGATGACAAGGGCACACTTAGGCGAGATAATTCAAGAAAGCCCCATTTTATCCTCGTTGTGTACACGGTATATCATACAGGGAAATATTTAATAATGCTCATGTGAAGTGGATCGCATGTCCAGAGCGTGACTTTTTTTTTTTTTTTAAGCAAAGAGGTTCAACTAGTATAGGCCAGAATGTCAAAGTGTGAAGAATGAGTGCCCATGAAGACAATCATAGTATTTTGCGCCCTTAAAAAGGCAATAGTTGCATTTTTATTCCAATTGAATTGAATGCCTCGTCTTGTCGCCGGCATTCACAAAAAAGCGACACACACCATGTCTGATTGATTTTTTTCTTTAACCTCAACTTTTATTCGATTGTTGAATCGTTTCATCTTAATAGGAAATTCCGCTGCACTTTCTGCGGCATGCGACAAGGCGAACACGCCGGCTGTTTATCAAGAAAGGGGCGCTCATATGCTGAGCCAAGCATCTTCACTTCCGTTTATAGACTCCTCTACTGAATACGTGTGTGTGCACTTCATATGTGACCTCAATCTAGCTGCTGCTTGCCTTTGAATGCTGTCGTTATTTGTCCTCCAACTTGTTGACATTCCTCGAAGACAGACACCAACTACCAGAATGACTTCTTATTGACACGGGAGAGCAAATCATAGTAATCTCCAGGGATGATTGCCTGGAGACATGTGGATGACCGTGCAGAATTGACGGTTGCTTTTGTTTTGTTTTTTTCTTGTGGCTTTTTATGTTTTTCTTGCTCTTGGATGAAGATGTAGACTGGCGAGAGAGGGATTTTCATTGTAGTTAGTGATTTAAACTTTTACACAATCATTTTATGAATTACTTTTATATTATGGTTATATCATGATTTTATTTATTTATTGAAAAAGCTGCAAAATAAATCACAGTTGCGAAAAATGACTATTTTCCAAAAATTAGCAGCTGCAAACAGTACAGGTGAATCTGGATTGTGCACTTCTTATCTTTTGTACTTGTAAATCCAATTTTACCGAGCAAGCAAATAGTTACTCCCCCCCCCCCACCAGTGTAAGAAAAAGGCACCTAAACATTTGAATGATTTACGCCATTTACGTTACGCCGTCCAACTTTTAGTCAAAAGTGTAATGAGTCAATGTGTTGAGTGTGTCGGTATATCACCGAGTCGAGTCGCCTGCCTGTGGCACCCAATTTAATCATTGCCCCACTTCACATGCCCTGCTGCTGCTGCTGCTGCTGCTGCTGCTCGTGCGAGCCTGCGAGCCAGCGTGCATGTGTGCATGGAGAGCAGATTAATTGTGTTTTCATTGTCTAGGTGTCAACCACTCACGGTGGGCTACTTGTTTGCATATTGTTAATTTCCCCCTCTCACTGGGTCCTGCTGTGCATCTCGGCGAGTGTCTGTGTGAGCAAGAGAGAGAGCTGTGTGTGTGTATAATGTTTAATGCTCTTGTATTTTACTGTTGTAAGTGGGACTAGGTGTAAAAATGTTGGAGAAGCGCCATAGTGCTAAAATGCATGAAAATACTTTCTTCTCCATCTGGTGGACCTCCTTTCAAGTCATAAATGATGCACGCAGGCCTTGGTCAGCTGTCCCTTCCAGGCTCCCCATGTAAACCGCCGCGCGTCGTTCCCAAGGCTCTTTGACTTGGAGCTCGGCGGCCACCGTAGAGGCAATTAGGCGGTCACTCGGTGCGATTAAATGTCACTGTGCCTGCTACTGGCCTCATTAAATCAAACCTTCATTCAGAGTCGACACTGTGCTCTTAATGCCCAGGACTCAGGCTGGATTATTGCTGCAGTTCTAATTTAGTGTCTATATCAGAATTAAAGGGCGAGACTGTCGATTTTTGTCGTAGTGTTGCGTCCAATCAAGGACATTTGAAAACATGACATTTGTTGAATTCCAGTAATATAATAAGAATTATTGTGGATTTAATGTGTTGCCTTGTATCTATCTATGTGCTATTTCTACTGACAATTGCTAACATGCGGCCATGCTAACACATGGCATAAATTCAAGTGTAGTGCGAAAATGTGGAATTTCCAAAAAGTGGAACGCAACAATGTGTCACATTGTAAATCGTCTCTTACTTGTGACTTGCATAGATATATTTTCACTCACAGAAATACAAGCTAATGTTACAAAGTATAACATTATATAAGGATTATATTTGGACCCGCAACAAATCAGCCGTCGTTGTTTTGTTGACATTTCAACATGCTGCCTACGTTTGTTTGTTTGTTTGTTTGTATGCATGAGTGTACGTGTGCTCTGGTTGGCAAAATATGATTCATAAAGTTTGTTTATAAACTACATTACTCACTAGAGTCTCCCCCACCACCACACACACACACACACACACACACACACAAACACAGGAGGAGGTGAGGATGAGGATGAGGAGGAAAGAAAATCTTATCTTCAAACACTGTGGCTTCCACTCCTATGAGATTCTTGTGGTGTGTGTGTGTGTGTGTGTTTGTGTGTGTGTGTGCGTGTGTTTGTGTGTGTGTGTATGTGTGTTCTTTCAGATTTGGTTTTGTCGGAACAGAACAACAAGCCTTTTTTAAGCTCCATACAGAAACTCTTCAAATCCTCAAATGGATTGATAATTACAAACAGGACACAAATTATATACTATATATGTATATGAATATCTGTGTGTGTGTGTGTGTGTGTGTCATGGGGCTCAAGCTGAACATGTTTTATGAATTTAGAAGGAAAAATAATTACAAAGGGCCCACAGATATAGTCGGATGAGAAAAACATGAAAGATGTGAAGAATAGCGGCGACTGCGAGATGCTCAAATATTCTTGGAAAGGGAACAAATCAACAACATCTCAGATCGAAAGGAAAGTATGATGGAGGGAGGGGACGGGAGGGGAGGGGAGGGGAGGGGAGGGGAGGGGGTAAGGCTGCTTGTGTTTCCACCTCCCAGCTTGCATGGCCTGTAAAACAATGATGAATTGCTGTCCCTGATCGTATCAAGTTTGTTGCCACAAAAATTTTGTAGGAAATGTTGCGAAGAATGGCACAAACCACATCTAAATGCGAGCAGAAAATCAGTGTCACTCTGTATGAGCGACCCCCCACGCTGAAGAAAAAAAAGAACCAAAACTACAATTGACCTCAAATTGGCTGGAATTATAGACAGAAATGATTATTCAAATTTTTATTTTATTGACAAAAAATAGAAAAACGATAGAAATTTACATACCGCTGCCAAAAATTCTGGAAGTACTGGAATATCCATTCCAGGCCAGTATAGATCCATACCAATTTTTTTCTTTTTAAAAAACGATGAGACAGTTAGAGTAAGCAGATATTCTGAAGATGAATGCACGGGAAGCAGCAAACGTCTCTTTGCTGTGTGGAAACTATCACCAGACATGAGTTGGTGCATTGGAAATAAGTAAGACACTACTTCCAAGTAAGCTAACTGGCAGGAGATATAATTGATTACATTTTGGACTTGCATTGAAATGGATCGGGTAGCCTGTGGAGCTTCCAAATCTCTGCACTGGGGGCAGCAGGCGCACACACACACACACACACACACACGCTTGCCCCCCCCCCCACCCCCTACTTTGTTGTACACAACACAAAGACATCCATCTAGTGTGTTCGGGGTCCTTAAGGCTTTAACTCGTTTGCTGTGATGGAGTGTTGCACACCTCTGTGCCTCCCTTGATTTTTTTTCCCCTCTCTCTCTCTCTCTCTCTTTCGCTCTCTCGCTCTCCTCTCTTGGTTTTTATGTTCCTCCTCGCCGCTTACTTTGTCACGCACTTGCTCTCCACCTCACGCATTCCGTCTCCCGCTTTTTGTCCTAGCGTGGTCACGAACCCTTAAATGACACTCGTCATGATGTCGTGAGATTGAAATCGTTTGTCTTCTCCCTCAAGTAAATACCAGAAAATGGCAAGTGATTGTAATTACATTGAAGAGAAAATAAAAGGTGAACTGCTTACCCCATTTTAACTGTTGCTAACCAAAACAGCAGCAACTACCACGACTCTCTCTGTCAGTATATTGTTGGCTCTCATTTAAGATTTGACATTGTGTTGGGTAACAACAATTTAGCAGTCTTACTAGTGTTTAGAGATTGCTTCAGTTTATTTCTATTTATGTAGACATCATTATGGCGTTTCTTTTAAAGTCTTAAAGTTTCTTTGCCGAAATATTCACCCAAACAAAAACATACGCAAACACTGCAATAGGGACGTTGCTTTTGTTCATTTAGAAACTCACCGTAATTAAGTGAAAGAGGAGTGAATATTGTTTTACAAAAAAGTTGTTTATTTAAGGTTTTCATTCCAATTGTTTGCTCTTTGCCGGAGGCCCTGTGGCAATGCTCTGATTTACATCACTTGTGTTTGTGTGTTGAGAGCGAAAATTGAAACCATTTAAAATGTAGACAGCATATTGACAATATGTAGATGGCACGGGGGGGAAACTTTTTTCTTTTTCACACGGCAGAGTAGAGCTTTAAAAAAGTCAAAACGCATCGACCGGCCAGCACTCGGCGTCTTTCAACCCTCCTTTTTTTGCCTCTTCTGTTGTTTTTATTGTGTTTTCCTTCTCTTTAAATCCACTTGGTTTCATACGCTTGTCATCTCAAGTGCGCTTCTAAATCCCTTTTCTATCTCCGCCTTGGCTTCTTTATGTTGCCACCTTATCCTAAAGCCACATCATCAAACTGGTATGTTAATGAAAATGGATTTTTTTTCTCCCCCTCGGCCGGAGGAAAGATCTCCTTGCCACATTTCTTCTGTGCTGTCTCAGCACAAAAATAAATGTTGGCGCTTTTTAGAAAAAAATATATATTTATTTCACATGTTGTAAATTCATCATCTTGAGACAAATTTATTTCTCTACAGACATGATTTAATGTATTGAGTAAAAATACTAAAATTAAATGAAATATTAGTTACAGTCAGTAAGCTCTGGAGTGGAAAAAAATAGTACATGATCAAACATTTGCACTGGCCATTAACATATAACAAAATAAACCTGAAAATATTTCATTAAATATCTTGCACATCATACTGGATGCCTTTAATGTCATTGCAAGGGGCCAGGATTCTAAAAAAACTCAACAAAATCATTTAAAAAAATAAACAATTAAAATAAGGCAGCATTTGACCCATGAGCTTTGAATACAGCATTGACATTTTGAAAAATAATAATTCAATACACTTAACACTGTAGGGGGAGCCCTGGAGTAGCAAAAAAAACACCATTTCTAATCATGAAGGCAGAAATATTTGCCTTTTACGACACTGGATTATTTTTCTCCAAAATTGCAATGTTCATTATTTTCTAATTAATTGTTGATGCATTTGAATAAATAATAACTATAACTTAAAGTACTAAATGTGTTGGCCAACTAAAACACCCAACAATTAAAAATGTCCCCATGATAAAGTCAAGTTTGGCACCACACAACGCTATCAAATCCAGAACACACATGCACAAACAATCCATCTCTGCACAGCCACACACTGATTGGCAAATCTAAACCTTGAGATTGTAGCGATACAGCTAATTTATTTTAGGTGAATGTATACTGTATAGTATGTGTGTGTGTGTGTGTGTGAGTGGGGCGTGTCTTTGCAAATGGTTTCGGAGGTGGTAGGGGGGTAGGGAGGATCTGGCATGGCGCGCTAGTCATTTCCCTTCTAGACTCAACATCACATACACACACACACAAGCATTGGAATATCATTACGGTAAGAGGTGCAGTGAGCGGGGCCCCTGACACAAGTGGCCCTTTGTTCCAATGTAGACACACACACACTACACACACTCACACTACACACAAACACACACGCAGTCAGGCCTTCCATATCGCCAATATATAATTGCAGCTATTACATGTGACTCAAATATAACTTTACATGTCTTTTTTTTTTTTTTTTCCTCCTCCCCTCCTCTTCCTGTCCAAGTGCTCCATGTTGAACAAGAAGCATTTGAATGTTTGTGTGCCATGGCATAATGCTGTATAAACATTACCTCAACTAACGAGCGAGCGGTAACTGCGTGTACGTGTGTGTGTGTGTGTGTGTGTGCGCGTCTTTAACGTCACCATTTGTACAGACGGCCTTTTGTTCGCATTACTTTTGCTTCAGACTTGTAGTACTGCTGTTACTTTCCCGATTTAAGATGCCTTTAAGTGTCATCGCCCTAACGATACAGAAAACGACCGTATTTCTGCAAATTGCGGGTCGCAAATTTTCTTAAACCGCCAAATTTCTAACTAGCTAACAAGTGAACCATAATCGCTCAAAAGCAAACATCCAAATTAATTAACAGCAATCAAGCTATGTAACCGACTCGCTCCCAAAAAATAATCATGTTTCCAAAGAGCAAAGACGCAATTTCATGAACGACAAATTTGATAACTTGCTGCAGACAACGTAAAGAATAAAACTGAGGCCTTGCGTCGACGACAATGGCCGTCTGTGTTGTTGCCAAGTGGTAGCGGCCAAGTGTGACGCTTTCCTCCACACTGACATGCACTTGTATGTTATGATGTCAAACATGATTGCACTTTTGTCTGCAACATGCGTGTGCGTGTATTCCCTGGCTCACTGCTTTTCTCCTTGGCCGTGCAGACGTGAACGTTTTGTGATATGCGCACCGGATCGAAAATGTACATTGCTAAGAGTCTCCTCGGAAGAGCCTGGACCTCCGCCGAGGCCAAACAAGAGATGTTTTGTATTGTAACGAAAAAAAGGAAAAAAAAATGCCGCAATAAGATCCACTCCCGTCCTGTAGGCGGCGATAAGTGGCCAAGTTAATAGACTGACTGAACTGCGCTAAATATGAAAATCAGTTCCTGGAATTGTTAATAAGATAAAGTTGAAAACTGCACTCCTGCTGGCGTTTGAAAGCACACAAGAAGAAGACAAAGTGATTAGTGATTTGCTGACTATTGATTAGTTAAGTGTTTGAAACGTCTCTTTTCTTTTAGCCATGACTTTATGGAGCGGATATCATTGCTCACCTGCCACGCTCCATAAATTGTCTCAGGAGTGCTTTTTGCCTCTTATTGCACAACCCACCACACTCTCATTTAATATTGTGGAAGTGACAACCCTGATGAATTTGTGTCGTTTTTTTTCCTGCGTGCATGTTTAGTTCACAGAAAAAAGAAAGACATTTTTTAAATCATACCAAATAGATGTATGACCAAATTTAAAAAAGATATCATTATATGTATATATTTGAGAATAATTGTCAATTTTGGCTATGTGAAGCCCTTTGAGACTGTTTGTGATTTAGGGCTATACAAATAAACTTGACTTGATATGTATAAGCAATTGAAATATAATGATTGCAATTCTCTGTGGTGCTTGTCTTCAGGTTGCCGATGGTAACCAGCACTTGGGATCATGTTCTGTTGCCACCCTCTGCCCGACATCCTAACAAGTAAGAGCCCTTCAATCCATTTTGTCTTGAGTGCATTTGGCTGGGATTTAGTTGGCATGGGTTTAAAAAACAATCTATAGAATTTCACTAGGATACACATTTTCAAGCAATCTGCCCTCAGAGGAATGAAACAGCGTTCATTCATTCACTCATTGAGACAAGCGCTGTAATTAGTGATAAGTAATCGTGGTGCTCCTGTTATTCAGGATAAACAGCCGTTGCTTGTAATTAGCCCGTCAACTAACCCCCACAAGCACCCTCCATGGCACTCCTGCTTGTTCACTACTCATCATCATCACCATCATCACCATCAAACATTAGGATTCCGCTCTACGCTGCACTTACAGAAACTTCCACGCAGAGTCCATTAGCGAGGCATAAAAGCACTCTGGCTAATTAGGAACACACATCTGCTAATGTTCCGCCGTTGTGCGTTAGGATGGACGGGAAAAAAAAAAAAAGTTGTTCTTATAAAGCCATCTTGAAGTTTTTTTTTTAAAATTATTATTTAAAAAAAGGGTGAAAGTAAAATTTTTTTTAAAATCTTGCTAATCAATATTTGCAATTTAGTTTGCTTTGGCTGATAATAACAGATTGCCAAAAGTTACAAAGATGCTTCCCTGCAAAAGTACTGGGACAGTGGGACTAATTCCTCTGACGTGCATACTCTCATACATATATTTTGAATCATCATATTTGTTGTGTTTAATGGTGACTGTCTGCCAAGTCGAATCGATTATTTCCTTGCAGTATTTGACATGTGGAGGACTGACATTGGAAGGTCCCTGGGAATGGAATAGCAATTGAAAAATAATATAGAAGGGAACAGTCTTATCTAATCCAATTAGGTCTTATTCTGTAATTCTTACCTCGGAGCCTTTCATCCTTTTGCTTCTTATGGCTCTTACGTCTCATCTCTCCTCTCTCTCTCTCTCTCTCTCTCCTCATCTCGCTATTATCCAATCATGCATTTGTGTGAACCTCTTAACCCTCTGGAGGAAGCCACAAAGGCTGGAATATTGGCTTTCTGCGGCTAATTGGATAGACAATTGCCTCCCCCCCCCCCCGCCCCCTCCTTCCACCTTCTGGTTTTATTGGCACCTCGTATGGATGTAATATGTTTGTAAATTCCAGTTTACTGAATACTCGTCACGTCAAGGTGTGTATGCAGTTTACAGCGTCCATTCGTCATCTTCCAAAGTGACTTTAATTAAAATGAGCTCCGGTCGCCTTGTAACATTAAATTGAATATTCCATGAGGTGACAAGGTCGGCTCGTGATTTGTTTGACATTTAGCTCAATTACTGAATAGGAGTCTCGGTCCAAAATTGGCTCTGGTCGGATTGGACGCCGCCTATATCCACCCAAAAACTCCCACTTGGCAGCGAAAGCCTTTGGCCTTTTTTTGGGGTGGGGGGGGATATTGTGCGGTTGAAAGAAGTCAAAACTTGTGGCGGCAGTCTGGTGCCAGACACGGCTGTAATGGGAAAAAATGTTCCCTCAGAAAGAGACCATTAATCACTGTTTACACAGGACATCTGAAATTATGAGATGAGGAATTTTGACGAAAACTAGCCATCGACACTGCTTTTTTTTCCTTTGAGACTGTATCATTAAACTAAATAAACTGTCATCCGTCGAGTGGCTATCTTGCCAAAACGCCCCCGCCTGCTCACTTCATCATCATTGTGCGAGGTTAATTAGCAGTGGTGTTGGTGACGTTTTCAAACCAGAAAAAAAAAACCCACCATTTTTTTTTAGTCATCACACGAGGACAAAAATAATAACACTTCTCGAAATCCTTTGTCGCAGCCTTTAGTTTGACATCCGTAAGCTAAAAGTCCCCCAGGTTTGAAATGGATTGTGAAGTATTGTGACCATGAAAGAGTGAAATAAGAAGCACTCTGTTTCTTTCAAATACTGTATAAGGGCGGAGGGAAGGCATTCAACGTATCACGTGACTATCGGCGCTCCACATAAATCCTCGTTATGGTCACCCTGGAATTTTATTAGAACTCTCATGCGAGGCCGTCGGTGCCTTTCGGGAGGAAGAGTAGCGCTTGGCAGCCACGCGGGAGAAAACACAAAATGCAAAGTCATGACGCTGCTATAAAGAACGGCGGTGGCAGTCAGTGATGCATGGCGGGCCATGACTCAGCAGTAGCCATCGCCAGCCAGCCAGCCAGCCGGCCGGCCGGCCGCTCCGCAAACGGGTGATGTCGCGCGCCAATGGACGGACGCACGGGGACTAAAGGTCAGAGCATAAGTAACTCGGAGAAAAGCTGCAGACAGCAAGAAGGGGAAAGCGAGGAGCCGCTGACAACAGCGAGGTCCAAAAATGTGTTGTTCGGTGGTTCTTTGCGGACCAGAACAAATGGCCGCCGACTTTCACCCTCGTGGCACCCGAACCTTAACCCTAACTCAAACCCTTTGGCTTCTGTGTTAAAGTTTTTTTCATTGTACTTGACCTTTAATAAGCAGTCACCCCCACTTTGTCTTATAATATGAACTTGTCCTCTCAAGGGTCCCCCGTATTTTCGTCTTTTCTTCAATTTTTCATTCCTCATCTCGACTGGCCTTTTTTTCTTCTTTTTATCCTCAATTTGTTGCCTGGAGCCTCAAAGCATCACGGGATTCTTCCGACCGCTCCATTCTCGTACGTGACGGTACCTCAGACGTCTTTGTCTGAAAAATTCGCGTCATTTTTTTTTGAGGGCGAGGGGCCATTTTACCGTCCTACTCATATTTCTTTATTTCCTCTCACTTGTCTCGTTTGCCGTTATGGCTCCCTCCCTCCTCGCATTACCTTTACGCTTAGCGGGCCTTCTCCTCCTTCTTCTTCATCTCTATTTCCCTCTCCGTATGCTCAGAAGTAATTCTCTCCTCACCTCTCCCGAGTCTTATTCATCATTGTCGCTGTCTTTCAACTAGAGAATACATGGTGACATTTCAAAGTGCAAGAAAGGAAAATTCAAGAAGGAAAATATGTTTGTGTCAGTATTGTTTGTGCGTGCATCATTTCTTTTTTTTTTGGCGGAGCTGGAGCCGATTAATGGCGTTTTCGTTCATCACAATGTGGCATTATGATTTGGGATGATGTTTTTGGTCAACAGCGGAGCAAATGAAACTCCAAAGTAACAGCGCCGCTGTGTTATTTTAACTTCTGCTCTTGCTTGTATGACCGTTATAGTTTAACTTCAAAACTTCTGAAGCCAAAAGCGGTCTGAATGGAATGACAGGAACGAGACAGGACGCTTTCCGGGCGGGGACGATTGATAAATGGACTTCATACGTCGTCACACCAACTAAGATGATGAATGGCCAAGCTTTACAAGGCAGCAACATGTGTGTGGAACACAGCCGTCAGCTTTGCCGTAAAAAGCATGAAGGTTTTTTGCCGTTTAATCCATGGAGCCGCATTGCGTGGTTGTTATTATTATTATTGTTTTTTGGGTATGATCTGCACTATCATCTTTCTTTAAAGTGTGGGATGATTCATAACCACTAATATGATAATATACTGCAATCTGGGTCTTAGTATGCATGACAATATCACATCATCACAGATGTGTTGCATTCAAGCACAATGGATTCATTTGTGTAATGGGGCCGGCCGGTTTGTATTGCAAAAGCGCAGCTGCAAACAGCACATTTCAAAGTGCCCTCGTCTCATCAGCGAGTACTTGCGTCGGGAAAATGTCAGGACTTGACGTACAGACGTTTTTGGGAGTGGCGAGTTATTCTTTTTTCCAGATAATTCAATTGTGCCCAGTGAATCTCATCTGAGTCACAACCTGATTGATATTCCAGGATTATGATACTCCCCGGATAGATAAGCGAATCTTCCGGCAATGCCGCCAGATTACGTTACGCTCCAATTAGCACTCACGGCGGTGCGTCTTCCACTTTATGATAAATAAACATCTTCCTCCGAGAGCCGCCTCCGCTTTCGTATCTGGAGAAAATAGCAGTAACTATCTCAGTTCATAGATGTTGTGACGGACGTTAATGCGGAATCCATTGCTAACCAAAACAGCAGCATCTACTAAAGCTGTCCCTCGATGTTAATTCAAGTGTGAAAGATGATTTTGAGCGAGCAACCGTTATGACCAACATGTTAGAAATAAATAGATTGACTTTGCGGACGAGACCAAAAGAAAAATTGGAGCCTTTTCCGGGAACCGAATCATATTGTTAAGTTCTAATTGAGGAAAATGTGACGCCGCCGTCATTGCGTAAGCTGTCGCGCGCACCCAGACGAGCCGGGATGCCAAGTTCTGCTCTCGAGGGCGGATCATAACCCTTTGCCCATCGACCCTCTGGATTGGATTCGGCTTTGATAGCGGCGTGTAAAAAAAAAAAAAAAAAAAAAGGAGGCGGGCGGGCGGTGGCGTGTAGACAGTTGGCACCAGCAAGACAACAAGACGACACGTCGGAGCGGGAGACATTGTGGCTTTTCTCTTCTCATGGATATATAATCACTTTAAAGAGGATGTTTTTTTCCCCCCGCAGTTTTGGCTTTGATGCGCAATCAGATTTGGGGCCGCACTGTAATTCCGTGTCTTTGTCTGCCCCGCTAAAGTCTCCCTGTCACCCGCGTTTGATGTGGAGGCACGCTGGCACATTGTTCTGGCTATTGTGCCAAGTGGAGGGGAAGAGGCAGGCTGGGGACGGAGATAGATGAAGGGCAGGCTTGATGTGGCACGGAGGCCCTCAGTCAACTTGGCCCAATCTGGTTGTAATTGACTGCCACACACGGGCAGGCGGGCGGGCAGATCTGGGATTCAGCCTCAGAGAGCGAGAGAGAGACAATGTTCTGGAATGATCTCCTCAAAACTTTTCAATCGATCCACAAATTCACCTTTTTTCTTGGACGTCTTTTTATTCCAAATCATTGAAAGAGCAGATCTGAGTCTTGCTTGTGACACCCATTTTTGGCTCGTCACAAAAAAACAAATTATCGTTCATAGTTTGTAAGATGGGGTAGCGATTAATTTTTAGCGGTGCCAATTAGTGTCGGGGCTCTCGTCTGCTCGGTATCAGAAATACCAAAGGTCCATGTTTCTAATTATTTCCCCGTTTTATTTTCGTTTCCATTGTGCTCGTCTTATCTCGTCTCTGTCTGTTTATCTTCAGCGGTGATTGAAGTTCCTCGGGGAGCTTTTATGGGTAAAACATTTTTGGACGACGCTCAGTGATGATCTCACTGTTATTATCAGTTGAAGCGGAGCAGGCAGCGAAAACAAACAGCTCAGCCTATTACGTTTCAAATCGTATAACTGGAAATGCATGGTGGCAGGCGACCACATTGCATTCCGCACGACATTGTCCCGATTTTCTCACGCATCCCAAATGCAGAGGAGAGTCGCTCTCAAAAAACAGTTGCACGTTGATGTTGATTTTATTTGCTTTCCTAATCTATTCTAATAAGAAGCATAAGCTTAAGATCCTGAAGAGGAACGTATAAAAATCCAAAACTTAACTTGCAGTGGAATTGAGCTGGTGATGGACACCCCGAGGAGTGTGATATCACGACCCGGATACATATTGTAAGTGCTAAAAATGGTGTCTCTATTTATTCGAAAGAGCCCTCGTTCACTTGAAAATAAGATGTCGCATCGAAAGGCAAGCGTGGGGAAAATGTATACCATTTGTGTGTGTGTGTCTGTGTGTGTGTGTGTGTGTGTTTGTCCAATGGTTCAACGGAACATTGCAAATGGGAAGTAGCGAGTGTGCAGAGCGAAGATAAAAGTCGATGTTGAGGCGGCAAAGAAGAAGGAGCAAAAACAATGACGGCCAAACCCAAAGAGCATAAATGAGCCACAATGGTGAGAGAGACAGAGAGATATAAAGGACAGGAGTAAGAGAGAAAGAATGAAAGCGGGCTGAGGCGGAAGATGATTGATGGAGCCAAAAAGCCGATTTCTTGCTTCATCTGATCTGCATTACTTTGCAATCAGCGCACACACACACACACACACTGCAATCAGCGCACATACACACACTGCAATCAAGGTGCAGGTTACTGATCAGACACTGTCATCAACTACACACTCTGCATACTTATATTTTGCACACACACAGTTTGATAGGGTGGAATAAGATCATCCTTGCATTCTTTTTGAAAGATGGAAACGTTTCCTCACGAATAATTTGGGATGTGAGATAGAAAGACAAGACCACACACACATGCAGTCTAATGGGATAGCATTGCATTTCTATTGTGCTTTATCTCCGCTTGGCTTTTTTTTTTTCCTGATTACTATCCCAACGATAAACTCGGTGTCATTAAATGACCACCATCCCCTGACCTCGACCCTAACGAGATCTACGAGGATGGGCGGCATGCTCACATGAGGATGGAAATGGGAAATGACACGCTACATTTGTTGTCTTTTAACTTTTCATAATCATTCAGCCTTGATCAATCAAAAGCGTGTTTTGAAGGCGGCCAACGGGAAGCTCCTCCCTTAATGGCCTCCCTCGAGTCGCATATCAACTAGCAAGCAAGCAAGCAAGCGAGCAGTTGATGTTATTGATGCAATGAGGTGCGGCAAATGGAGGGAGCATCATTCACAAGTTGACTGACTTCAGAGGCCAGCCAGGCATCAAAGAGGCTTTCAAACCAAAACAGGCGCTTTTGCTTAAGGAAGGAAAGGAAAAAGAAATTGGATGTGAGCGTAATGGCAGTCGCGGAGATCATTAGACCTCGCGGGATTTCTTTTTTTTTTTTCTCCGTTGGACAGAATGATTTTTTTGTTCCAGTGTTAGAAAGAAGCCATTTAGCTAATGCCAAGCCTCGTGTGAAAATAAGACATTTAGGTCTTTGGCGTGGCTTCTGATGGGGAAAAAACGCCTCTTTGCTCCCAAATATTTTCCCACCCACAAGCAGGGACTAGACAGACGGCGGTGACCCGTAGACGCGTGTTTTTTTTACCGTTTGGAGGGAACGTCTGCACCGGCCCGCCGGCGTTTACAAAAACATCCACTTTCACACCTTGTTTTCAACATGTGAGCATCATAATAAATAAAAGACCAAAATGGCACAATCTCTTTTCTGGTTCACCGTATTATGATCGATTACAAAAGTGCGTTTTCCACTCAAACGTTTGTCTTGCAAAAGTTAGCCTGTTTTAAAGTATTTATTTATTTAGTTATGAATGAATGTAAGTGTTTCTTCTTCTTTCTTCCTATTAGCCCAAGATGGATCCGGCTCATAAAAGAGAAACAAGCAATGGAACCTCATTAATTACAGCAGTCAGCAAAATGGTAAGTCACGATTTTTTTTTTCTATGCTCCTCTGCTTTGCTTCAAATCCGGTTTGCAGTACAAAAAAGCTTGGGGAACGCAAAGAGTGTAAAAAGGGGGCTGGCTAGTCACGTCTTCGCTCAGGTGAGGCAGCGTCGCTTTTGCTCTGACGTGAAAGATGAAAAATCAATGACGATTCGACGCGGCTGATCGTTTAACAAGGAACAGGTGGCGGGACGTGATTGCAGGCGAGGAGCTGATTGGTTTCGGGGCGCAAAAAACGGGCGAGATGACAAGGACTGATGCGGCACAGGTGCTTGGGGAGGGGGGGTAGAAAAACACTGGTGGGTTAAATAGACCGCAGCTGTGGCCTGATTCAGAGGGTTCACCCTTCCAAGGATCTCAACTACGCTTACTCCATCTTCCTTCAAATGTGTCCTGCAAAGGTTGTGCCAGGTTAGCTTTCAAATGAAAGCTGCAGTTCAAGATTGACTTGAATTGCGACATCATTTGCGTGTCCTCTTCCTGCATCCTTCTGCAAGAAAGACACCGTGTGCCTTCAAATGTGACCTCCAAAAGGCGCTGCCCTGAATTAGAACACAGCTTATTGTTTTGCACAGCGCAAGATCATTCAACTTGTTCCCGATTGTTCATTCCCAACTTGAGTGCTTCATTGTTGCCTCTGCTCGTCATCCCGTGTGAATAGACGCAAATAAAATCCTCTGCGCAAGCTTCTCCACCTCTGGTTTGACTTCCCCACAAATAAAAACCGAGGTCATCTGATGGGATTTGTTCTGTAATTATCGTAGTTGAAATCCCTGCATTGGATGCGAACAACAATGCCTGACCTCAGAGCGTACAGTTCAACCGGAGCTAAGAAAAACATTTTTTTTATATGCAGGACAAAATGTGTTCCAATTCTCATGAGACTTGAGTTGTATACCCATAAAAAAAAAAAAAGAAAGAAAAATGGCGGCCGTTGCGGGTCATTGTGGTTCGTTGTGGCGTTGGGGAGAAAAGAGACAAAAACAAACAAAATGGAAGGGCGCACAGTTAAAGGAACCTCATCAAAGGACGTAAAACGGAGTCAGATAGAGAGAGACACTTTCAAATTGTTTTGTTTTTTACAATGTGGCAGACAAACACAACTTGGCCTAGCTTGAAGCTACCGCTGTGAACAAATACTGTAATTGTATCAGCGCTTCTATGAGAAAATATCTTTGGGAGAGGAATTTTCTCTTGCTGTCATTGGTGCGTGTAGACGGACGGCCTCAGCTAAACGTAGGCACAAGTGTTTCCTGTGTGTGCAACCGCACCCCGAGTGGGAAAAGGGAAGGGCTGCGGGGTACACACATCATTTTGCAATTACGGGTCTAATTTGTCCCCCCCGTTTGTATTTTGATGGCCAATTAAATTGTCAGGTGTCGTTTATGCCGTGCACTGTACAGCGCAGACGGCCACTTTCTCACACGCACCCACACAATTGCGTGTTGTCGTGGGAGGTTAATTATATACTCTAGATATGCTCTATTTTTCATTTAAGCTTTTTTTTTTTTGCTGTCGCATGACGTGATGTTGAAGCCCAAGAAAAGCTTGCTTGGATTTGTTGTGATCTGACTGGCTCAGCTCAGAAAACAAAAGTAATTTGGAGAGGACCATTTTGGCTTTTCTATTTTGTTAAGCATTAAATGTTTATCATCATATCAGAACTCAGGCCAAATCCTCAGATTGTGTCGGACGCATTGAGGTGTGGCGTCTAAGAGCGAACGTAGCCATGTACAAAATTGGCTGGGCCGGCTCGCTGCTCGCGCCCGGCCCGGCCCGGCCCGGCCTGGCGTGGAGACTATCGTCCGCATCAGCATTGCCGCCTACCTCGCCACCTCTCCGGGTTTCTGCCTGCTGAGCTCCATTTGGCCGGGCGTGCATTCCGAGTGCCAATTTAAGAACGTCATTTGTTCCGCGTCTCCATTTTCCATCGGCCGGCCGGCTGCGTTTAGATGTGTGAGGTCGGCGTGTGCATGTGAACCGACCTTATTATTCATTTACTTGACATGCACTGTATGGCCCAGTGTATTCATCCTCTTACAATTTCACTTTAGATTCCCGGAATGCTGGCTTGCCACATACAATTCTATACTACTCTTGATGCCTTAGTGCGCTCACTATATCATGCCAAGAAGGCATTCTCAAATAAATGACACAAAATATAATCTGTGTTTTTGAATTTAGCGCACACTGAAAATCACATTTTTTTAGGTCAGACTTCAGATTTAAAAAAAATAACTAACAATGTCCTTGAAATGAAATTTATAATGCCATTAAGTCATCACAATATTGGCCCTAAAAAACACCATCATTATTTTTGCTTTAAATTTGATTGCTGGATGCCAATTGCGGTTGCAATTTTTTTTTTATTTTGGCCAAAGAAATAGTGGCCATTTATATGTCTCCAAAACAGTGATTTATGGACATGTTGGAAACTTTTGACCTGAGCTATGTGATTCCAAGCCGCAAATATTTGACAGAGGTCACCTTGCCTCACCTGCATGAGAAAAGAATGTGAGCGCCGGAGTGGGTGTGGAAGTTTGATGGCTCATTTTATGATGTGAAATTGTTAACACGTGTTAATGTCTCAATATGAATATATTAAAAAGCAGAGATAAGGCATGTTAGTGATACCAACAACAAATAAAAGCAGATGTATTGCCCCACATATGCTGTATGTCGCTCGCTGTCCCCACAAAGTGATCCCTCTTCTCTGTAATCAGGCCGTCATGAAAGCCGGTGGATTTCGGACCGTTCGACTCGACTCAGCGTGCTAATGAGCGAATGGCAGTCACAAACGACGCATCGCACGCGCGATTTCAAGCTCTCAAACAAAATTGCCGTGACGCGCCGTAAGCATGTTGCTCTGATTAAGCGTGTTTGTTTTTCGAAATGAGGCCGCGGGGGCCGACGGGACGATGTCAAACGAGCCGCGACTGATTACTTACACAATAGAACTTCAACTTGAGCGCGTCCAATAGTCATCCGTGAAGGCAAACACATCTGGAAAAATGCGCAGGAATTACAAAAAAAAAAAGGTCTCTTATAGTAAACACGTTTGGTTTTAAAGATTGGCGTTGAACAAACTACTACATAAACTTCAATGTATTTGCAATGTCAGCGTATTACTATTGTATATTAAATTCAGATCAATTTGGTTCACAATGAACAAATTGTAGCTGATTGGAATCCAAATCAATCAAAAATATGACTACATAGTCGTTCAAATGATGCTTAAAACCAACAGATATGAATTTAAACATGAAATTAAATCAACTTAAAAAGTCAATCAAAGCAGTAAGGTAGTACTTAGTTTGAAGTCAGATCCATCAAAGTTTTTTCTTCCTTAACAGTAACACCCCCCTCTTCCCCCTCACTTTATGAGATAACTCCTCCAAACCCTTTAAGCTACTTTGCCATATAAATTCTGTTTTATTGGAAGTGTCCTGGGCAGAGAAAGCAGTGAGAAAAGCAGAGAGATAGCCGTAAAATAAGAAAAATATGGATTTCTTTTCCACCCCCGCTTTTGTGTGTTTTTGCTTTTTACAGAGGTTTCAAACATTCAGATACTCTCCGGGACGTATTTAATTTGATCTGTCTGCCCGTGATGGATGACTTGGAAATTGAAACGTCATTGCCGCATTTGTCACAAGAGACATTATGTGTGAATAAATCCACGTTCCTCTGGGGCGACAATGCGCACTGTAAAAAAAAAAAAAATCCCAAAAAATCACCACAATCTCATCGAGATAAATATTGGATTATTTCCTGACACACAATAAAAATGATCCTTTAAGCAACATTTGCTGATATAAACATTAAAAAGTCCAATTTAGTTTGAACGGTAAAGCTCCAAAGACGAGTTCTGTATATTTGGAACAGAACGTTCAAAAGTGATCTTGCGTAACGATCCACATGCTGCTTCACCGCGGCAAACGTACTATTATCCGATCACACGAGCGACCTCAAACTAAATCAAAATGACTTTGCACAATGACGAGCACTGAGGTCGATGCCATTGATGTATTTCCTCTCAAGCGATAATGACGCGAAGACCCAAAAAATGATTTGCTTTGCTGTGGTTTACCGCGCAGAGACAAAAAAAAAATCCTAATTATTTGTTTTGATACCACATGTTCTATGTTGCCTTGTAACATCAAGCCAGATATAAAATACAATCTTTGATTGATTGGGCCTGTTTTGCAATCAGATTGTCTCGCAGTATGGCACCAGCGGCATTACGTAACGCCAACGCCGCTACTAATGGCCGAGGCCGTTAAAAGCGGAGACTCCCCGCCGTGCTAAAGGCCCTGCTCCAAACACGCAAACGCGCTCAATTTAAACACCTTCCATGATCTCATCTGTCACCCTCCCGCCCCCACGGAGTTAAAAGCTTCCGGAGGAAGACGACTTATTCTTGTAATTTGGTAAAGGTTTAATTACCATCTTTTTTGCTGCGGGTATACATAACATAGGTTTGCCATTCCTGTTTCTTTCCTTCCACCCAACCTTCATGAAGGCATACCGGAATTTGGCCCAGCCTGTATACGCTTACTGTATATTAGTGTTGACTTTGCCGTATCGGAATGAGCGACGCCGTGGCTAATTAGCAGAGCGGACCGAGCCAACGCAAGTGTCCGTAATTGCCGGGGCACGCTTGGGTGGATGTTAGATTAAAGTTTATTATTATTGACTTAGCCTTATTGCGCTGTCCTGCCTAGAGAAATGTGTGAAGCACTTTTGACTATGCAACCACTTTGTCCAAATTTTGCTTGCGTTGATTTGGTTGGCATTTTGGCATCACAAAAAAGAACGCAGTATTTATAATTTTTTTTTTTCCGTAAAAAGGCTTCGGCTGGTATGATGGGCCACTCCTGCCTCGGAGATCACTTTCATATGATTGAATAGCTGCTATTGACAAAGTTTCTAACAGTGTTATCTTATCTTCTAGTCATTTATCTTTGCTTCGAATCCATTTACCGATGAATATTTTCATCACGCCGACCCATTTGGCCCGCGGTTATGTGCTTAGCGATACCAGATAAGAGTTATTAATATGTATGCTGCCTGCTCTCTGATCAGTGTTTGAGGGCAAACCGTGTTTGGCTTCAATTATGTACACTTTATTATAAAGTTACATTGCCCGAGGTTGAGATTTAAGGGATGCGATTATCCCGCTGCAATTTATTTAATATTTCTCTTATCTTTTACTTGTAATACTGTCCAAAAGTAACTTTGGTAACGACCAAGCCTTTCTCAAAGGTATTGTGAATCATTTTAAATAATAATTAGAGTACATAGGTTTGGTCAGTTCTTGTGTGGGTCACTTCAAGGGTTTGTGTTTTTGAAAAAAAAGAATTTTTTGTCAGTGCAACCTTGAAGTGATTCAGTTGGGCTGTCTGTCATCGGTGCATGGTCCAATGATTTTACGTCAACCCTAACTTTGTCCCACACGCATGTGCGTGTCCCTTTAAGAGTCGTCTTCAGATGGCTCCTTGTTGATATTAATAGAGCTGCAGCTCTGTCTTCCTCCGATGACGTCACAGCTCCGACAAAAACAGCGGAGATGTCCTGTCACAGCAAAAGCGACAACACCGCCACACCGATCTAAAAATAACACCCAAAACGTCAACAACAACAACAACAACAAACTGGGAGCTGCTCCTCTTTTGTTGGCTCGGGTAACAGCATACTCACTCCATGTAAGCCCCCAACTCAACCCACTTGACGTGTTCTGCAGCGATCAAATTCTTTATTTAAAAAAAAGAAAATAATAAGAAAGAGAAAAACGAGTCATCCTGCACGCCATCATCCTACAACAAAAAACTACAAAGAAAGAGACGTGCAGCCTTTTGTTGTTGTTGTTGTCCCTTTGGCTAGTCCTCCGGAGCTCGCCTCCATCTTTTGCACGGAGCTCCAAAGAAGCTAATGTTCTCGTTTGCAGGATCAACAGGTAAGAAACACACTTTAAACTAAAAGTGCAAAGCTCAGGCATCAGTCTCGCTGTGATCACCGCTTTTACTACAACCGGCGGCCGCTTGGTGACTAACGGCGAGCCGCTGGATGAGGGAGGGAGGGAAGTAAAAAGAGAGAGAGGAGGCGGAGGAGGGAGGGAGGAGGAAGAGGAGGAGGAAAGGAAGATCTTTGAAATCACATGGCAGCTAACATTTTCGCTCGGGACAGCAATCCAAAGTTCGTGAGCGAAGGGGGCTTCTGGTTCGGAAGGAGGGGGTACGACTCGGGCTACTGCCGCTAAAGTGAGCCGGGGAGCCCGCAGCGAGTGCAGACGAAACACGGCGGCGGTCGGTCGGACAGACAGACGCGGTTGCGGTCGCCTCACAAGTAGTAGGTTTTGTTTTTTTGTTGTCTATCTTGCGCTTGTCTTTCAAGTGACTTGTTGCATTTGATCCTGCTCCAAGTGCGCGCTTTGCATTCGTTGATGACTTTTTTGCGTGTTGCAAAGTGTCGGAAGCGGCGCTTGCACGGATCAAAGCACTTGTTTTGCACCTCTTTCATTGTTTCTATCCTCCAGCCCTCCCTCCCTTCCTCCCTTCCCTTCCCTTCATTTCCTCTTATCAGCTTTGAAAGTGAAACTTCTAATGGACTGATAATGTTTCTTGCAACTTTGCATGATGGATGCCCAGAAGCCCTATTTTGCAATCAACTTTGCTCACAGCCCCCCCAACTACTGCCCTGCCACCTTCACTAACCTACCCCCCCTTTCTTCTTCGTTCCTCCCTCCCCTGTGGCAAGAAAGTGTGATGTTCCTTTGAGATAAGGGAGCCCGGGGTAGGCATGACAACTCTGTGGGGAGAGCCGAGTATGCGAGGCCAGCACAATGAGGCACACACTGCGAGCAAGGTTTTTTTTTTTTTTTTTTTAAACACAGTCCTTCCACAGTTCTCCAGCCACCGTTTCACCCCCTTTTTTCCCGAAAAGAAAAACAGAATTGCACATGTGCGCCCACTTGTATAACATAGATAACCTTCAGAAGTTTTTCCAAAGCTTACTGTAGCCCTCACTGTAGCCCTGGAGGAAAGATAGAGATTTTTTGTGTGGATGTGAAATGTGAAGAAAAAAGTTTTTCTTTCATGTAATTGGACAGCAGTAGTAAGCATTTATGATATAACCATCAATGTGAAGTTTGAAAGTTTTGACTCAAGTTTCAGCAGCTTAATTACTGATGCATGCAGAACCACAATGTCTAATGAAAAGCATGTCTAGCCATCCGCATTTTGTGATCTTTAATTTTGCTTAAAGCGCCAAAAAGGTTTTTTCACTGCAGAGCAAATGCTGCACATTTGTGAGTTAACCTTTTGTAGTTTTACAAAAGATATAAACTATGTGTTCGGTTTATAAAATTTCGTGAATTTCAAAATTGAATAGTGCTGGTGGAGAAAAAGTTATCAAGCATGTTGCAGCAACTTAGGTTCTTATAAAGCGAGACATTTCGTCCAATAACAAGTATGTCTTTCCACATTTTGTGGTTTTCTTTTGTACATTGTCTAAAAAGCCACGGAAAGTCTTTTGTGTAATGTGTTTATTTTTATCTGCCAGTGAAAATAAGCATCCACGGGTCACTGCGTGGAAGTGAAACATTTTCAAGTATGTTTCGGCATCCATTAAGACTTTGTAATTACGCCGTTCAATTATGTCTAAAGATCAAGAAATGTCTACTTTGGTAGTTTTATCTTTTTATTTGCGAGAAACAATTCACAACTGTGTGTTAAACTTTGCAGAGGAGGAAAACCTTTGGTTAGGTAACCTGAATTCAGAATAATTGGCAAACAAAAAAAAAAGCATGCGGTGCACTTAACTTTATCAGCTTTGATAGTTTTGATGCATAAAGAAAAAATACTGTTAGTGCAGCTCAGCTACTTATCTCCAAATTGAAAAAAAATACATGCTTTTCATTGGACATTGAGAAAATATTGTAACTTCATTGATTATAATGAGAAAAAAATCTGTGCGCTCTGAAATGCCACCAAATAGACTTCCTTATAGCTCCTCAGGGCTCCGCGCTCAGTCAACTGGTTTTCTTTTTTTTTTCTTTCTTTTTTTTTAAATACTTTGGCAATTTCAGCTTCAACTTTTCTCACCTTTCACAGCATCTTGGTAAAATTCCACCACCCTGAAAGTATCTATTTAATAATGTCAAATATCGCCCTATTCCTTCCAGACGCTAGATTTGGTCTCACGGCCTTGTTCGAAGCCACTATTAAACCTCAAACCAGTTGATGACCTCTTAAATAGAACGTCTGCTTATAAAACTCTTTCCCGTATGTATGTGTGTGTGTGTGTGTGTGTGTGTGTGTGTGTGTGTGTGTGTGTGTGTGTGTGTGTTTGGGAGCGAACGCGGCACTTTAGCCTGTTTGTGTGTGTGTGTGTGTGTGTGGAGACAACCACGGATTACTCATATGGCTGCAAGATGTGAAGCCTCTGCGGTGCAACCGGGCCGAGGAGAAAGTTTCCTGGTCGCGTGGGAGAAAAGAGCCAGGCAGGGCCTCGGACTCGAAGTCGCGAGCGCTTGGAATGCATCTCGCCATCGTTTTATTGATGGTTTGACGCGCTGTACGACACGGAGGAACAACTGTAGTGATTTTGCGGGCTGCCGCGCGTTTGTCTTTTGGTCGCTTCCGAGCAGCTCGGCGTTACAGGGGGAGGACGATGGGGAGCGAAAGTAGACATTAGTCCTGGCCCGTGCAACTTTTGAGGCTAAATGGCGCCGACCGCGAGCCTGTAGTGCCTCATGAAGTACGACACTAGGTAATTCGCCTCTGACAGGTCTGTACTTAAACGAGTTTGTCGTTTATGTAGAAATTGCTTGAAACTTCCCGACGGGGCTTTGCGTACTTTTTCAGCTAGCGTATTGCACTATTGGGCTGTATTTCAATACACATTTTTGGAGGGATCGTACGTGGAGGTGTGTTGGATTGCGCAGTATCTTTAATTATTGGCAGTACACAGTGTAAAATGTGGTACATTTTGGGGGGATTTTCTGTACTGCATCTTTGAAATAAAAAAAAAAAAACCTTTTAAATTAAATTGATTGGTAATGCAATTTAATTTAATAAATAAAATACAATAAAGCTGACTTTGACTTTGTCTGAACAAAGCCAAAATAATTCTTTTAAAGGGATAGCATCTTTAAGTAAGCCCCCCCCCCAAATTGTTATATTACTTTTATACTTAAATGTGATATGAACCAAAAATTAACTTGTGCGATTTAACTTCAGTATGCATAGAACTTAACTTGCTTAGTCAGCACAATCTGTTAGTTGTCAAGTAGCAGAAGATCTGGCTTTCATCCCCTTGTGGCAAAAATATTTTTCCGATTGTGACAATATGAAACGTGAAAATAAAAGGCCACCACGAATAACTCGTACCCGTCTTGTGATGAAGCTTGTTGGTGGCTCTCAAAAGAGGACGAGCCGCCCATTTATTACGCCAGGCAAATGGAATGACTGTGATCTTCTGCTATTGTTTCACGTTTGAATTAGTGACGAATATGCGGTTCTTCTTTTGTGTATTTTGCTTCTCAGATACCAAGCCACCTCTCGGGGCCTGTATTTCATTTATTTTTAAATCGTACGATTAAGCAGATACTTCAATTATTTTTGCTTTGTACAAGTTCCTGTGAGGCTTCATGTGTTATTCCAATTTGATCACAGTTCTGTTTGATTATCTGGGTAATTATACAGTTTATTTGATTTTTTTGGGGAGGTGGGAGGCTGGTAGAAGCTCATAGCATTAAATCCGTCGAGCTGAAGCAACAAATGAATTGTAATAATTGTGTTCCATTTATATTTACGGCTGTCGACAACCTATCCAACGTCTTTGTTGCTGTAAAGGAGTGTGTTTTATTTATCTTGATTCAACACGGCACGTGCAGCCCATGAAGGAAAACACCCGCTTATTTTCAGAAAGTGCATGAATTGCGTCGCTTGTGTGGCTGTTGCTATATAGGAGCAAACGCTAGGAATCCCAAAGCCGCCTGCCTGCCTGCCCTCTGGAGTTTGTCACCGAGCTCTTTTGGTTTATTTTCGGCTTTTAATGTCACACTGCACATGTTCTTAATTTACGGAGAAAGTATTATTCCTATTATTTTTAACTCCTTTTGTCGGACATCCCGAATGTTTTTTTTTTTTTTTTTTTCTTCTAATTGCTGCTTTGATCACACAGAGAGTAAACAATGGTGTTGTCAGAAGAGCCAGGAAGCTGATAAAAGTGGCGGCTGAGTGGATGTAGGCGTTTACAAGTGCCAGGTGACAGCAAATGGGTTACAAACGCTTCCGAACTAGTCCATAAAAGTCACTCTGACGGCTTTTTCTCTTCCCCAGACGGTAGCCAATCTCCGTATTTGTTTAATATTTACGTCAATAACATTCTTGGCCAAATTATCACACACAAAGCAAATTGAGTTATGACCTATTTTCCTCTTTATTGACTTTCAGACAGATGATATCAAATTATGACTAAAATGTGAAATAGAAAGATCCCTTTGTGCTCTTTCGATGGGTCCCGTTCATGGGAAAAACCCAAAATGGATTGGAAGTCAATTTTCACTAAGTCGCCAATTGTCAAGACGAAAGAGCCGCAAGCCGTTTTATTGACTGTTAAGCGGGCGCACATTTCTTGGCAAACTTCTTTTCGACTCTTGTCTGTCGTAATACACCAGCGCGTGTTTTTATTCCTTCTTAGTGTGCGTTCCGTCCCGGGCTAAAAAAGGCCTCCGCGAGGCGTCAAAGCCCGTGGTGTCGTTCAAAGCCATCAATGCACAATTAAGATATTCATGCTTTGGTGTTAGGAGTTCACATTACAAGACTCGCTCGCCGCTTTCCCATGAGTGCAGCGCTAATTTCCTCTGTTTTCTTTCCCACATCAGACAGAGAGACAGAGAAAATTAGCTTTGGAAAATGTGACCCAAGCGCAAGTGGCTTGAATGCCATCGAAGTTTCTTTTTGTTGGAATCCGACAAGGCTGATGGGGAAAAGTACTCGGCTCTTTTTCCCCCCGCAAGTGCTCGTGTGTTTCTTTTGTATGTATCTGTTTGTGGTACAGCCGTCCGTCCGTCCGTCCGTCCGTCCGTCCGTCCGTCCGCCCGCCCGCCCGCCATGACGCCTGTACGGGATTGTCATATTTACAGGTGGCGTCATCGGTACCTGCTCAGGAAGGGGATTCTTTTCAGCTGCTTTTTAAATCATTGCTAAGCGTTCGGTCGGCTCCATTAGCGTTGTCGTCCGGCTAAAAAAAAAAAACATCTGGCGACTACTGGCCAGGTCAGCCATATTCTGTCTACAGAACAACAGGCCCTTCTATGATGATGTGAAATGACAGTTTTTTTTTTTTTTCCCCGGATCTACTTAGCTTGCCTCTGGTCCAGCTTGACATTTTGACTAAGACCCTGAGAGAAAATCCAAAAAGGCAGAAGTTGGAAGGAAGTTGGAGCGGATGCCCTCAGGCCCTTCTCTCCAAGGAACGTGAACTTTGGTGGAAGTTGGTGGCCCACTAACTTTACATCAAAAGTAGATTGCATGATATCAAATTGGAAAATCTTCCAGTGTCAATTTGATGGTATTATCATTTACGGTGACGCCAAAGTTTAGTCTGAAACTGATCCAGATTGCTCGTTTGGTGGCGATGTTAAAATTTCATCAAATAGTACAAATAAGTAAAGACGGGCATAATAACCAATTGATTTTGGATAATGTATTTATTTGATGTCACTTATTGAGGCTAGTGAGCCCAAACGATCAGAAACACTTTGGATCCAGTCTCTCGGGCAGACGGAACAAACGTCCTCCTCTGAGACGCCGCTCCATCCACGCTATGGCTCGACTGCTCAATTCCACTCTGGCATTGAAATAAAAAGTTGAGAACGTTCACAGCGATGCCATTAAGAAACTATTTCAGAGATGAATTGATCTTTAATGGCCACCCAATTATTATTTTTTTTAACTTAACATCGCACTTATGCCGGCTCCTAATGACTCAAGGGAAGCAAAGTTTCTTGTTGACCTACTGAAAGTTTGCTAATTTGTCGAAAAACAATGTCGGTGGAAACTTTGCGACAGGACAGAGGGCCGTCTTTCTTCCGCTCGCGCGGAAGAACAGCTCCTAATGTGGCCAATTACCAATCACTCAGTTATGTAAGCATTAGCCGCACTTAACGCGAACAACAACAGCGACGCTCATTGCTGTTTTGTGCCCATCCTCCATTTTCCTGTTTGCGGGAACCACTTTCATTATTGAACTGGCTGTGACCATTTTTTTGAAGCTGTCGATAATGTCAGCACGAACGTGGAGAATTAATTTTTTGGTGCACTCCCAACTAAAATGCCGTTTGAGTAGTTGTGTCAGGATGTGATGAAGGTGGCTCCCCCCATTGTTTTTTTTTTTTTGAAATGGAAATGAAGGGGGGCACACATCTGGGGGTCTTTGTGGTGGCGAGGCGAGGCGGTGGGTGTCCGAGGCCCACGCTCAGGGAGAGCGTTTGGGAAAAGAGGGGGGGGGATGAGGAAGCGTTTCTTTTATGAAGGAAAGTGTGGAGAAGTAAAAGACAGGAAGTGGATAGTGGACATCCACGCTGGCAGTGGAAGGACCACGTTTGTGTACACAAACATTAAAACCATTAGGGAAAAGGACAAATCCCGGCTGAGGTGAAAAGGACGGAGGGGCACATGGACCAGCCAGGAGCTCATTAGCATAAACAAGAGTGAGAGGAAGAGGAGGAGGAAAGACGAGGGGGGGGGGGGGGAGGCTCACTCGCTATAGTTGAAAACTTTACGGTTGACAGTTAAATTTACTTGCGAGTGTGTGTGCGTGCGTGGAAGAGGAATGGCGCGGCGAGGGGTGCAACATGGCTTTTAGGCTTTTCACACACACCAAGTTGTCCTCTCGCTTGTCTGCCGAGGACGATTTCGCTTCATTTGATATTTACTGCGTCGAAGTCGGGGGTGAGCGGGTTGAAGTAGATTCAAACAAAACCAAACGAGGCCATTGTGACCTGCAAACTAATACCTTGTGGCTTAGCGTAGTTCTCTTCCCAAGTCTGAACAAAGTGCAACATTGGAGAAAAGTTGATATTCGCTCATGCGCTAGATCTCACTTTATTCTTTTTATTTAACGGCTAAGATTTGAGTGTTTGATGTTCCGCCATTTTAATTTCTGAATACGGAGGGAGAAAATGTGGCAAGGAAGCGTCGCGGGCAGGAGGAAACGGCATCAGAGCGCGTCTAAACCCTAGCGCCATTAGAAGTCTCTGCAGAAGATGATTATGCAAATGTAATCTGCTTAATAAGCACATCCGACCAAGCATCCATTACTGTTATTTGCGGCCCACTCTGCCTCCCCCAAAAATGCCTTTGAATAGAGCCAGCTCGCTTAAATTCAGTGC
The DNA here is from genome assembly GCF_024217435.2 of Syngnathus scovelli. Lineage (NCBI taxonomy): Eukaryota > Metazoa > Chordata > Actinopteri > Syngnathiformes > Syngnathidae > Syngnathus > Syngnathus scovelli. The sequence continues at coordinate 985,681 of NC_090865.1, forward strand.
CGGGGACGCTCAAATGGAATTAGTCAGGGTGGCGCGTGATAGATAATATCCCATGGCAGCTGCATGGGCTGCACCTGTTTTGCTCTTTTTGTCCGATTTGCGGAAATGCTTGCGCTGAAAACGCAGGGAATGAACAGCGCTTCGAAATAGTTCTGTCTGGGCCGAGTAATTGATTAGTTCTTGTGCAAAATGAAATTAAACAGGGACTTTACCCCACACGGCAGAACACGTTTTAAAATCATCCGCTAATTGGGCAAATGACCCAATTTGACCCGACGCTCAGCGGATGAGCACCGATCGAGACAATTTCTGACACCCGGTTCTGAAATTGACACCGCAGAAAAACAAAACAAAACGGTCCGGCTTCCCGATAGTGGGGAAACGCCGCTCGGCTCGCTCGCCCGCCCCTGCAAGCCAATATAAAAGTCAACATTGTGGCTCGGCAAACGTTCCGCTGCGCGTGTGCACGTTAAGTTTGTCCAGATACATTTCCCGTCAGTCGGAGAGGGTAGGGTGGTGGTGGTGGTGGTGGTGGGTGGGGTGGGGGGGTTCTGCCCCTGCAGGAAACGTCCGCTTCTGCGGGAGTGGAAAAGTCTACGTGTTTGTGTGTTTACACAGGCGGCGAGAAGTTGCGTCGGTGCATTTGCGCTCCATGGCCTTCTTTCTTTTCCTTCTTTGCACGGCCCAGCGTGCTAGTGATGTCATGCTTGAGATTAGCCAGACGCGCGCGTGTGCGTGTGTGTGTGTGTGCGTGGGTGAACTTGCAAAGCGTTTTATATACCTGGTCAGGTTTGGCACATGGCGCATCTTGTGTGTGTTCCTTTGGCTTGACTGAGGTTTGTTTTCCATCATTTCTGAAAAGGGGAGAGAGAGAAAAAAAAAAAAGACAGACGAGCCGAGAGTCAACAATCAACATGTTGATTTATGCCCGCTACTAGTTCCTTCCATGACGCCTGCGATTACTGCTAAAAAAGTTCCCTGTAATTTGTTTTATTTCATTTTTGAAAGTATGATGCTCAGATACCTGTTGATTTATGCAGCTGGATGAATACGCGCTGTGTTTGTCCAGGCCGCCGGGAATTGGAAAGCCGCCTGCCTGCCTGGGCATCCACGGGCACAAGCAGACATCTTTTGGCTATTCTTGTTTCAGCAAAGATGCGTCTGCTCGTCAACTCGTCAAACCAAATTTCATCAATCCGATACCGTGATTTTTATTTGTGATCCTATCCGAAAGCAACACATCAGATTGCATTCATGATTGTTTTGAAGTTGAATAGCAGGCCGGGCTGCGGCGTCCGATGGAATGTTTGAATTGAATGTGAAATATGCTGCATTCTACTCCAGCCCCTAATTGATGGAGCTTGGTGCTAAAAATGTCATAAAAGTCCAATTCTGACCGCCTTGCCATTTTAATAGGTGTTGTTGACCAAATCAAAGAAAAGTTGAAAGGTTGGAGCATGTGAGGAATGTCGAACAAAAGTGTGGAGCTGAGGTGGTGTTGTCTTTTATTGACTTTTTTTGAAAGGCATCCAAACAAAATTCTTCCCGTGGCTAATTATCTATTTTCTGCCATGCTGCCTATCCCAGTTGACAAAAAGCAAGAAACACCCTGAACTGATTACCAGAGACATTTTGGAGCCTAACATTTTTTCTTTTTAATTTCTTCCGGCTTCTGATTGCCAGTACTGTTTTTTTTTCTTCTTTTTTTTTTTTTTCAAAGATTGCCGGTGCTTGCATGAGATTGGAGATGTGCTGTGCACGCAGGTGAGCGAAGGGGGTCGAGCGGGCCTTTGCCGTGCAATCGCGTGCGTCGGGCCGTCATGAATGGTGTGTTTGAGACAGAGCGGAGTGTGGAGTTCCTCCGAGCCGGACCAAATTGGAAACAGAAAAACAAACATCCCCCCCGACCCACCACCAAGTCAAGTCCCCCCCTCGTCTGCCGGCTAGCGGCCCGACCCGTCTGGGACAATGTAACGGCCTATAGTCGGACCGGACCACACACGGCTGCGGAGCGCAGGAGGCGGTCGAAGACATCTGTATGTATGCACGTGCACGGGCGTGTGTGCGCGAGCGTGTTCCGAGTTGGAAAAACAGGCGGCAATCAGGCCAAGTTTGTCGGGAGCTCGCTGACGGATTGATGGGAAAGACAGCGATGGAAAGAGATTTGAAAAGTTGATGGAAGAAGGAACGCCAGTGGAAAGGATGGAGATAAGTCACGGTGGAGAAGGCGGATGAAGAGAAAAACAGAGCAACTGTGATTGAGTCAATGAATGAGGAGCCGCGAGACCCAGGCCGGGCTCCGTGGGGAAAATATTTGTCCATGGGAAAGAAAGTACACCTCTTTTCCTGTTGTGAGAGCTTCTATTTTTTCTTCTTCTTCTTCTTCATAAAAGTCACTAATGGCTAAATAGTACTATTATGCGGTCAAGCTGGTAATAACCGGAAGCGTTTGGATTTGTACGAAATGTCATCACACAGCAGCTCACACAGTAGACGGGATTGAATTAGATCGGAATTGCCGTCACTTGCCAGTTTCTGATTGGCCGATATCGCCGATTCCAGAAGGCTTTTTCTGTGCTGTCCTTTTGGCGGCCCAAAAGACACCCGCAGCGCACTTTCTTGATGGGAAGGTCTGAAAATGACTCATAATTTCTGTAATGACTCATAATGCGCTTGACTTTTCTCGCCAGCAATCTTGGGTTTCTCCTCCAAAACGCCCCGTATCCATTTCCACATAATGACTCGCCGCTGCCCTTGTTTTCGACCGTCCCCACAAAAGTTGGATGGATGTGATTTCCACCACTCTGATACTGTCAAAACTAACAGGTCAATATTTATATTGGCTCACCTGTCCGTTTAAAAGGTGATGTCGACGTCAGCCGTCGTGCTCCTTATTTAGCGGCCTGTGCGCCATCTACCAATTTGGATGAACCACAAATGTCACAGGTCGCCACATTTCAATGGCGCCTGGATCTCATTTGCGGGATGGATTCGATCGATCTATCCGTCAACACTGCAGCTCCATTGGCAGCGTGGCACAAAACTGTTTTTTTCTTATGCCGCTGCACGAGACTCAATTTGGGAGTCTAAGGGAGGAAAAATTGTTCCCTGAAAAATTTGGACAAGACACGCTGATGTAAAATCTAAACTTATTTGTCCTTCTTTCTTGTTCCAGGAGCTTCAGAGGGCTTTTTTTTTTTTTTTTTTTTTTGCCTCCCACCCAAAAATTGACGAGGATCTAAACCAGAACTTAGACTGGAGCGCCATCTGTTTTAAAACTTCTCCCGTGGATCTACAACGCGCTCCACCGAACGGCGGCGGTGGACCAGAGCGAGCAGATGCTCCAGTATGTGGAGTTTAAGACCCTCCTAAAGCCCCCCCCCCCCTCCCCAAAAAAGTTGAGAGCTGAACGTTTGGCCGCCATGGACCTACGTGGAGTTATGTGGGCCTGCTGAGAAAAGAGCGCTTGGATTTTTAAAAAAAAATTTTTTATACTTGTCGGAGCGGAACCTCCAGGGCCCAACTGAGCCACTTGAACAGAACCGATGCCCAGGCATGTTTTTATAACCTGATGACCAGCAGAGGTGAGACATTTAAATACTCCTACAATACCATGCATAATAATCTGATGAATGATTGAAAAAGAAAACCTCCATGACTCAAATCATTTGGCAAATCCCTACATTTTTAATTCCCAGAAGATTCAATATGCAAATATGTGCGTGCATGTAATGATAGTGGGGTCATAACCAATATAAACTCCGCTATTATTTACATTAAGCATTATGATTGCTAAACATGTCAGTAACGTTGCCTCGGTATTATTAAAAGTTTTGTGATCAAAGTTGAAAAGCCTGCTGGAGGATTGCCCCAGAAGCAAGGTAAGGCAAACATAAAAAACAGCAAGAATTTGGATGACTTTTTCTGTCATTGTGTGTTTAGAGAAATGATTAGGACAAGCCTGAACATATGGGACGGGATACACGCAAGGCCTTTTAAGCACGTGAGTGTGTGTGTGTGTGTGTGCGCGCGTGTGTTTGTATGTTTTTCATTATGCGGTCCGGCGGCTTTTGCTCGGTGATGTTATTCAGCAGGGCGGGTTGCTTTCAACCGCTTGATGCTTTTAGCTGTGGTTTGCGTGCGCGCGTGCGCGCGTATGTCTGCGACTGTCTACATTGCTGCACATTTGCGCGAGTTGCGTTCCCTTGTGCGTGCCTGTGTGTTGTGGTGCTGCCACGACTTTGATGTTGCCAGCACGAGTCGGATTTGGAACATGTTTTTGTGCAGTGCTCGAAAAAAAAAAAAAAAAGCCCCAAAAACAAAGGAATGTCAAGCGGAGACAATTCGATGGAGCCGAAAAGTTAAGTCGGACTGCCATTGAAAAGGCGCGCACGTTTCTGACGTAATGGCGCTGTAAGTGCGACATGATCTTATGTCTGTTGACTCTTACTGAATATTTTTGTGTTTGTTTTTTTGCCAACATTACATCACAGTGAACATAAGTTACACAAATACACAGTTCAGTCATGCTCTGATTTCGTCGCTCGGTAAAACAAACTATCCCTGATTGTAACCTAAATTGTATTGTGGCTCTTTTGTTGTCCCTAAATGAATCCTGGGAAATGTGTACGTCTACTTTTGCACTTGTGTAGCAACCGTTGGCATTTTTGCAACAGTCACTGTCGTTTTTGTCAGTCCCATGATATGATTCTGTGGCAAGCCATTAACCCTCGCCTCCTTGCTCAATCTCACGGACGACTATTTTTGTCTCTCTCCTACAAACAATTATTTTCCTGGCACAGGCATCTGAAGTTATGCAGACAAAGATGGATAAAGGCGTTGTCACCAGACGTCACCGCAATTAATGACATCATTTGTTAGTTTGCTAATGATCGACTTGTTTAAAGGACGCAGAGTCAATCAAAGCGTGGAAATGACAGATGCGCCTGTGTGAATTGTGCACATGATTTCATAATTGATTCAGTCACTTGGATGGAGTAAGCGTTAACGTGACTTCGGCGTCACTTGCATAGTTTGGGCTGGGCTGGGCTGGGCTGGGCAGGGCGTGTTAATCAGACAAGAGCTTACATAAATGAAGGGTATGAAAAATAATCCACTGTAATTAAGCGTACGCTGCAAAATCAACGATACCGCCTTGACTTTTTTGGAGTAGCACTAGAGCATTTTATTTATTTATTTACTTCTATGCAGCGGCCATGTTTGTGAAGTGCAGAAATAAGTCGCCAAAAAACGTGACCTTGTACTTCGCTGTTGTTGTGCTATCAAGATTCTATTCGCTTCTGAATTCTATTTTTCTAACATGCCCAACAGGATAATCATTCAGAGATGTCTGAGGATCACATCTTTGCTGACTTTTAGCCCAAAGGGATATTTAGTTTTAACGCGACCTCCGCACTGCTCGGCCTATTACTATCTTATTCAGTCCTTCCTGTATAAAATGCAAACACGTGACTGAGACGTGTTAGCCGAGTTCATTTTGGTGAGATCTCTCTCTCTCTGCCGAAAGAGCCATTCATCAGAAAAATAGTGAGCAGACAAAAGCGAGGCCGTGGGGTCCAACCTATATTTTCCATTTGTCTGTGTTTGTTCCAAGCCAGGCCGAAATGCCTTAATCAGATTAGGTTTGAAAGCAGCCACATTGCCAACGGGCACGCAAACCCGAGTCGCGCTTCAGCGTGAACTCTGCTCCCCCCCTCACCCCCTCCGCGAGCTGCATTTGCCTCACGAGCAATTACACTATGTGTCGCTACTCGCTCTCGAGCTGAGCCCAGATACGCCCGTGCCCGCTCACCTGCTCGTATGAGCGCCGCCACAGGGCGTGTTGTCTTTTTGTGTTGGCGTTTTGGCGAGCACGACGTGCCGTGGCCAAGCGAGCAAGTGTTAACAAGCTCCGTGCACACTATATTTATTTAATCCATATGCCGGTGAGCCATACAGCTGCTGCTGCTGCTGCTGCTGCTGCGAGCGCGTCTGGGAGGAAATTATTGCAAAGTCAGCACAGAGACTGTCGGTTTTCCTCAAGGAATTAAACGTTTAAGCCATATTAGTTACACTTTTTTTTTTTAAATACCGTCTGCCCTGGTGATCTGAGATGATAGAAGACGTTTGGTGGAGAGCTTTCAATTATTTGAGTTTCTCAATAAACGTAAAAGTCACGCCATTGTTGTCTGAGGTCGGCGAACACTCTCCGCTTGCAGTCAGTCACGCTGTTGTCGTTTGGGTTCTAAATGTCGCAATGCACTCCATTTTGCCTCAAGACGCGATGAATCAATTCCACACAGTCGCTTAATCCGGGGCGTCTAGCTCCGCAAATGGCCGAACGCGTTGCCATGTTGTTGAATGTGGCGGCTGCCTGCTCGCCTCCAGTCCGCCGGCTGCCAAAGTTGGGTGGTGGAAGTTACTGGAAGTTTGGATTGCTAGTTTGGAATATTGCATGGAAACACATATCTGCCTTTGAAGAGCCACGCCACAGCCAGCCAACCAGCCAGCCAGCCAGCCAGTCATTCACTGCAGATTGCTTTTTTTTTTTTTTTCTCTTCTCTAAATTTATGACCTTACACTGCTATATTAAAGACGTAATCATGCCAGAACAAGCTAAATATCAGATGTCTTTATGGGCCTGTGTATAGGCCTCTATTGGAATATTAAATTTGGTACCAATGGGTAATTGGCCTAATGTAGAATGTGAGTGTGCAAGTGCGGTAATCTCTATGGCAGGTTCCTTGCCATTAGCGCACCACCGAACAAGGCAGCAATTCATTCAGCAGATTTAACTGTGTGTGTGTGTGCACGTGTGTGTGTGTGTGTGTGTGTGTGTGTGCGTGTCTGGATGACAGGTTTCTAAATGCAGAGTGTGTGTTGTTTTTGGAGAATTGTTTCCGTGCGCCTGTCTGCACCATATGGCCCTATGTGGAAAAAGGCCTCTTTAGGGGTTTGTGCGTGCACGTGTGTGTGCGTGTGTGTGTGTGTTGTGTGCGCGCACAGCGGTCGGGTCTGCCCAGAGTTGAAGCTGTAAAAACAAAAACGTCTTGTGAAGAAAAAAAAGAAGAGACTGCGCTCTGAGCAGTGATGTCAGACGCTACCTCGCTCACTTTCACTCGTCACCTAAAAAGAAATCACAATGCGGGAATTGACGCCATAAGATGTGGATTTCAGTACTGTTATCGCTTCTTCGCTAAACCTCAGACGATAACGATTTTTTTCCAAATCGGAATACATGTAGCATGTCTCCCCAAGTGAGAGCATTGATACGGTTGGCAACGACATTGAAATATCATATCTCCGGTTTCGATGCAATTCCGACCCCTACTGTCCTCCACTTGCTGAATATGTATTTCCAAGCCCGCTTTATCCTGCCCAATAGTGTTTCTTACTTGTTTTTGGCTTGTTCTGAAATTATCACTTAGTTTTTTTTTTCTTTTTCCTCCCACGTACTTTTCTGGTGTTTTCTTTGTGTCCGTTTTCCTTGCGTCTTTGGGTTTACTTTGGCGTAACCGTCGGCGTAGCGGTCGCCAGTGCCAAGAGCTGCGAACAATCAACGTCTCACACATGCAGAAACACTTGAACGCACTCCTCGCCTCTCGTTATGGAATGACACATGGAAGAAGAGCTATGTAAGAAACTTGAAAGTTACAACACCTTCTTTAAAGTCTAAAACAAACTCTGGTTAGCTTAATTAGTTAAGTGAACAAAGCAGCCATAGAGCCACTTGTTACTCGAGCGATTATAAACCTCAGACTATGAGGTCAAACCAGGCGGGCAAAAGCGAGCGCTTTGACGCAAAATCCTTACAGAAGTGGCTCACTAACTCAATTTGTATTGTAACAGCTGCAAGAATGGCCTTTTTGTTTCTAATGGCCGCTCTCGTTGGTTTGGTTTCAACATGTTCCATCTAATGTACAACATCTGTTGGGAGAACAGCCTCTCGTTTTGGTGGCTCCTTCAACTTTCCGTAATGGAGTGCGCTCCCCCTGCCCCCCCCAAAAAAAGGCGGGTTTAGACTTCGTTATTATGATCACAGAAAAATAAATTCACTAATTCACTGGAGGGCGAACGATTATTGAACCTGTCAAAATGACAAGTATATACCTCCCAATTTTCTGATCTTTTCATCCGGGGACCACAAAAAAAAACAAAAAAAGGTCTCATGAGATATAGACTTGCTCTAAGGGTTGCATATTGTCTATGGTCAAGCAGCCCCAGGCATAAGTTCGCAAACCCTGGTCCAGAGAGATGGATGAGAAAAAAAAAAAAAAAAGAAGGAACCTTCAATGTTTTTGCGGCCTCCTCAATGATTTAAAACCCGCAAGCCAGCAAATGATCTCGCACTGACTGTCAAATCAAGTCAGGTAAAGTCCTATTCGTCCTCTGCGAAGCCCCGCGGACTTGAATTTGCGCCGGGTCGTAACATGTCTGATTGGATCTCCCATGCAAATGAAGACCGAGGAGGCAGCAAGTCAATTGTGCTTATCGCCCGTTGATTAAGAAAGGAGAAAAGCGCGTCGGCGCTCCAGGCAAAACCCCAATGGCCTGGGGGGCTTTGGATACATTTTTCAGCCCAGTGTAAAAAGTCAAATCAAAAGTCCTGCTCGTGGTTGAAGGTAATATACTAACGGTTGGCCGCCTTTCTTTTAAGCATCACGTCATTAGCGTTTCATTTGATTTGCGCCGCGCAGAAGAGCAACATCCATCTCCTCTGACCTCGACAAACTTTTCAGCATCCCCGCTTATAGATTGGCCGATAACAGGTTCCTCAGCACTTGATTAACGTCGGACGGCGGCCTTCTCCCGGCGTGAACTCTCTCTCTCGCTCTCTGTATCTCGGCGTTGCGCGGCCACGTCTAAACATTTACATTTGCGCTTTCAAGTGCTGTTTATATATGGCCTTATCTGCTATCGCTGGGACGGACGGACGGGGACGCTCGGTGAATCAAACCTCCGTCGCGTTGACATCAACACAGTTGCTATGTCCATAATAGGACTGAGGGAGTCAACGCGAGTGCCACATAGACACAGGGATGGGAGGCGGATCATTTGCCACCACAGTGTTTTGTGGTGAGCTGACGCATGGAACTTTTCTTTTCTTTTCTGGCTATCATGCTTCAAAACAGTCAATGAGAAACATTTGAGAGTTCATTTGCCATCCCGACCCCATGGCATCTCCGTCTGTCCAAAACAAGACAAAAAGGAGAACTCCGTCCGCTCCGGGGATCTGCAATGTGTCACGCCGGTGCGTGATGGGCCTGGAATTTGACACTCGGTATCTGCTTATCTGGCTGAGAGAGGAGAGCGAGAGAGAGAGAGAGAGAGAGAGAGAGAGAAAGTCATGGGCCTTCGGTGTGGATGTGTAGTCTGATTGTTATCACGCCGTTTGACTCCCATCTGCTTTTAAGGCAATGAATTCACATCTCGCCTTCCTTCTTGTCTTGCGAGCCCCGCCACCCCCCCCTGTTCTCATCGCTGCTTTTAATTTGGCCTCCTTCCCGCTCGCTTTTATCTGACTCTTTCCTCTTCCGAGACTCTCACAAGGCCCTGTTGTGTTATTTTATTTTTATCTCGAGATTTTATGTAATTAGTCGCGGGATACCAAGACAGGTTTGGTGAGTCTTGGAAGTGATTGTTACCTGAGCCCAAAAAAATGAACCCTGACAGATCCTCTCAGGTGAGATGTTTTATTGTGTCAAGCTGTAGCAAGGATGCATGTCGGGTTCCCTCCGCCCACCTGCGCATCTGAACCGCCGCCAAGATTGCGGCTTTGTTTTGCGGTCGCCCAACTCAAACATGGAACAGCACACGAGCAAATCAGACGAGTGGCGAGTGATTGACAGTCGCCATTTTATTTTCATTCAGCAATTGACGCATGTGTATCTTCGACACGATACGCCCGACCGACGCTCTGGCGTTCTTATGACTCATCCGACTGTCAGCTTTCCAAAATCACTACAAAAAGGGAAAGCCTCAGCCAGCACGCCCATCTTATCGTTTCATTTTTTTTTTTCTTTTCTAGGTGTGTGATTCATCAACGGCGTGCGAGATCAGTGGAGAATCAGGGCGAGGAATAAAAGGCAAAGGGGAGAGGTTGTCAACAAAAGATAGTCCATGAAAAGATTAAGGGTGCAGTAACTGCTGATGTAGGCAGTGAAATCTTGTGCCTTTGTGTGTGTGTGTGTGTGTGTGTGTGTGTGTGTGTGTGTGTGTGTGCAATTTATTTTTCCTATATCTATGGGTGTATCAGCATTTAAGACGGGCGTCAGAGCAACAGATTGCATTCCTTCGCCGTCAACGATTGTCTAGCTTTGCCTTCATTATGACTCCACACCTGAATTTATTTGAAATGAGCAAGTAAGGCAACTGGAGCCATTTGAGTTTCATTTTGATTGATGGTCAAAAGGCGGCGACAATAGGTCAAATAAGAAGTGCAGTTTTGTCTGTGTGCATGTTTTTTTTTTTATAGACTTCCATTTTCAACAAAGCCATTTTTTTGGGGGGGCCCCGTATTGTCATAACTGTTACTCTTTTGGTCAAAGTTTCATCGACTTGTTTTTGCACGGATCTTTTTGTGTGCTGTTTAGTTCCTGCGGGCGGGTCACAGTTCTTGATAAGCATCAGCTCTCGGGGTGCATGCGTGTCTGCGTGTTTTTCAACATTTTTGTCTTTTTTTTTTGTGAAGGACAGAGGAAATGAAAGCTCAGACTGAGGCCTCCAAGGCTTTTTGAACTATCTCTGTGTCCTTGTGTATGTTTACTGTATTCTTCCAAATGTGTGTCAGGAAGTGATCCGAGCTCATGGCTAGCTACTACATTCACTCTTTCTATTTCTGTGTTTTGTTGACTTTGTGTTTCTTCTGGCCTTTGGGAGTGCTTAAGGGATTTAACCCGCCAGGATCATTTTGAAATACTTTGAGTTATTAACACCGAGTTGTTAATGCAGGCACATTACAAAGGCTACAATGATCAATTGCAATTATGCAGAATCCAATGAGAGGAAATGAATCCGGCCTGATCGATCCTTATTGGATGTTGTGTTGTTGCGCAGTTTGCGTGCTCCCAGTTGCTGTAATACCCTCAAATGATCACATCATTGCATGTAACTTTTTTTTTTGGGCTATTCGAAATGAATTTATTCCCAGTTATTCCATTAGCGGAGGTCAGAGCATGTTTAACCAAGAGCTAATTCATCCACGCATAGACCAATGAGAGTTTACGAGCGTGTGCGAGTGCAAGTGCGAGTGCGAGACATCCATATGGGTTGGACTATTGCTTCGCCTTGGCAGCCTGTTTAGCCATAATTAATTACACCCGCTCATTGTGTTAGTCAGAGCTTTCCACACAGTTACCTCGAAGGTTGAATACCCTAAAGGTGCCATTAAACATTTTTAGCACAATTCAATTTTGATACCAAAAGGATCATTTATTATTATTATTATTATGAGTTTCTGTTAGACGAGAACAAGGGCCGAGCGAACATGTAGACTGCACGGTTAGCAACTCATGCTAACCACTAGAGAAATAGTTTTTATGAAAAAGAAAAAAAAAAAAGAGACGTGACCACACATGCTATATTTGATGACATTCACACACTCAGACAGCGTATGCTCTAAAGACCGTAGTGGGGGAAGCTTTGTCTGTGCTTTAGTGCATGCATGTGTGTGTGTGTGTGTTTTGCAAAGTCGAAATCCAGACAAGAGGCCAGACTATTCAGTCTTATAAACTCTCAGCTCCTCACAGATTATTGAAATAACAGAAGAGATGCATTGTCTGCACTCGTGCCTTCTGTTTTTGAAATAGTCCCAAGTTGCTGAGGATAGTGATCTTTTGTGTGAGTGTTTATCGTGTACACAGAGCGAACCACATCTGACTTTTTGGACCGATACGCAGTCCTCGTTCCCTCAAAATGGCTGCTTCGGAGCTGGATTGTATATTAATGCTGATTTAGTGCATATCAATGAAGTGTTACCTTAAAACAGTACCTCAAGGTTAGCATCCGGACAAGCCAGGCAGGGCAAAGTAAAATTGGCAGAACCGAAAGCGTGCCGAATGTTTGCGGGTGTGTGTGACGGATTAATTGAGAGCAACGGTTGAAGGGTGGAGTGATATGAAGCGGGTCCATTGACAAAAGAAGCACAACCAGCAAGAGAGCAATTTAGTGGTTGAGTTTGATTCGAAAGGTCTTGAAAGTGCCCTAATTAGGCTTGACATTTATGATGCCACTTTTGACACACTGTTACTTCACGGCACGGAGTTCCTGACTCCACTAACTGGATGTCTCTGTATTTGTGTGCTCCTCGGAGGGATACGCTTGTGCTGTGGAAGAACTTAGATGGTTCGGTCGGCTGGGTTGGGTGCGTGGTTTTCGAAGAGGTCAGTTGGTTCACTCGTTCACCGCCGTAGATGTTTGTATACATTTTTTTGTACACACCCAAGGCTCTTGAGTTTAAAAAGCACAAGTCATATGTTTAAAAAAAAAAACCCAACTCGCTCGTGTCTGATTCCCATTAAATCTTGGCTTGGTTTCAGGAAGGCATATGTTTTGTCTGTCTGGGCATGAAAGCGTACGCATTCATACACAGTGCTTTTATTAACTTTTTGCTTCAAAGAGCGCTAAGTTGAAGTGACAAGCCAACGTAGCCACAAAGTCCCATCATTTGGGCATCATGTAATCACGTGTGACAATGACGTCTAAATAACTGCTTTGTACTTTTGCAGTCAAACTTTTTTCCATCTCAAAAAGGTAGTATCAGAAGCGGGGCGACACCTGTCCAGAAGTGCATTCTGTATTCTTGAAACAGGGCTGTGACATGTCTGACTTTTTGGGTTGGAAGCAATTGTCGCTGTCCAATTTGAAGTGATATGTCTCAGCCAAGCTTTGCATCTTGGTTAGGAGCTAAGTTTAGCTCGGGTTGTTAGCAGAAGTCAGGAATTCAAGTGTAATGTAAAATGAGTTTTGGATTGTAGTTTGTGTTTTGCCCATTTTTAGACGGGCATCAAAACGGCCCTGTTAACTGTAATTTTTTTTCTTTTTTGCTTTATCCTGCATGTTACTTAATAGTGCCCTCCCTTAAATCTTTAGTCGTCATTTTCTTCAGTTTGGTTCCCCTACTTTGTCACCAATTGGGGAAGTTGTAACGCTCATGTCAGCGTATCCCTCAGCGGTCGTCTCCAGGTCATTATCATCAATTTTAGATAATGGTCCCACCGGCTAATTCACGATGATGGAAACGATTAAGCGTCACATTCATCCTACCTGTCATATCGCGGGGCCGCTTAGCTTTGTTTTTTTTTTTTTTCCCTCAGAGGCGGGGTGGGTAATTGTAGCGAGGAGCAGTCGCTGATATGCAGTGAAGTCGGTATGTTGTGGTGGCTTGCACCTAATTGCACTTGAACGTAATGGTTCCAGCCTGTGCATACAGCCTGAAGCATGCGCAGGCTGCGGATCGGCAAAATCCAGTCTGAGTTGTGACCCTAATGTCAGGACCCGGACCCACAATTACATTTTGGATTTGCATCTTTCAACATTTGTTTTGTGTCGCATATACCCTCTACAATTCGAGACTTCCCGTAATTGGCACGCGAGAGCGACGTTAGCGACCAATTGCTTATGATTAAATTCACGGTTTTATGACCCTCATCTTAATGGACGTCCGTCGGCCGGCAGATGGAAACACACTTTGGCCACTCGTGAGCTCCTTTAAGTCGGGACTTTTTGCGTCATCGCTTCACCACAACGATGTCGTTTTCCACTTTGTGTGTGTGCATGTGTGCATGTGTGATGAATTCTGACTTGGGTGTGGTGAGCATCAGATGAGATTTTCCTCTGCTCCCTGCACTCTATCTCACACACACACACACACACACGCTCACACACACGTGCAGACTCTGTGCCAGGCTTGGTTGAGGCGTGGGCCCCGCCCCGGCAGACATAAATTACTTTATTTTAATAGTTGCGTGGCTATGAAAGAGAGGAGAAGACTGTTATACAGTCTTTTTTGTCCGTATCTCTTTTTGATTACATTGACCCATTTTGCGATATGAGAGCGTATCGCTAGTTATGTATAATTCAGCCTGCAGTCCATTCGTATGCACTTTTCATGCGTCTTCGTGGTGGCGGCGGCAGCGGCTTTTCTCGTCACGTGCAAACATAATCACACTTTAGCTTACGATAGACTACAATAATGGCTGCTGTTTTTGCTTCATTACATCTGAGAATATTTTATATGATACATTGGTGGAGTTGCCTTTTTTTAATTTCATTTCTTTAGTTAGAGATGATTTATCCATTAAGGCTGTATCGTGATACCGTTCCCATTTTTGTCCTGGCTCATAACCTCGAGAAAACTAGTAAGTTGGAGTACAACTTTAAACACTGTCACACGCTTGTTATATATTGCACAGTATGGAATCGTTTGTTCCCCACTCTTGTTGTCCACAAATAGAAGTAACACGTCACTTTGTTCCATTTTCTCAGCGATGGTAAGGAAGAAGAATCCCCCTATCCGCAGTGTGGGAGGCGAGGAGGAGGAGGAGGAGGAAGAGGGGAGGAGGCCGGCGGGCGACGAGGAGGAGGACGGCGAGGAAGACGAGGGGCGCGTGGGAGCCGAGGCCGACCGAATAAGCCGCCCCTCCGAGCCCGAGGAGCGAGTTCGGGGCGATGAGGAGCCCGACGAGGAGGAGGAGGAGGAAGGAGAAAGTGAGTGCATTTCCTCGTCTCTCTCGCCCTCATCCGTCGGCAACGAGGAGCGAGGCGGGAGGAGGGGAGGAGGAGGAGGAGGAGGAGGTAGGCCTTCGCGAGGAGGACTCAAAGCGGCCGAGTCGGACCCCGAAGACAAGGTGGGCAAAAACCATCGCCCCGGTTCGGACGCCGCCAGGGCGGAGTCGGCCCCGGACACGCCGCCGCTCTCCTCCAGCCCCTCCCCCAAGCTGCAGGACTTCAAGTGCAATGTGTGCGGTTACGGTTACTACGGCAACGACCCCGCCGACCTGGTGAAGCACTTTAGGAAGTATCACCTCGGCCTGCACAACCGCACACGGCAGGACGCTGCCCTCGACACACACATCCTGGCTCTCCACAACATGGCGCCCCCGCACACACCTCTAGGTAACTCCTAGCTTTTGCACCCTCTTTGTGCAAGGGTACTTGATTGAAAATGCCCCCCCCCAAAAAAAAAAACCATGGCCGCCTTCCCTGCCACATCCGAGGCATCACAAGCCTTCATTTATTCACCTGTGACTTTTCAGACACAACTCACAGAAGCAGGACACTCCCTCCCCGACACAAAGGCATGGCATTTAACTTTAAGCGACATTAATCCAACCGCTATTTGGCATTTTCCACACGTCACATTTTTGTCCCTGGCCGTCCGAGTCCCACAACCTTTGCAGTTCTGACTCGTCCGTCCATCCTTGTTTGTTGTCACAGTCGCGCAGGGAGGAGAAGGGCCGAGGAACCAAACCAAAGAGTCTGGCGGGGGCAGGCCGGAGCTCCACCATCAGCAACACAGGACCGTGATGATGAACGGCACTTATGACATCCAGGTGAGTGCACCTCAACACAGCCAGATTTTGCATGTGTGAAGGAAGTTTCCTTCCCGTCGGTCATGAACCGAAATCCACGTGATGGGCACAAACGCACACAGTTACAAATAGGAAATCCAGGCCTGTTTATGAAGAAAAAGTGAAAGTTGTACATTCATAAAAAAGAAAAAGGAATGAAAGGAGTCTCTTTTCTTTTTCCCTTGTTGTTTCTTCTCGCGCTCTGGCTCTCTCCCGCACGTGTTTGGAAAGTTCCATGCTGTCATTTGCTAAGACGGGATTCCCGGTGAGCCAGTGAGATTTTAGCGGATGATAGCGATAGGCGGAAAAAAAAAGTCAAGATCTGATGAAGGGTTACTTAAGAAGCCTTTGAAACACCGGTCGACGCCGTGAAGCATCTGTCAGACACATTTAACGCAGCTTTTACTTGTATCAGATAAAGTTCTCGATGCTAATGCTATGCTCAGTTTTGCTATGTAAGAAAACACGTTTGGTCAAAAAACGAATCCTCCGGGTCGAGCAAAAAACATGATGTCATGTTTCTGGCTTTTAAATTCCAAATCCTAACACTACATCTGGATTTTCCAAGAGCCTTTCTTTTGCATTGACAAACTGCCGCCGCCGCCGCCGGTCGAACCGCCTAGCGTCCGCATGAGACCGCAGATCTGCTCGGAGATAAATCCACGTCGTACGGTAGTAATGTCATTGTAAGCCCCTGCGCTCCCGATCCGGCCTGCAGCAGCACGTTATAATCACCTACAGTCTACGGGGCCAGCCTAATAAAAAGCAGATGGGCGTCAGGTTTCGTGGCCTCATCCCGTGGAAATACATGTTGGCGCTTCGCTTAGTTAAAGTTGCAGCCGCATTTCATTGCATGGACATGCGGAGAGCAAAGAGCTCTTTTTCTTCCAACAGGTGACGTTGGGCGGCACGCTGATCGGAATCGGCCGCAAGACCTCCGATTGTCAGGGCAACACAAAGTACTTCCGCTGCAAATTCTGCAACTTCACCTACATGGGGAGCAATTCGGTGGAACTGGAGCAGCACTTCCTGTCCTCGCATCCCAACAAAGCCAAGACGCCGCCGGCCACGCCCCTCCTGAACCACGACAGCCAGAGCAAAGGGAGGAGTCCGATAATGGACGGGGCGGAGCGAGTGGCGGTCAGAACGGAGGACGACTCCCTGGTGGGGTATTCCGTCCCCGTCCGGGCCGATTCGGCGGGCTGGCCGGCGGAGGCGGCGCGGGCGTACTACTGGTGCAAGTTCTGCAGTTGGAGCTGCGAGTGGTCGGGGGGCTCGGCCAAGCTCTTGGAGCACTTCGAGCAGCGGCATAGGATGAACACGGCGAGCCCCAACGACTTCAGAAGGGAAGGGGAAAGAGAGCGCGCCTCGGCCAAAAATCGCACCGATCTGTCGTCCGCCGCCAACCAAGGTAATTGTACTGTAGACCCCTGAATCATACTTCAGTCGAATCAAGAAGACCCGCCAATTGTCTATTTTCCAGGCGACCCGAACAGCGGCGACGCCGAGGCCGTGGTCACCAGCTACAACTGCCAGCTGTGCGACTTCCGCTACTCCATGGCGCACGCCGCCGACGTGATCGTGGTGGCGCCGTTGTTGCTGCATTACCAGCACAATCACTCCATCCACCGATGTTGCATCCAGCACTGCATTTACTGTCCGCAGGGCCTCTGTCAGCCGCACAAGCACTTAGGAGAGGTGATGATTAGGATCAGAACGCACACAGTTCTTCCATTTTCAAATACTCACTGGCCATCGATCTGAATAGGTGTCCCATCCCTTTGCGTGCCGGAAGCCCACCTGTCCAAAATGTTGTGCCAAATTCCCGCCGTCCAGCAAACAGCAAGACGCGGGCGGGTCCACGCCACCCCCTCATCCCCGAAGCGACCCTAGCGTGACGTCAGCTTCGACGGTTCATCCCTCCTATCCCGTTGCCTCGCAAGGTAATTTCATTGGAGCGACTCATTAGAGTAGAATTGTTTTGGAATGGATTTTCCAGTGGACAGAAAGGTAAAGGATGAATGTGATGATGGCGCGTCCTCAGGCGTCACCCACCTGTGCGACCAGTGCGCCTTCGCCACCGCCGACATCGACGTGCTGCTGCAGCACTACGACGGCTGCCACAGCCTGATCAACCTGAAGGGGGCGCCGGCGCACGTTAAGGCCGAGGAACAGGACGGCGGCGGCGGGCCGGGCAAAGAGGCGGGCCGGGAGTACTCGTGTACCAAGTGTCACTTCATCACCGAGGTGGAGGAGGAGTTCTTCAGACACTACAGGTGAACTCATGATGTCATGTCTGCTTATTGACGAATTCTTCACTATGCTTAGTGTTAATTTTCAAATGTTTTTTTGTTTTGTTTGTGGATGTGTGCAGACGTGTCCACGCGTGCTGTCGCTGTCGCCACTGCGACTTTACGGCGCCCGATTCCTCGGCGCTCCTCGACCATTTCAACTCGGCCCACTGTCAAGACGCCTCGCTGTCGGCGACCTTGCTGACGCCGTCCCTGACGCCGTCGGCCAACGGCTGCTCGGCGCCCTCCACCTTGGCCATCAAGGAGGAGAGCAAGGGAGATCTTCGGCTCCTCTACTCGCTGGCGCCGCCCGAGGGACGCCTGGCCGAGGGGGGCCGCGAGGAGATGGTCAAGAGCGAGGGCGGCGAGGAGAAGGAGAGAGAGCGCGAGAAAGGCTGGGTGCTCGGGGAGACGAGAGGCGGCGAGCAGGCCCACGGTCTCCTGTGGGTGCCCAAGGAGCGCATGGGACCCGAACCTTCCCTATTCCCCTCACCGTTGTCGGTGGCCTTCGTTTCCGCCAACCACGAGGCGGCCTCGCAGCTGAAGCGCAGCGGCGGCGTGGCCTCGCCCAGCATGGTCTACCTTGGAGATACCAAGTCGTTTTTGGGAGACGCAAAGCTCTACGGCGGAGGAGGGCGGCCGGGCGGAGGAGCCGCCCCCAGCGGAGGGGAGAAAATGAGCCAGATGCCGTCTCAGTCTCAGCAGTACGCAGGAGGAGGGAGTGGAGGAGGAGCTCAGGAAGTGAAAGGAGGAGCTGCTAAAGAGGAATCCCAGTCGCTGCTACGGGTAAGGTGCAGCACAAGCACACACACACACACACACACACCCCCTCCAAAAAAGGTCCTTTTATACTCCTGTCAATCATGCCTCACTCTCACCCCCCCTTCTACTTAAGCAGTTTAATTGTAGCGTGCTAGCTCCATGGCTGCACTGTCCACATAGCAACACATCCAACCTGCCCTTAGCCCTCGTCATTTAAATTCCCCAATATTTGAATTCAAATATTTTTTCTAAATGACTAAATTACATCCTGGTGTCCCCTCACATCATAAATAAATACATATTTGTATTCTTATAATGTATCATACATTCAGATTATTTACAGTAATAATGCCTATTTGTTATATGTTTTCAATATTTGATTTTTATAACTGTCCCATTATTTTTTTTGTATTTCCTTCAAAGTGACCAAATAAGGTTCGTTAGCCAAAGAGCAAAATGTACTTCCTTCCATCACCCCCGCAGTGATTATCTTGGATTTAGAACACCATAATCCCCAATTGGACAATGTCACGCGGTCGCCTTAGTGATGACGCAAAGGTAAACTTTGACAGTTCCCATGGCAACCCGCCCGTCAAGTTCCACTTTTCCAAATGGGGTTGGGGGGGCTCTCGATTCGCAAGTGATGTCATAGGCTGGCAGTGGTGAGATTAGCGGTCACAAAGCTTATTGGCTATGATTGCATTAAATCAGCATGTATTTTGTGTGTGGGTGGGTGGGTGGATGGATATGAAGTCATTGCACCGACACGTCTCCATCTTAATGGCAAAAGTGAGTGTGTGTGTGTGTGAGAATGGAGCTCGTGGGGTGCCTGAGAACATATCACTGTGTACGAATACACTGTACTGGCTGGCTTATTATGAAGTGCGCGTGCACGTTGGCAACCACTTGGCAGACAGGCAGGCAGGGTGTGGCGGCAAGGAGCTTTACTCATTTTCTCGGGTGGGGCAAAAAGAAAGGGAAGAACATTTAGATGAGAAGAATCGAGGCGAGTCGTTAAAGAGAGAAAAATTAACCCATTCGGAGGCACACTTTGAGTTAAGGCTATTTTTGCCGTTTTAGTCACACATTTGGAAATGATACTCTTGAATCCAAAGAAACTGTGAAGCTAAATATGGTAATATTCCAATCCACTCTCAGTATGATGTAAATCTTTTTTTTGCAAACCTAAATAATAAATACGGTTTTCCTTCGATGTCAATCACAACGTTTTTTTTTTAAATTTAGTAAGTGTACTCGTTTGTTTGTGTGTGCATGAAGGCGGCAAGACAAACACTGCGATCGTAACATATTACTTTAATCGTGCAGTAAGTGATCACGCTTTATTGCTCTTAGCTTCAACACAATATTTACTCTACGTTTCCATGGCGTACACACACACACACACGCACACACACAAAAGCACACTTCGCGCTGCATACGCATTCATGCAGAGCCGCCGTTGACTCATCATTTTGAGTCATCGTCGTCAGGCAGGGCAAAGGACCGGCATGAATATTGCATTATTTTGAATATTTTGTCTCTTTGCTCAAACCTCCCCCAAAATAATACCAATCGCCATGGCAACACCCAGGAAACTACCACCAAGCTTGACTTGCTCATTTTTTCTTCTTTCTATCATGCGCTACTGTCAAATGATGTTATTTTTGCGGGGGGGGGAGCCTTGGAGTCGGCTCAACTGCAAAGAAAGGCCGATAATGATGCATGACAAGATGAAAAGCAGCAAAAGTCATATTTCATTGAGCCGTGCGTTGTTGTTTTTTGCGCACGTCCCTGCGCGCGTCTCATACGTTTATTCCCCAGTCGCCGCATCGACCCGCCTCTTTCTTCCATTTCCTCAACTCACCTGACAGAGGCAAATCGATAATCGGCAACGACAAGTCCCCGCAAAGGAGAAAAGGCTTTCTTCTTAAAGGGCCGGCCGGATGCTGGTTGGTGAAACATGACGTCGTTGAGACAGTCCGCCTCCAATTGCGCGGTGATTTATTGCAGCTATGTCAACCTTTGTAGCCCCACTGTGACTTTCTGCTTCTTTGATTGACTCAATCATTTGTTTCCGGTTGACACGTAAAGCAAAGAGCAGCGACAACTTTCATATAAGCCCCATTGTCTTGAAGATTTCGACGTCATTAAGTCACGGAGATGACAAACCCAAAGTGTGATTCCTGCCAGAATCCCTAAAGGCTTTCAGCAACATCTACCGAGACGGGACGTGTAGTCAGATAAATGGCTGCGTGTGCTTTCGGCACATCAGAGGGAACTTTCATTAAAGTTCTTTTCGTTTACATTTCTGCCTGACGAAGCTAATTATGTAAAAAAAAAAAAAAGACAGACACGGAGTTGTATTTTACATAAAGTTCTCATTACTTTGCGTTCCATTTCCCCTCCTCTGTGTTGCATAAATCCATGTGTGTGTATCCATCTGCGCGACTGAGCCTTCCTCCGCTTGTGTACTTAATTATGTGCGTTGTGTCCTCGCATTTGCATTCCATCTGCGCGTGCGTGTGTGTGTGTTTTGTAAGGAAATTAAAGCTTGAATTGAAGTTATTTTCCGTGCTGATAATTTAACATCCCGTTATATCCGCTACAGGAAATTGTGGAGCTTATGCCTGTCTGCGTTTGTGTGTCTGTGTGTGTACGTGTTTAACGTCTAAACTAAAGTGATTTAGCTCCAAATGATGCGACTTTACTGTATTTTAAAAGTGGAAAGTCTCTTCTATTCAGAGTGGCGTCAAATTGTGACGACAACCTTGGCTTGTCCTAAAGTGACACTTGTTAACTTCACCATTCTGTAATGAGGCTCAAACAAAAAGCAACCATGCGTTTTATTTTATCAGCATAGCGAAATACAATGTAAATTGACTTTAAAACTCGCGGGACTTGGCTCTTGTCTGCTTTTTGCTCTTGCTTCTTCCCAGCAGGTTGCTATGGTGATGCTGTCAGATGAGGTCCAGTTTTGCCCTGTCTGGGGAGTCCTTGAGCGAGCCCCTTTTTTTTTTTTTTGCCGCAGGGCAGCTTGGAAATGGCGGTTAGGTCGCTACGCTAGATGGTTACAGTTGCGCTACCCGTTTCCTTCGCTAGGTCTATTCTCGGGCCTTTTGTTAAGCTGGTCCCTCGCTTGCCATCCGCGGCGCTGCTGGGAATACCTCCTTTCGGGAAACACATTAAACTTAGCATCTCTTCTGACTCGTCCTATTTACGAGGGAGAAACCGCAGTTGTCGGGAGCCAAACTTTTTCTGAAGCGGCGTCTAATTACAGCGCGGCAGTTTGCATCTCGCAGTATCGGTCGTGGAGTAGAATGAGTTTGACGTGCGTCTAACACCCGTGTCACGTCGCCGCTGGCGCCCGGCCCGGGCCTCCGTCGTGGCTCTCGGGCCGGGCGCCATGACACAGATGTTCCGCCCCGGCCGCCGGCGCGCCGACCAGGTGTTTTTCATCGCGTCGCCACGGCAACGCTCAAACACAGCGGTCACTTTAGCTCCTTGCTGTAATTTAGGCGTTTACATCAATTACTGTTACAATCAGCTACAGTGCACATGTGTTCTTTTAGTACGGCTTTCATTTTTTTTTTTTTTGTGCCCTCGCCTCGGCGGTGTTCGTCCCTCGCTCGCTCTCTTTCTTTGTGTGTAGGGCAGGAGCGCTGCACCACAGGCTTGCTTGTGTGTGCGTGCGTGTGCGTGTGTGTTTCACACATGGAACCAATATCGAGGCCAGATGTTCATTTTGCTACAACAAGACCTCTACACGCAATATTAGCCAGCTCCACACACACATGCGCAGGCGCTACATGGCGTCCTGGCAGCACTTGTGTAATTAGGAAGCTGATTGGTTCGATTAAATGTCCATCTGACCCCTGACCGATAGCTAATTCGACAGCCCTCCATCCTGCCTTCCTTTCCACCGTCTTTCCTCCTGACAAGACGTCCTTTTGCACATTCTGCTGCGATTTCAGACAATGATGATTCTTTTAGCAAGTTGTTTTTGTCGAAATGTAGCAATAAATACCTCCACTTTGCGCATTTGCATGGGCTGTCACGACATCAGCGGGAAAACAAGCGCGCCGCTCGCAAAAAAAGCTGTGTCAGCTACAAATTATCGCTCATCTGCTGTCTTGCAGCCCTCAAAGGGTCTGTCACAAATTGTTACGAAGATGGGACTTTTGATCTGGAAACAAAACAACGAGCCATCATGGTGACACGCTAATTCACTTCTCTTGGGCCGCACCCGCCCGCGTGTGTTTGTGAGCGAGCGCTACCATGGCAACCCTGGCCATCCAAGGCCAGCTTGGCAAGTTTGCAGCACTGCCCTGGTCACATCCACGTGCACTGAGATTTTCACTCTAGCGCACGCTAAGATCGCTTGATACGATGTGAAAGCTTTTTCTCCCTTCGGCATCTTCCCGAACTAGTACTCCCCCCCCCTCCTCCTCCGCATCCCCTGTGAGGTCTTCACTCATTAGGAATTCTTGCCTGTGTGCGAAGTGTGTTTATGAATTCTGCTCCATGGGCGCGATGCAGCTTGTATACCCTGATTCTCCCCAAAGAGCACTTCGCTTTTTTCTTCTCCCACTTTCTATTCTCTTCGGCGCAACAGAATCACACGTTTTTTTGGGTTTTTTGCATGAAATATATTGTATCGCGCTTCAGAGGCATGTACAGAGGGAATTTATGAAGGATGGAATCTTCTCGCATTCAAAGCATTGATGAAAGCCGTTTAAGTTATTCCAGGTGCACAGAATAGTTAAAGCCGTTTGCTGACATTGGAAAATGATCGTGGTCAAAGTTGATTCTTCACCAATGCTAGGAAACACGATTGTGTTTTTTTTTTCTTTTATGAAGAGTAAACTGCTTCATAAAAAAATTGGGGCGATTAGATATTTCCAGAGTATGAAGTGGGAATGTGTTCTCGCACAAAAGTTTAAATACACTCCTCCATTTTCTTTCTTTCCGAGCTCGGTTGAATAGAAAATGTATTTTCCAGCTCATATGGACGACGATCATTCGGAAATATTTTTTTTTTTTGTTTGTCTTTTATGAAAAAGATATGAGCGTGTTGCCATCTGTGGGCTGCGCGTGAATAATGACACGTTTAGCCCTTAGAAGACTTGAATGGCGCCTTAGCTTGCTCCCGATTTTGCGTCGTTTCTCAAAGCCTTGTCATCGCCGCAGATGTTTGGCGTCGGAGCTACACACGCACACAAACACACGCTGATCTACACTTGGCACAAACATTCATGCGGTCAAATCCCGGAGCGCCAGCTATCCCGTTCCTTAACGGCCCAGGTGCAATGGAACCATGGCTACGTGCCCTTTATGCTCTGCGAGTGTGTGTGTGTGTGTTATCCATAACCACTGTGCTTGCATGTCCTTGAACATTTCATTTTCAAATTGTTGCAGCCCTCCCACATATCTTGACAGACCCAGTTTGGCTGTGCCTCTTAAAGTCTTTATGTTCCCCATTAGTGGAATCCATAGCAATGCTATTCTTTCATTATTCTATTGGAGGTGCTTTGTCTTCCACTACACGTTGAGATAAAACACTTCTAAATAGGGAAGACCCCCCCCCCCCCCACATCCGCCCCCGTATTCTTTTAATCTACATGGCTCAGTGATCAAGAACAACTCTCTCAGCCTTAAGTCTTTGTAGCATTACTGTTAGAATACATATGGTGGCAGTTCAATGACAAGCTCGTATGTCACGTTAGTTATTTTTTTTTCCTCCCTCTAAAGAGTAACTGTCTAAGGGATTTGAGCTACATCCATGCAGATATTGTACAAATTATAATTGTTTCTATTGTACCTTTCCAGACTTTTAAGGACACTGTTGCATAACTCTATAGCATTGTATGCCAAGGAACAATGCCTTTGAAAGGGAATAGAAGTCAGTCTTCAAAATAAAGTGAATTTTGGATGAGGCATGACTCAACTTTTTTAAAAAGCACTCTTAAGTATTCAAGAAATAATGGAAGAATGCGAAAAATAAATGATAATAACGGTGCGGCGGAAACTCTGAGGCCTCTGAGCATGCCGTGCAAAGCACATGTGGAGGATCATGGTTCTCCAAAGCTCTCTGTTTTGCACCAGCGCCAGGATGCCAGTGTTCTATGAGCTCGAGACCACCGCCAGTGAGGCGCTAATCAAACAACGATGGGAGAAGACAATAAAGACAGAAGGAAGATGGGGGGGGCTGGCGAGCGGGGCAACACAGAGCCATAGTGTGAGTGAGTTGGCAGCCCCTGCCAAGTTGTGAGTGGGGTTAAGCATCACCACAAGAACAACCTAATAAGGTCTGAAACACGCCAGGCAAGCTTTCACTTAGTGACTCGCTTCTGCCCCCCTGCGAGCAAAAGCCGCCGCCGTATCTCGCCGAGCTGTTGTTTGGCCTTTGACGGCCAGCATTTGCAACTCGGGACGTTTCCCACCCCTACGCAATCACTCAGCGCTAAGACGCTCCAGATGTCGAGCAGCCTCACCTGGTGCGCTTCCAAAGCAAAAATTGACGGATTGAGGCACAAAAATGGCCGCTTACTACAGAAAGTCTTCGAAGAACAAAAGCAAAGTGGAAAACCCGCAAGATTGTGAGTGACTTCACCGTTTCATCATTCAGGATGGTTAACGCAGAGCTCACATTTGTAAACAGATTTAAAGCGCTTTGAGGTGATGCACCGCGAGGTTCCCCATTATTCCCTCCAATCTGTTTAAACGTTATTAAGGCGCACATCTTGTACCTGTTAGGCCTCGTAATAAGGCGCAAATCACATTGTATGGGCTCAGCCAATAAGTCCTGATCCACTTTTGGCACCCGCCGTCCACCAGTTCATTTATTTTTCCCTTTGTAATCACGTTTGGTCACGCAAATGCCTCTGCGTCAGTGCGGCCGTGCGTTTCTGCGCCTGTTTGTCCGTCCGTCCGGCCGTCTATTTTTAGCCTTTTCCCAGCAGGATTCCTTCCAATATGCATCTCTGTGTTTGAATGCAAGGGAGGTCCAAAAAAGGTCGCGGTGAAAGAATCACTTTTGAGCCGCTCGCAAGGAACACTAAGTGAGGAATGAAAGCGGACAATCCTGCCTGCTAAGTAACCGGAGAAGCCAAAAAAATGAAACTTCCAGACAGTAAAATAAAATCACACAAATAGTCTCCTGTCTCTTGACATGAAGCCCTGTGGAAAACCAAATGAATAATGGGAGATGGAGGATAAGTTTCCCCTGAGCGCCACAGCTAGCTTTCTCTCCGGTGAAGACCGTAGATGAAAAGCTGATAGGAAGAATGGCGGGGACTTGTTGCACTTTTTTTTTTTTTTTTTTTGCCGACGTTAACATGAGTCTCTCCTGATGTAAGACACATGTTCTGGTCTCGGCGGTGTGTCGGCGGCTGTTTGAAAGCAACTTTATCACTCCATCAGCCTGCAGACAAGGAGCGATTCATCGAGCTCCTCACCTATGTGCGTGTGAATAAAACCTTTGGAATGTCCGACATCGGTTGATGTGCAAGCTCTTGCGTTGATTTGCTCTATAGATCTATATTCTTTTTTTTTAAATGAAATTTTAAATTTAGGGCAGTTTTCCAGAATCGGGATCCGCTAGGTTGAACTTTCAAATAATCCACCAGTTAATATTTAATGGAGTGTCATTCCAAATAAAGGATTTCCGCCCTTGATAGATGTCTCCTTTCATCTGTGGTGGAGCAAATACAGTAAATGCCCCGGGCAGATGAAAACAAAATTGTATCCGCCTGATGTGAATTGATAGAAAAAGCCAAGCATTAGGGGGGGATTTTCACCCTGGATTGCAACTTCTTCTGCAGCAAAATGAAGTTCTGATGGTTTGGGCGCCATAGCAACGGCAACCTGTTTATTGTGGCTTGCTTGACTAAACTACAGCAAAATTGGCCTTTATTTGGGATTCGACATTGATTTCTTGGCAGTTATTAACATTCTAAATGTGGCTTTCCTGAGCTTGTTTTTTTATTCTTATTTAAAGGAGGAACAGAGCGAGCTAGCTATGGTACAGGAGTGTTGACGTTCAGAGTCGGGAAGTGAAGATGAAGTCGTAAAGAAAGCATAAAAAATAAACCACGTTCTATTTCCATGCCACAACTAACAAAAACATTTGAATAGCTGTTTCTAAAACTATTCCGTCCTTTCGAAAGCCCATACAATAGGACAGCTAGAACATTTTCTTTGTAATAGAATGCAGCATCTGTAATTTTTTTTTCGTAATTAGGAAATAAACAATCCAGGCAAGCAAGAAAAGTAGCAGCAGTGGCATTTTGTATTGCTTTGATTTTATCTGATGATCCTCTTAGAGGCTGTTTAAATGCTGCCAGATGTTCTCTTAGCACCTGGCAATTTATTTTAATGTGCCGCTGATATTCACAAAAATCACACTTCTCTTTCCTACCGTGTTTGGAATGTTACTCTCCATTTCACAGAGGCGGACGAAAAATGGGCTTGCTATGAATTCACCAATCGATGAAAGAATCACAAATATTGTCGGCCGCGGTCATCTTAAGTGTAGCTACAATAGTGGAACTCTTGCATTGAACTAACACAAACTTTCATCTTTCACACTCATCTCCATTTAGATTCTCTGGCCACATGATGTGTGTGTGTTGGCCATCCGTAGAGTTGGATTAAGTCAAGTGTGTGCGTGCGTGATGTGAGTTATTGATAGTATGTGCGGGCTAGCAGATGGACTTTTGGGAAATGAACGCATTTTATTTATTGATACCATATGATTAAAAGGCATTTGTAGCTGTCTTTTGTGTGTTTGTGTGTGTGTGTGTGTGTGCGTTTAGGTACAATGACAAATAGAATGAAGGAGATCGGAGCAATCAGGTTTGAATGATTACTATGGGAGCGAGGGAGCGAGAGAGCGAGCGAGCGAGCGAGCGGCTTTGGGCTTGGCTAATTCTAACGTGGCGATACAATAACAAGAATATTGCATCAGTTGTCTATCAGATCTTTTATTTATCATTCTTGAACCGCAGCGCCTCATTTCATTCCGTCCCTCTCTCGCTCCATCATTTGCTGCCTTTCAGTCTTGTCAAGGCGGCCGCATCAGTGCCAATAATTACAGCCTTTGTTTGCGATACGGCCTTGGCAGCGTCCCCCCCCCCCCCCCCCCCTCGCTCAGCCGTATAAACTCTTCGGGAGAGAGGGAGAAACTTTCGAGTCGCAAGCCAGCAAAAACGTCATTGCTATTTAGTGCATCCTTTATGTTGTCAACGCTTTTATGGCCCTTCTTCGTCATTTACTGTAACTGCAAGCTTATTTTTTATTTTTTTTTCCTCACAGAGGTTGGGCGGGATGCTATGTTGGAGTTTATTATAGTGAAACGTGTTTTCATTAATAGTAGCAATTGCGATTCTCTTTGAGATGGTTTGGGGATGCCAAAAGACGCCAAGTCAAGATTCAAAAGCAAACCTGGACGGAGGCGATAAATCCTCACTTTATACTGAAACATATGAACAAAATCAAATCTCAATCATCATTTTCCTTGAAATAAATTGTGTTTGTCATTTGGACTCATTAGATCAGCGGAGGTATTTTGGGGGGATTACAAGTGATTTTGAAATGGGACTCCCCAGAAGAGTGTCTGTGCATGAATTTGTGTGTTGTAAAAAAAAAGACAAGGAGTGTCTACATATGTTCCAGCACAGATTCCAGCCTCATAAATCACTTCAACTGGTGTTCAACAGTCAATCTCTTTCTCTCCCGCACTCTCTCTCTCCGTTTTTTTTTTTTTTTTTTTTTGTGGTTCTCACTGCCAACAGGGAGATTTGTGCTCTGTGTCTGTCGTACAGGATTAGTGAACAGACAAAGGGAACAGAAGGAAAGAATGAGGGAGAGAGGGAAGGAAGGAACGTTAAGAGGAGACGAAAATACTATTCCCCGAAATCATACTCCTGCCTCCATTTTGTGTGTTATCTGTTCTCATGTGCCCGGATGTCGTCCAGATGTGCAGTGAGCTACTTTTGCTCTGCAAGTCGTAGTCCAGCAATTTATTGCCGCGTCGCTTGAGAGCCAACAAGCTAACCCGAACACTTGTCTACAAGTTTGCGTCGAGAATGAATTAGAATTTTATTCTAACACATTTGTAATTGTCACAGCCAATTTGAAATCAATCCATTTTTTTTTTTTTTTAGAAAGTCAGAGTTGCCATTTGAAATCTAGCTTTATGTCTTCAGCCACTAGAGGGCGCATCATCATCATTCAGAGACTGAGTGGTGACTGTAGCCACTTTGGCGCTCGCTGCCTACAAAAGCTGTCAAAGTTCTATTTTCAGAAGTTCTATCAGATGATGAGACCTGTGTTCTGTTACGGCTCGAACGCAAACCTCTGTGAGAAGACGCGAAGCCACCCAGAGGAAATTGAATGCGTCTTCTTTACATTTGCAGCGCCGTGTGGTTACTTTTAATATCATCCCGTCTGTCCTTTGTTACGTTTCTGTGGCTCAGCTTGTGTTCCAAGTGATCGCTATCTGTCCTCTTTGCTCCTCGCCAACCTGCAGTGGCCCCCATTGTTTGTGTTTGTTTCCTCCGTGTGGAAGAGATGAGAGAGGTGATATCACAGGAGGATAAAATCATGAAAGTAAAGCATTCGAAAGAAGGGACGAATCACAGCTTTTCGACCTTCTCCCCAGCCGGGGCGGTCGGTCTCTCGTTTGTGTGCCTTTTAGGAAAGGGAATCGGAATACTTTTATCAGCCACCTGGAAAATAACCAATCAATTCTGAGTCATTAGTTTTGGTGATTTTTGCAATGTCGCTCACTAAGGGCATCATTTGGATTCAAAGTTTGTAGCGTCTTTGACACCGGCCAATTCAGCTGCCGTTTTCCTGGCTTGCCGTCAAGAACTTTTTACCGTCGAGCCTCTCGGCAACGACACAACTCGCTGCCGACCGTCGATTAATGATCTCGTTGACGTACGGGGCCCACGTGACCCACCTCTCGCCATACCTTCTGTTCTCTCTTCTCATGACAACAACAACAACATCTCTCTGTGCTCACACGCGTGTGCTTGCATTTCATTATTCCAAGTGTGTTTCCGAAGGATGGAAATGAGCCCGCTCTCATCTCGGCTTCCCAGCCATCCGCTCTGTTCGTCGCATGATCTCAGACCCTGAGAACAAAAATTGTGCAATCGTTTGCTCACCCACCGCCTTTAGCATCAAGTTGACTCGGTGTTCTCCATGCATCTCAAGTCCTTTTCCTCGATTGTTTGTTCTGAGCTGTAAAAGGAGATGCGGGGGAATTAAAAAATGGAGATTTTCCTGACTCCGAATAACTCGCCACAATTGCTTATTAATTCCACTGTTGCGTGTTGAACACCAGTGACCAGTCCATTGTGTACTCGCTTTCTCAACCACAATAAACTTGGCGAGACTCCCTCCAGCTCACCAAATACTCGAATAATAAAAAAAAAAGCTTTGTAGAAAATAGATGATGGATGGATGTTTTTAAACCAAATAGTTTTCTGCAACATGCATTTGTTTACGTACGGCATGTTAACTGCTGTTTTTAATACACATCGATGCCTTTGACATAAACTGTAGGCGTTTTCGAATTTGTTGTCTGCTTCCGCAAGGATGCCAAAGACACGCCTGGATAACACTTTGATGGTTTCACAATTTGAAATACTTGACTCAACGCAATCAGATCAAAGCCCACGCAACGGCATTCTGTAAATATCTGTTGACTGATTTATTTTTTTAAAGTTCCAGAGAGAGGAGGTCAGTGACAGAGCGAGTTAGCAGATTGCAGAGATGAAGGAACGTTACAAAAGCTGTCTAAAAGTAGCGCGCTTCCGTTCCGCCACTTTGGGTCTGATTGACGCCTTCGACGCAATGCCGTTGACGGTGGCAGGGCCCCGCTTGACGCGAGGCCAGGTTTGATGCTTGGATATGTTTGGCTCGGAGTCTGGCGCCAAGACGCTCGCTCAAGTCCAATTAAGGCCTCGGAGGCAAAAAGACGGCTCTTGGTACTTGGGTGCCAGATTTGGACGCCCGTTTGAGTCGGCGTGAGGTGCGGCGTCTGTCAACGTTCTCATCGCGTTGTCGGAATAACATATCGGGTTGTCCTACGTGGCTTTTTTCTACGTGGCTTACGCCCACCAGACACGCGTATGCGTTCCTCCGAGGCTAGCAGATCTGTTTGGTTTGTCGCGACAGCCAAAGCGGGATCGTCAACAGCACGAGTGTCGGGGCGGGAGCTTCAAGAGTAATTCCGATATTGACGAGCCAGGCTCCATCTCCACCCCGAGGCTCTTAATAAGTGGGAAATGTCAGATAAGCCCCAGGTGGGCTGCCCACTTAGTATCAGTGGTGCCTCAGTGCTGACATCGACAAGGAGCCGTGCTCGCTTATGCGTTAAATATGCAAAGGCTACACATGGGTTGCAGCGTAGGGACGGCGACTCTTTGCAGTTGCGTATCTTGCGGAAACGTACCCCCAAAATATGAATTCTGTTAAATGTTGTGTTTCATTTCAGATGCCTCAGAAAAGCCTCAAAGCTGCCTCAAATTTGAGGTTAAAAAGGTGAATTAAGATTGAAAATGATTTCCGTACACAATTGGTAAACATCAAGGCCTCGCTAAAATGGAAAGCTTTTTTGGGTCTAAAAAGGTCAATTATGTTTAAAAAATGATTTCTGTAGACAATAGGCCTCAAGGCCTCGCTAAAATTGAAAAGCACTTGGATGCTTTTTCTCATTTAGCTCTTTGGTAAGACCACAACAAATTGAAAATGGACTATTGTAATTTCGGCTCATGTATTGCATCGACTTGGTCTCGATGAATACCGGCCCGCATCTTCCTCGCCCAAGGCCGACTTGCATCCAAAGTCAAAAGAATCAATGTGAAGCAGTTTTCTTGTCACGCGGGACCCTCGTAAAGCGCTCGCGCGCTTTCCGAGCGAGCGTTCGTGTGCTGCCAGAGTTTCTCGCGGCAACAAGCCCGCACGCCATAAATAATAATACAACCTCATCGCTTGCACACATTGAATATATCGTGTTGTCAAATCCAAATTGTAACCGCTAATTCTTTTTCTGCAAAAAGTGAAAAAAAAAACAAAACTGCGGTCTCTCATTTTACAGCTGAGAGTATTTTCCATTTGTTTTGTCAGAACTTTGATGTGTTAGCGCTAATGAGCCAGCTAGCCTTATCATTTGTCCTTTTGGCTTCAATTTGATGGAGCACGTCGATACGGGTGAACTACTTAGCGGCCCGCGCAGGCCCGGAGTGTCGCTCGTCTTCGGCGCTCACCCCGCTTTTTAAATTAAAAATATATCAGATGGTTGCGTATCCTGGAATGTTGGCCATTGAAAAAGAACACAAATTAGGAATGGCCATGCAAAAATGTTTCTGGCGCGGTAGTTTGTTTTGCGGTGGCCGTTTGTGCTCACGCTGCACTTTCTTTGCTTGTTATTCATCTTGACCTCCTTGCCCACTCACTTTTGCTCATTTCCCGCTACCGTGACCCTTGGCACCCTCACGCCCACCCTCGCTGGCTCGCTCACTCGCACACTGATGCACTGTTGGAAAATACTGACTTTACCACGGGACCGTTTCACTGCATAGCCTTATTTGATTTCTGCTACTTGTGCTTGCAAAGCGACCAATAAAAGTATCCACAAACAGCAACTTTGGCTGTTAGCTGCTGAATATTCTTTGAAATGTTTGTTCACTCTGCACAGTCAATCTGTAATAGTAAAAAATAAAATTCCGACATTGTAATTCATCAAAATGGTACTTGTAGCTGAACTTTATGTTGAACTAAAATGAGTTAAGACTGGTTATTTGACATTTTTCAAAATGTGCAGCCCTTTCTTTTCTTTTTTGTCATCGGGCCTCCTCCTCGGCCCCTTTGCACCTCCTCCGTCTTGCTCGTCGCACTAATTGGAGAGATAAAGTCGTTTCAAGGTTTAATACTATAAAGTGCCATCCATTACGCGCTTTTGGTCGCACGCCTCGTTCCTTCCCGTCGTCACTGGCTTCTCGTCTTCGCCATGCTTTTTTGTTTAACAGCTCGGGCCCCCGCCCTTCCCATCTGCATCCCTCGTTTGCACCACAATTAGGCAAATCTTTGCTTGTCCAAGGACGTTTGGAAATGAAGATGTACAACTGGCGCGGCGTGCGCACCTTGTTTAACGTGCCACCGTGTCAAACAATTAGCGTCGCAGATGTTAGCGTCAGGCTGGGATGAGCTTAATGCGTGGCGGCATTCGCAGCAGTCTTGTCGGGTCAGTTTGTAATTTTCTCTGACAACTTCATCACGGCCATTTTTTTTTTCCCCCCCCCGGCACAATCTCCTCATACGTAGTAGCGGCTATTTCCTGGATCCGAACAGTCACGTGACGCTGGGCAGTGTGGGAATGGACCGGATTGTCTCTTCTCAGATAAACAAGAAAAATAGAGAGCCAGACAGTTAATTAGTTGTGGATCAGGCTGCAGGTATTAAGGGCGTGCATGCAATAACTTCCTCTCTGCTCATCTTGCTCGTTCCGCTTTGGGCAAAAGGTTGCGCTGTCCTGGATAAGTAAAGCGTGTTCATGTCCACCTACAGGGGCCTTCTTCCCAGGAGGAAATATGCAAAGTACATTTCTCACCAATCTGGACAGCTAGAAGTGGGTCACTGTTCTCCTGACACCATTTTGTTGGAGGGAGGGAGGGAAGGTGGGAGTGGGGGGGGGGGGGGGGGGGGTTAGCACGTGCAGAAATGTAATACCGGAATCCGACTGACAGCTATTAATGGAAGAGTATTTAATTGTTCTGCCTGACGTCTGACTTTGCTACTGAGTTGGCATGTTTTTTTTTTTTTTGTAAAACAAAATCACTTTAGCAAAACAGTCCCATGCAGATGAGGTGATCACGTTAATGCTCAGGTTTTAGCTGCTCCCATTGGCCGCCGGCCCCCAAAAAAAAAAAGAAAAAAAAGAATCAAGTGCGTTTGCTTAGATTCTCTTTTGAAACCCCATGAAACACTTCCTGGAGCTCGCCTGGCCAACGGTGGCCTCCTCATCAACCGACCTGGGCCTCACTTTTGAAAACCCTCTTCCTTCCGTATAGCGCCACACAGCCTTTATTGTCTTGCAATTGGATTTACTCTTAAGCTCCAAAGAGAGACGAGTAAGGGATGTGCACGGGTGGGGTGGGCGGGGGCGGGGGGGGGGGGGGGGGGGGGGGGGGGGGGCTGAATGTGCTGCAGTGATAGTGTTTGCGTTTCCAGTCCAAAGCCTGCTGGTGTGGTCTCTCACTATAAGCTTGCTTATGTGTAATGGAGCGCACGGTGCAGCGGGACAAACACCGGGCTATGTTCTATATACAAAAAAAACCCTCTTTCAAGCTCCACTTGCTTGTTAACAAGTTTGTTGCCGTGCGAACCAGCGCTTAATGCTCGCTGACAGCAAACTTAATATACAAAGAATTGTTTCAAAAAAGAGATGATCAGTGTCATTATTTTGTAAGAAACCAAGACTTGGATCATTCCTGGAGAGATGTTATTGATTCCGCAAGCTAACGACAGCTTGTTGGTGGAAAGTGACATTTGATCTGTTCTTCTTTCTCCCCGCCGCACTAATAATGTCATGTGAGCTGATAAGTGCTGGCCCAGCAGCCGTTGATTCATGTCATTTTTTTCACGGCGAGAGATGGGAGCTGTCTCGGTATTTATCGTGCTCCTCTGTTGTTAAATGGCCTCCTCGTGTCTTTATTATTGAAGGTGGCTTTGTGTATCATCTGCTTTGCCATCTGTTGGTCCTCGCTTATTCCCGCCAAAGGCGGCGACGGAACGAGCGGGATCACCTTTACATCCACTCAACACCAATCTGATGATTCCATCTCGTTCGTACAGTAGCTTGAGTGGAAGCATATGCTGGACACACACGCAGTTGATGGTTGGTAGCATGATTTACAAGTGTAAGATGGCTCCCAGATGCACTTTGTGGTGACTTAGTACCTTGTTGACGCCATGTACGCATTTCTTCCTGCACGCAATCAAGAGGCTGATCCAGCATCTGAGATATGTGACTTGTCAGGACGGAATTTAGTTTGAATTCAGACGGCGAGTAGTGTTGCGCGTCGATTAAATAATGGCTGATTGAAAGCAAGTCGTCGCCATCTATGCTCCAGAGAAGACTCTGTAAGTGAATCAAATGTCGTTTCATTCTGCAAGAAAAGCCTCTTTTTAAAATCTATGGGAGAGAGACTGCCGGGCGCTCTGATCTCCTGTTACCAGCAAAATAGTGGATTATGACCTTTTTCTTTTAGGTGGAATAAAGCTCCAACTCTTTCTGGCAATGTGCTCTTGTAGTCCGCAATTATATTAGAAGTCAATGACTAAATAGTGTTTTTGAAAAGTCAGAAGTTCTGTTTTGAAAAAGGCAACAAGTGGCTTTGCAGATGAGAAGCGTGCTCGAGTGTGGACGTTTCTACCCAAGTGGACGATATTTGTCTTTGCGGGGAAATGTTATCTCGTCCGCACCAAAACAAAACGGCCATATGGTCAGCGCTATGATTAGTGTGTACGTGCATCTGTCCTCTTGCCTTTCTATATCTGCAGAGCCCAAAATCTGGTTTCTGTCTTTATGGATCAATTTTGATTCTGTGCATGTGTGGCGGGCGTCTGTCCCCCGTCCATTGTCCCATAAGGAAGAGGGGCAGCTGTGCGGACATATGCGAGTAATTTGGCTCGCTCGGAGAGAAGCTAAATTCTGATGACAGACACATTGTTGGGCTTGCGGAAGACTACACGCACGCACACACACACACACACACACACACACACACACACACACTTTCTCTCTCACACAGTCGAAGAGGAAGTGTGCATCAATCAATCACCTGGCTCCGTCTCGCTACATGTGGTGACCGTATGGTGCACGCACGCACACACGCACACACGCAGAGTCTTTTGCCAGCGAGAGGATTTGGATCCGTTCACAGTCCCGTCCGTCCGTCCGTGTCAGAAAGCAACACATGCACCATAAAGAACCCCAATATTAGCCATGTGCTGTTTATTCGATACAACATGTTTTGGAACAGGATGTTTAATCATCCCCACATTGACTCGGAAACGGCTGAACGGAGGATAAATAAACATCTTTGCTTGCAAATATTTGAACTGTCTGATAGTTTGTCAGCAGAGACTTGAAGTCAAAATGAGGCAAAGCGCCGCTTTAAATCTTGCCTTGGCAAAAAAACTCATGGCCCATCTTTAAAAGATTGTTGCTGAACAGTAGTAACATTAAACAACCGATTGTAGACCATTCATCGTTTTTAGTAGGCAGCTGTTTGGGGGTATTTGACGACCAGAGCAGGCTGTTATCATGCGATCATGTCCTTAAAAAAGATTTGCATCCCTACTTCACCAATGCAACGTTTCCAGCGGGGAGAAAATAAACCTGAAAATGTAGCAGTGCCGTACCCGTCGGACCCGTCTGCTTTGTAGCCGGCGCCTCTCTGCAGATCCGTTCACGCCTCCATCTGCAACAGCGCCGAGAGTCCACAACGTCCCCGAGTGAAGCGGTGGCGCTTTTGTGAAAATGTTTTTTTTTTTTTTTTTCCTGCACCGGCTGCTTCGAAGCCTCTACTCCCCAAAAGTATGCTAAACTCTCCAGTCTGTCAGGAGCATAAAGCGGGAAGATGGCGCCGTTGAAAGGAGAAGGTCCCGGCGGATAGTCGACAGGAGGAGAATGCCAAAAATGGCAGGCGCAAAGATGGCAGGCACAAACATAGCGAGCGGCTTTGCAGGAATGGCAACATCATGGAGCGAGCTTGCCTTGACTTACATTTGGCTCAACTTCATGTATTTTTTAACTGTCACTTTTTTACAAACCAAAATTTGAATCTTTGTTACCACATGCAGATATTAAATGTGTGATTTATAATTGTTTTTTAAATCATATTCATATATATATATATTTTTTTTAATACTCTGAAATTTGAGAACCCACCATTTGTGTCCAAACAAGAATCTGGAAGAGGTAAGAAGTGGCGTATAAATCAAGATATAAATCCTTTACATTTTTACGGCAGCCATAAAACCTTAAATCACTCTCCTGCAAAATGACAAAAGTGGAGTTATCCCACTCTAGTTCTCCGTGGCAATTGCTCTACATAAAAGCAATTTGTTTTCTTTACATACTAAGCGCTGCTATTTTTCACTTTTCAAAATAAAAAATGGAGATGCGTGGCTTTTCAATTCATTTCCGTTCCGCAAAATTGATTTGAGGTGTTGGGCGAATTAGATGCAAGCCAACCTACCACTGTATTCTCTACGGTCTTTGACGCTTTTAAAGACTTAGACTTAGACTTAGACTCAACTTTATTAATCCCTTGGGAATACTCTTTCAGGGAAATTCAGGCCCCAGCAGTATCCATACCACAGAGAAAGTCAATATAAAGTAAAATTGCGAGTGGAGATTGATGGAGCGGCGTAAAAGCCAGTGAATTGCTTAGCGGGGCGCAGGAGAGAAGATGAGGCAACGGCGTCGTAAAGGTGGCGTGCGACCTGGGGGACCCGCGGCGGACTTATAGGCTGTGATGGAGAACGTTGCCATGCCCATTGGCCTGTTTGTGTCCTCTGATGTCAATGTTGTGTTTCCTTTGTCGTCCTCCAGCGGCGGCGAGGCAGCGGGGTCTTCTGCGCCAACTGTCTGACCACCAAGACGTCGCTGTGGAGGAAGAACGCCAACGGCGGCTACGTCTGCAACGCCTGCGGCCTCTATCAGAAGCTGCACTCGGTAAATTTCCTCACTCAATTTCACGAATATGAAAAACAGTCAACGACTTTCAGTAGAGTTTGATACTCTGACAACTTGGTCTATTTGAATTTGATGAATTGTTAGTCCTGGTGGAAACGGGGCTAAGCCGCCCAGAGGAACTATCCTTCACTTGGCGGCGGAAACGGGCTCGGGTTGTCCGAGGCTCCCGAAAAGCGCGCATCTGTTCACCCTTAGCGCACCAAATAAAGGCTACAAATTGCGCTCGCTCTCTGTTGCACTGCGACTCCTGCCGCGGAAACATAATATTGTGCAGAGTATATTTGATTTGGCTGCCGGGGAGTCGCAGTCGGCTTCCTCGGGAGCGCCAAGCTTTGCTACGTGAACCGAGCCGCTCGCTCGGTCGCTCGGCCGGCCGGCCGTCTCCAGCCTGGGGAAAGACGACGGAAATCCCAAACTTAATTAGACGGCATGAATTACAGATGAGATAACGACACCCGGGTTCCGGAATCAGCCGGCTTCGGAGCGCCGATCAACTCAGACGTGCTCGTGTGGAGTTCAGAGTCATTTCATGCATGGGTACATGTTTGCATATTGACTTTTTAAGCTGGCCTTGTTCAAGCGCAAGGTGCTCCCAGTGTAATAAATCGCATTGTTGATTTCATAAAGGCGCCGCCTGCTTGACAATTACAGTTTGTAGCTCAAACCGCGGCTCGGGCAAGCCAAAATGGGTCACGGGGGGATTTTTAGTGGGTCGCAATAAAAATGCAGATCCTTCTTCAACTCTGCCATTCAAAATAGATTCAGAATGTCTTCATCAAAATACTTGCAACCTGACATTGGCATTGAAAAGCACATAGGCGTAGTTTTTTTCCGGAAAACTGCAGTTTGGAACGTAACAGTCAATAAAAATGAGAGCATGGCGCATCATCAACTGCTCCCGTGCGCCCGTTTTCTATTTCACACTTGTTGTTTTCTCCTTTTAAAACGGGAATGAGCACATTTACACTGATTTCACCTATTTAAACCTCCATTTGAAATGAACAGTCAACCACTAAAGCACATTTTCCTGTTCAGCAATGGAAATAAATATCTGTAGTGTGGCATTGTAATCAAGAAATAATGGTGCCCCCGTGTTTGTATCAAAAACACTTATGGCGGGCAATATTATTGACACTTTTGTGTTATTAATTTTTTGACAGTAGTGAAGATTTAAACATGTATATTGTTAGCGTTGGTGCCACACGGGAGAATGGAGAAAAATGTACATACCCCTGCAGATGCACCAGGTTGGAAACCTTTGGTCCGGTCTCTACGGCAGCCATATTTTACATGGCGCGGTAAAAGTTTTATTTGCTCGACACACATTATTAGCGAGGATCGCAGCTAGTAAAAACGCTGGCGTGGTGAGAGTGCACAGAGAGAATTATGAATATGGAGTTGCGCGCGTGTGAGCGACCGAGAGGGAGGGAGCGAGCGAGCGAGCGAGCGTGTCACCGTTTGTCTTCACTCTGTCGACCTTTTGTCGCCTCGCTTTGCTCACTTTTGAAATAGAAACGCTTTTTAGTGACGCCGTGAATCACGCCTGTCTTTGCTCACGTAACACGGACCAGCCTCCTTTGACTCTGCATGCATTTTCATTCAAGGTATTTTGGGGTCATTGAAGACTCTTAAATTGTCAATCGGTCAATTTGAGTGTTTGTCTGTAGAAGAAACCAGATGCAAGACACCCGCTAACGTTTTGTTTTGGCTTGACAGACGCCCAGACCTCTAAACATCATCAAGCAGAATAACGGCGAGCAAATCATCCGCCGACGCACCCGCAAGCGTCTCAACCCGGACACGCTGCCGCCCGAAAACCCCGCCCCCAAGCAGCAGCGCCCCACCGCCGAGGAGCGTGTCAACGGCGACGAGTCGGACAGGAGCTGCGCGTCTGTCAAGAGCCAGCAGCAGCAGCAGCCGTCACCACGCTCGCGGTCGCCGCGCTCCACGCAGGTCTTCCTGGCCAACCAGACGCTGGAGATCCACCGCCGCATGCCGCCGCTGTTGCTCCCCTCGCACCCCGCCCCCTCCGAGGTGGCCGACGTGCTGGCCAAAGTCGAAGCGGGGAAAGTGGGCTCCGGCGCCAGCTCGGAAAGAGGAAGTCCCATCGAGAAGTACATGCGGCCCTCCAAACCGTCCAGTTACTCTCCGCCGGGCTCGCCCATCGAGAAGTACCAGTACCCCCTGTTCCCCGTGCCGCTCCCCCTCACGCTGTCGCCGGACTTGACGCCCGAATCCGACTGGCTGCGCTTCTGGACCAAATACAAGATGGCCGCCGCCTCCGGAATGGGTAACCTTGGCGGCGCGGCGGGGCTGGCCAACAACGCGCACTACCTGGCGGCCATGGTGGCGCCGGTGCAGCAGCACCACCCGCAGAGCTACGCCGTGCCCTACTGCGCCTCGCCGTACTCACCGCTCCCACCGCCGCCCGCCCCGGCTCAATACCCGCCCCCGCCTCTTCACCCTCAAAGCTCGTCGTCATCCATGGAGAGCGACGCGCCTCTGGACCTCGCCACGCGGCAACGGGACGATTGCGCGGAAAAGAGGAAGCGGGAGTCGCCTTCATCCGAAAGCCTGAAAGTTCAGGAGGAGGAAAGCGGCGCTCGGTGGGAGGTGGAAGACGGCAACTCGGCCACCCGCGCCACCGCCGACGTCGCCACGCAAGACGAGCCCAGCAACCGTTGCCTGCACTGCGGTATCTACTTCCTGGACGAAGTCATGTACGCGCTGCACATGAGTTGCCATGGCGATCAGGGACCATTTCAGTGCGGTTTCTGCCTGCACGTTTGCGCCGACCGCTACGACTTCACCACACACATACAGCGCGGCTTACACCACTGCACTGACAAAACAACGCCGGGCAAGGATCACAACGATGTCGGCGACGCCGCCGCCGTGACGCCGACGAATTTGGATTCGGAGCCCGAACATCCAGCTCTGGATCCGGAGCAGCCCAAGGATCAGGATTTGACGGCAGAATTAACCGCCGAGGAAAAAGAGGAAAGCGGTGAAGGCGCCAAAAGTGACATTTCCTGCGACAACTTCACAGAGGCGAGTGAGGAAGGTAGCACGATGGCGTCTAAAGGCAGCAAGATGACGACTGACGGTGGCAAAGAACCCGAGAAGGGGGACACAGAGGCTCATTGACGCCCCTCAAAAACATGACGCACGCTTCCCAAGGCGAGCCATAGTGCACCTCGGAAATTTAAGAAAAAAAAAAAAAAAATGCATCCCAATGCTGGAATAAAAATCACCCTGCAAAGTGCTGCCGGCCGGGATGGGAGAAAATGATGACTGGACAGAAATCATATTGATGCTATCAGAGCTGCTTCACATCACAGCTGTTCAAGCGGTACAACCGGTCGGTCGGTCGGTCGGGTGTATGTTCTCCCACTCTGCTGTGGAAAAACCAAATCAGATTTGGACTCAGTGAAAATGAGTCATGCAAAGTGAGAAAGCGTGTCTTCTGCTATTGGTGTTGGGGGAAAAAAACAAAAGAGTCCAAAACGCAAGAATATTTGTTTTGGCGTGGACGCAGCTATCTGCAAACCAGTTGAAAGCGCTCCTAAACGGTGCCAAGCAACCCTGAACCCAAGTGTTCTTTCTCGGTGTCCTATTTGGACAGAAGCGAGTGGGTTTATTTTGTACTTTCTCCGTGCCATGATACTAGCTGCGTGCCTGGCTGCCTTTGCCTGCCTGATAATAGAACAAAACAATCTATTAACCTGCTTAACGTTTGTATCCAACAATAAAAATAGTAATAATAATGTTCTATTACAAAAAACATGCAATTTCATATACTGTCTTATATGATGTTATTTTGTAAAGAATGTTTTTTGTTCAGGACTTGGTACTACAAAATTTGTGTTTGTGTGTGTGTGTGTGTGTGTGTGTGTGTGTGTGTGTGTGTGTGTGTGTGTGTGTGTGTATTTTAGGTTCCTTTATGGAAATGGTACATGGAAAATGTGTGTGTGTGTGTGAGTGAGGGTCAAGGGCGCGTCCGTCCCCAATCATGGATGTAAACAAAATGAAGGTTTGCTATTTCAGTCCTCAGGGGTCACGCGTGTTGCACACCAGCCCGCCTGCTTTGGATTTTCATTGTTGGATTGTTTTTGTGATGATGTTTGAACATGTACATGATGTAGCTTACGTTACGTTCTCACGTGGGGAGGGGGTCCTCGATTTACGACACGTTCCATTATTATGGCGGCCAAGTAACTGAAGCTTTTTTCTCGCAGTATTACGACTTCAGGCATGTAAAATTACTTTCGGCTTTTTTTTTTTTTTTTTAAATGTAAAATTATGATGTAATTCTCATGCAATTCTAAAGGTTATACTTGCAAAATTCCCCAATCCATTCAAGTAACCTGCAAAAGTCAACAATTACAAAAAGTAAACAAGTGACTCTTTGCAATATTACCATTAAGAGCATATAAAATGATGCCTTGTAAAATTGACTTCATTATGCAAATCAGACTTTTTCTTGTTAAATGGCTGTCTGTACTCATAAGGAAATTTAATTTCTTCTCAAAAGATGACTGTAAAAATGTGGCTTTTCCACTTCAAATTGCATTTTTATTAAATGGAGAGAAAATAATGTATTAACAAGATTAGGGCTTTTCTAATAAAATGACAATTATTTGTTTTGTCATTCTATTTGTAATTTATTCACAAATTTTGTACATAAAATATTTCAATAAATTAAATGACGTATCAACCTTATGACGACGACATGTGAGAGCGAGCACAACTTTCATAAAAGTAAAAAAAATATTTTCTGAAATTCCCACCATTATGTTTATAATCGGAATCTATCACTTGCCTATGCTAGCGCACTTGTAAAGTCATTCTCATGCCGCAGCACAAATTTGTAACCTCGTCATATATTGGGACCATCGTAAACCAAGGACCCTCTATCTAGTTCAGGTTCTCATCCCATTTGTTTTTAATTAGGTCAACTTATTAAGTGTTTAACATTTGGGCTATAATCAGTAGTCAGTGTGCTACAGGTTACCTCCTCAGTAGTGTTACTGATAGATTTTTACTGTGCAATCATTTCACAGGAACCCCCCACCCCCTCCACCCATCCCGCCTGCTTTATTTTTTTTCTTGCATTTATCATTCTTGTCTCGGTTATTTATCAGCGGAATATTTTTCTACTTCTCAACTGTTTACATTCAAAGTCATGACATAACCAGGTTGGGAAAAAATGTCACCTGCCTTGCTGCCTTAGTTTAAAAAAAAAAAAAAAAAGGACTAAAATGAAGGAAAAAGAAGCCTTAGAATAATATTTTTCTATCGGTGAATGAAATCCCGCCTAGTGCCTGCTCATGCTTTTTTCTACTCAACATGTTTGGCTGGATTTGCACCACAGGTCCAAGTGCACAATTCCAAGGACGCAAGCAATCATTATACAAATGAAAAATATTCAACATTGCACTCTGCGCACCTGGTGATTTATTAGGGTCACAATTTTTGCTTTCAGTATCCATGGGGCATTTTTTTTTTTTTTTTAATGTTTGTGTTTTAATGTGTTGTTTTGCCAGCATGCCTCATATTGCAATTCAGCAAAACAAGTCCAAATTGTGCAACTTGAAGTGTGCGGTGTAAATCCAGCCTCTGTCTCAAAAAGGTACGTCAAAAAAAAATAAAAAAAATAAATGCCAAGCTAATTAAGTAGGAAATCATTTCAAACAAATCCCTGCTTAAGGTCATATTGGTTGTAGAAGTCCAAATTTGGAGTTATTCACATTTTTCAAATAAACACGACTTAAATGCTTGTTGTTGATTATGAAGTCTTTATATTGCCATGCAATTTGAACAATTTAGGTCTTTGAAATCATTTATGAATAATGCCCCTGCATCTCCACTGAAGTCCTCTAGTATCCCCGTGAGACACAGAGGAGACACCCCCTAAAAAAAATTTAAAAAAATCTAGAAAAGGGAGAAAACTGACCCTTATCACCCCATTAAAAAAATAAAATTGTGAAATTGATGCTAGTCGTGGGACAAAAGACATTTTCTTTTGACTAGCACACCGAATTGTTTGACTAGTGAGGAAAAAGTACATACTAGTACACGGACCTTAAGCTGGACATCAAGGATAATGAATTAATGCTGATACGGCAGTTTTACTTTTCTCACCAAATCTTACTAAATTGTAAATGAAGCAGTTAAGAACAAGTCAAGGTTGCATTGTGCTTACTGCTCGGAAGTCACATGGGCTAAAAAAAATTGCTTGATTCCAAAGTTCATCAGAAAAAAAATGTAAAAAATAAAACAAAAAAAATCCTATCGTAAAGAT
Source organism: Syngnathus scovelli (assembly GCF_024217435.2). Lineage (NCBI taxonomy): Eukaryota > Metazoa > Chordata > Actinopteri > Syngnathiformes > Syngnathidae > Syngnathus > Syngnathus scovelli. The sequence goes on from NC_090865.1 coordinate 1,029,382, forward strand.
ATATAAAAAAAAAATCTATTTTTTTTTTTACTCAAAGAATAGTTTCAACCGTGGGAAGTGAATGTGTACTTTTTTAATGCGGGCGGTCAAAATAGTCATGTTTACATTTTGGAAATGTAGCAAAAGAAATGAAGTGTTGGGGAAAGACTGGAGGGCTTCTTTAGTTTTTTTTTTTTCTTTTCATCAGCTTGCGCTCTTGGTTTTTGACTCTGCCCACCTAAAGACATTGGGAGTTACGTCCGAGTTCAAACGACTTGAATCAATGGCAAATGTTTCTTCTTCAGTCTGCGTCGATAAAATTCACACGAATGGCATTTCACGTCAACGTTTACACCAAGGCCTTCCTTTAAATGGTTTGGCTTTGTTCGTTTAGATATTAAGTTGCAATGTAGCTTCATTTCATCGTCGGGGGGCACACCAATGTAGCTGCTTAGCATGCGGCCTACGGTACGATCATGTTCAAGAAAGGAGCTTCAAAAAGGCCAGTTTGGTCCAAATCATGCATGGCTAAATAAATGTACATGTAATCATTTTTTGTAGAAATTTTGTCTCAATTGTTTTTTAATATAAAATGGGATTTTTCTTTTTCAAGGTAGTTTTTCTGTCATGTCTTATTTTATTCTGTTATCTTTCTGAATGCTCTTTGTTAGGTTTGCAAAAATTGTATTTTGATGACATTGGGAGGGGGGTGGGCGGTTGGACGGCCAAGAAAAAAATTGTTACGCAGCTAAACTTGAAAAAAATATTGAAAATGATAATAATTAATAAAAGTAACAAATATACTGCAAATGTCTCGTCTCTTGTCATCTGGGTTTGTGTCAGGTTTGAGCATATTTGATTGATTCCTAATGTATATAGTAATAAGTTTGTACACTGAAAAACTGTTTTGCTCAAGTTTCCATATGTGGCAGGTAAGCACAGAGTCCAAATAAATACATGACACCTATGTTAGATTGACACCTGAGTCGTGCTGTGACGTCTGCCATGTTTTGGGGGAATTGGAGAACCTTTACGTGATTGTCCCACAAGGGGGCAGCACTGAACACGGCAGTGCAACTCACTCCCGACTTAAGGTGAAGGAAAAAAAAAAAAAACCTCAGGTGCAAGCAATCACTCGCGGACGATGTGTCAACACAAACTTTTGCAGCAAAAACTAGAATAAGCCCGTTTCGATGGAAATATAACTTTACACGGTATGTGTGGAAATGTTTGCTTTCCTTGCAAGACTGTTTTTGAAATGAGCAATATATTTATCATTTCAAAGCAAAGTTGAGCGTTGAAAACGATAGTTGGCCGTTTTGCATGCAAGCACCCCAAAATTCAATAACGCAAATACATGATTTCCATTTAAACGTAGAAAATATGCAATGCTCAGTGAAAATAAAATGATATAAATTGTGCTTATTTATTGAATCATTTATTAAATGATTGCTTAATTTATCGTATAATTCAACGTAAAGTTGAAAATGACAGTTGGCCGGCCGTGTTGCATGCAGGCACGCCAAAATTCAACAACGCAAATACATTATTTTCTTTAAAGCGTAGAAAATATGCAATGTTCACTGAGAATAAAGTCATTTCATTGTGCTTATTTATTGGGTTGTGTGCTTTTAGGTGCATGGAGAGGAATTGTAGGGCTTGAAAAATGGATACCACTATTGGGACGTCACAAAAAATGTAAGTGGCTCTTTTATTTTTATTTTTTTGGTACAAATGTGGAGTAAGCAATGTCGTTTGACATGCAACTTTAAATGTCAACATAGCCCCGTGCAGAAAGTTTCCTCTCTCCAGATTGACGTTGCATCACATCAGAGTTGATAAATCACTTTTGCTTGCAACGCCCCGGGGTTGGGAACTTTGACAATCAGCGTAGCCGGTGTCATCATCTCATGTTCAGCATTATCTATTTATCTGTGTGTTTATTATATGAACATTGATGAGAGTTTATTAACTCTGCGCCTGGAGTGAAATTAAGAGGCAACGGGGTATCATTTGGATGTGTGTGTGTGTGATGATGATGATGATGATGATGATGATGATTTAGCGCGGATAGAGGATGTCAGACTGGAATGCTAAGCAGCCACCGCGGTGTCTTTGCACAGAGGTCATCACAGAGCGTTGGATGTGCATGTAATTATGATCACGCTGCAAATTAATAAGCAACATCAATGAAAATTATGCTATTGGAAAAAAGAAAATCATATGCGTGCCGTAGTACCTGTAAACACTTTGTGGATGAACAAAAGGTAGGAAATTTGCTCGAGCTGGAAATTTGTATTGACACAGGAAATGTAATTGTTTTTCTTGGGAGGAAAACAATCTAATCAAATCCCCAAATAATAATATATTTTTTTAAATGACAAACAACCCAAATAAGTATTTCATTAATGAAAGTGAATTATAAATCTGCGTATTTATAATTACATTTCTTTTAATGGCCCCAAATATTAGTAACCGCTCTCAGTCTGCTACGGGAGCAAAGTAAAATCAATAGTTGCGAATGAGATGACGACAGGCTTTACTTCTCCTCACTCGCCTCTTACTCCATCCATTATTGAGTATCCCTTCAGGTCAAACAACACCCCCTCGTCTCCTTATCCTTCGGTCTTTCATCCCCAAGTCTGCTTCTCTGTGCCATCCTCCCTCCATCTTTGTTTCGAGCCTCTTTTAAAATGCTCCTTTCAAATGTATGATGGAACGTATGTTTCATTTTACGTTGGAACTTTTTATAACCGTTCCCCTGAGGTTTTATTGAAATTGATTACTTTCTTTGTCTTCCCGTCGTCTTCATTTTGAGGGCTTTCACATTGCTTGAAAACTCACCGAATTATGCAGCGTGCAGGAAGAGAACATTTTGAAAGAAAGCTCAAGTTCAAAAGCCTTTTTAGGGTCAATTTCAACCACACATATTCAAGAGAAAATAATTCATAGCTTCTAATACTTGAGAAAGTGGTTGAACGATCTCTTGCATTAATGACCCAGCCCCCTCTGAGAGCACTGAGCAGACAACCGAGCACCCATTTTGTTAGCACCGTGAGATAAATCCAGCTTCCCCGCCCTCAAAAACAAATATCCTCGGTCTCCGAGCCCATTAAAAAAGTTCCACGATGTGCGGACAGATAATCGATCATCCTTTAGGCCACACTTCCAAAATAATAGACCTCCCCTCGTCATACAACTCCTTTCATCTTGTAATGTTGCTTTGACGTATTCCCTACAAAATGCAACTTTAGTCTAATGACATTTGTGTGCACGTAGCCCCTTGTGCACATGTAAACTGACACGTGATTAATTCCTTGTCTGCCAGGCTACTTATTACCTGACAAGTCACTGTGTAGATACTACTTGGTTACCACGGCAACGCACACCATGCCTGCACCAAAGGAATCAATGAGGATGGTCGATGATTAGTGTGTGCAATGTTTTGATCAAATAAGTGTGCGATACGCGTTTTCATATCAAACGGCGGTGCCTTGTCGTGCTTGTGAACTCAAAAACGTTTAATGTCACTCCCAGTTGAAGTTTAGTGTCAGTCTAAAGATAAAACAAAAAGGCAATTACAAGTTTTTGCTAAGAAAACACGTTAGACATGCCAACAGTGTCGCTATGTTGTAAAAGCAGTGGCTAATGCAAGACCAACAGTCAAGCAGCACAAGTTGACAGACAATGTAGCAATACTAACAGGAATATACTCTTTATCCTTCATTCGATTCTGTATTTGTTTCTCAAATATTGACATGTATGTTCTGTAAATGATATACTATTTGTGTAATCAAGTTTGCATTTATTTGCCCCTATATTGATTTCTATAAACATAAACACATTTGATCTAAACATGTCTTTAGAAAACCACAAAATATACTATTACCATGATTACAGCTTGCAGAGAACAAACACACACACACACAAGAAGATGTAAACCCCTCCATCTCGCGCAATCAATAGCAGCCCGACACTGCCTCATAACCTTTAAATATGAGCAAATAAGTCTGCGACACAAGGACACGCACTCGTGGCGCCTACTTGTAATCAATAGCCATAGATCAAAACACACACACACACATGAACACACCAGGTGTGATTCTATACATTCCCGGCCTAGATCTGAACGGACACGCCGAGCGCCAATCATTTTCCACGATGATGTGATTGATGACCGCATTGATGTCACATCTAACGCACCGTATCGATTTGTTGTGTGCGTGGGGCTGTGTGTGTGTGTATATGCGTGGAGTGTGTTTGTACGTTTGCGTTTGACCTTTTGCCAGTGATTAGCATTCTTGCGTGTTGGGAATAATCATCGCGCTGTCAATCATGTGCAGCTGCATCAACGTGAATGGCGGAGATATTCGATTTTTGTTCTTAGCCGGATGTTTACTTGTAATAATTGAAGAGTTCTTTTTAAATATGAATTCGGACTAAATCAATTCGGTGCAGTCCAAATGCATCTGATGGGCAATATGGAGAAACCACGTGGGACTGCACCCAAGTTGCGCAACTCTAAATTCGCACTTGTGTTATCATTTTTAATAGCGTCCCAAATACGAGAAATAAACTCTATCTGCGCTTGAGTAATTGTCGCCATCGTTTTGATTATCGGTGCATGTTATCGACCAAGGCGGCGGGCTCATCTGGTTCTCATCTGAGGCGCGTAATGGATCTATTCTCCTCCTAATGTGTCACAAATTGAAAATCTATGTGCGTCATAAATATCCAAGGTGGACTGTGTGCGTGTGTCATGTGTATGCATGCTTGTACTGTATGCCGGCATTAAATTTATATTTGATCATTTATAACTCGGCACGGCTGTTGTGCTTGTTTCATAATTAATGCGTGTGGAAGGATGTCGCCATTAAAGCTTCCTTGAATGTTTGCATCCCAGTGGAGCGATAGAAGTGCTTATAAGGGAAAGAGATGTCTTTGGTTAGTTGCAGCCAATGTCCCGTGAGCGTCCCCATTTTATGTGCCTGTCAAAGGTGGGACATGATTAGACCGCTGGCGCTCATTCACGCGCATAACCGCATGTGACCTGAACATCAGGACCGGCCAGCTTCTTGTTAGCTTAGCGTGCTAGTAGATTATCTGAGAAAAGTCATTCAGTAGGACAGCTACAGTGACATTTTTGTGGTTTTGCAATTTCCCTAATGAGTGAACTTCTTGGAGAAGAAGCCCGAGTGTTCTTGGACCGGCTCATGTCGTAAATCACTTGTGTTCTTGCTGACACGGAAGATTATTTATGCCGCTTGGTCGGCCACACCTGATTCTGCAAAACAGGCTGCCTGCCACTGTGTGGCCGTTAGGCGGCCATCGGGCCTAATGGGCGTGACACGGCGCACTTGACCCGTGTTTACTCGCCGATGCCCGTCACCCTTCGACGACCACCCTGAAGCCCGTATTGCCATTTTGCGAGGCGCCAAAGCACACTCGGCACTTTGGCTTTGAATTTCCTGCTTGGGAACTTGTTGTTAAACAGAGTCCATCCAGCAGATTGAACGAATTTGGAGTTGACACCTAAATGCCATACTGCATCCCGTGTCATGTCTCAAGTACGTGTGTGTGCGTCATTGGCAATAATAAACACATTAGTTGGCCTAACCATCCCTAAGTGCTGCCCCAACCTGCCCCCCCCCCCTCCCTTGCCCACATCTCTCTCCCCCGTCAGGACCCTGACGCATAATCATAAGTGCACATGCACATCCTGCCACCAGCGCAACACATAAAAATCTCACTTTAATCATCTCCCCTGCCTCGCTCCCAACTGTGGGAAACAAACAGCAGCGGCCCACGTGGCCTTCCCCTTTTTCCTGCCCTCATTAAATATGGAGCATCCGAGGGAGCCGTAACGCACAAGGACGCGCTGCCGCCGCTCGCCGCCTTCCTTGTATATGTCATCCGGATTTAAGCACACTCTGCTCTCGCTTCCCGGGTAAGAATTTGCGACAACTTGCCAATGTAGCATAGCTTCAAATAAATCCGGCACGGTAACGCAACACGTCTTGCGGTCAAATTCGGCGAAAGCCATCACCGCAAAGCTTCGTTTGCGTGTCGAGACACCTGAGCAAAGGAACAGTGGTCGCAATTAAAAGCGGCTTAAATGAAAAATGATGTCGGGGATTGGCCCTTTTTGACAGCGGCACTGATAATGAGGTCTGAAAGTCACCGTTTGTGGGGCATCGGTGACGTAATTATCAAACACGACCCTTCGGGTCAAAGACGGACACTGAACCGACCGACGCACCTGCGCCGAGGTTTGATTCATTTACAAAGTGTCCCGTAGATGCTCGTCGGCACCATCACGTCCTTCCTTGTAAGCGCGCCTCTTAATTGACCCGTGCTCATTAGCCTGTCTGAACCTGAGCCCTCCACGCTGGAGGTCGCGAGAGGCGCCAGAGTTCCTCAATTAGAAATCGGAGTGCGACTTCCAGGCTTTGATGCATGAAAAATCTGCTCCGAGCAGGATGGTCATCTCCTTAGCATCCCTCTTGCATGGTGAATGGCAACGATGGGACAGAGTCGTGCTGGATTTTTCTCTCTACGTTCTCCTTTTAGTTTGCACTCTGAAAACAACAGAGCGGTTGGGTGTCTTCACCTCATCTTGACTTGTCGGCCTTCGCTATCCCTGAAGGAGTAAATGGCGCTGAATGTGCATTCTGAGAGCCTCGCTTAGCTTTAAATAAAAAGACTTTCTAATAGTTTTGGGCTTTGCCAAGGTAACTACACGCTCGGCTGCACAGTCACCATAAGCGGAAAATAGACGAGCCCGAGATGACACGCGCGCTTAAAAGGGAGAAAGAAACAATTTCCAGCCACTTCTGATGAGACAGCGTAAACTTTAACTGATATCTCGGCAGTGAGAAATAATACAAACGCTTGTATTTCCATAAATAGCTGGAGGCTGTTTACTTACTCAACTGCAGATGGGCGAGGCAGGAGATGCTTATTAGCATCAAATGCATTTTGAGGATAATATTAAATAGCAGCTCCCCTGAAACCCAAACGTGGATGCCTTGCTTCCGTAGGTGCTGCTGTTTTGGTTGGCAACAGAATTCCAAAGGGCTGAGCAGATTTGAATGGCGTGTGAGAATTCCAGATAGTGTTACAAATCTGTGAAAGCGCAGGGAAGTCTTTGTTTTCTCAAGAGGACGTCGCACCGCGCATCTCGAATTTTCCTCGAGGTCCTCCCGCTGCCGAGGAGGCGGCCAAACGTCCGAGCGAACATTTGCTAGATGGCCATTGAGCGCCTGTTCTCCGGGCGCCGTTTGTTGAATAATTCAGCGTGTCTATCAGTCAAGCATTTTGGTAAATATTACGCGGCGGCGGCTCTGTCATCTAACGGAATGATGCGCGCAATATCCATTTGTTGCCGGCGCGGCATCATAATCACCTCATCTTCCTGCCCTCCCCCTCCACCACCACCACCACCGAGAACTGAGCCATGGCGGCCTCTCGTCGGCCGCTGTTTGTTGTTTAATAGCGTGCGTATGCATGCGTATGCATGAGGCCATCCGCTGCTGTCTATTACACCCTCTGCTGCCTTTATGTGTGTGGGGAAATCAGCCACAGAGTCACTTCAGATTTCATCAAAAAAAAAGAAAGCACTAGTTTTCTGTACTTCATTTCTCTATCTGATTTGCATTAAGCCTCACTTGAAAGTGACGTGGAGCGAAGAGCACTGCTTGCTGCTCATGCATGTCGTACAACGAATGATATATTCAGCAATTAAAACAAATGAAACCTTCCTCAAGCTTTCCTTTATATGCATAGTTGACTTTCTTTAGAACAGTTATGTAAATTCCCCAAAATTTCATGTTTGTTGCTGTTGCTGCTGTATCTCCACTTTTGTTCTTTTTCTCCCAACAATAAAAGTTCCCTTTGCTAGCCAAAAGGATCATATCGCATCCCCACATCTTAAGGTGAATTATACATTGCGCTCCTAAAAGGAAATAGCGCTTCTCAAACACTCCGACGCGTCACTCGCCGCCTTTAATAATGCACAGCGTCGATTCCCTCCGAGCCGCCCGCTCGTCACCAGTAACAGTGTTGATTGTTTCATCTGTGCAGACAACAAGATGTCCTCACGTGGCTTGTTTTGCCAAGTGCTTAGAGGTGATTAACTATAAAGCAGCTCGCTTAGAGGACATCGACTGGCTTTATTACGATTTGACATCGCTCGCTTTTGTGCTCGGTCTGGAAATATTGTGTTTTTAAAATGATGCCTTGTATTGTAACGTAGCGCCTGTTTGTTGGCTCCAGTGCTGCTTATGCCTCATGGATCATTTATTTAAATACAATCTTGCAACATGCGTCACTGACAAATTGAGTCCCCGAGCTCCTCTCGCCTTCCTCGTATGTGTTTGTTGTGTAGGTGTGTGTGTGTGTGTGTGTGTGTGTAGCGGAATATGTGCACATGGGTCGTATGGAAATGTCCGCGTTTGTGTCAGACCGAGGACCAAGAGGTCACTTGTAGGGTCTACACGCATGGTGATGGTGTGCATCATTAAAAGCTGACAGGAAGTCGAGCAGGCAGGGAGAGAACTCCGCGGCCAACATAAACAGCAGCACCTTCAGATTTTGATCCAATTATTATAAGAACCATTTTGTAAAATGGCAGTTAAGTGCTTCCTCAAACTAGTGCATCAACAGATTTTTTTTTTGCGTTAGAAGGCAAACTTGCCGCAAAGAGCCTCTGCCTCTCGGTGGGAGAACAAAATATGGAGTCTGAAATGCAAACGGTCGTCACGGGAATCAAAACGGCGAGATGAAAGCGTGGCGGCACAAAAGGAAACATGTTTGAACTTGCCGTGATTATTCCGCATGCAAAATTATTGCAACGGCTCATCATCCATACATGCATATGTTCCGCCGGCGCACGATGGATCAGAACCAAATGGAAAGATACAGAGAGGCTGCTGCTCTATTTGCATTGATGCTAAATTCCTCATCTTGTCGCATTTGGGTTCGTCTAAAGTTTGTTGAGAGGATTGACTAACTATCTGCGTGTTTCATTGATATGCCATAAAAGCACGTTTGTTTTACGGGGAACCAAATGAAAGGAAGGAGCGCCTGCCACATGAAATTCTTTCCTCCGTCCCGCTCTGATGTACTTTGCCTTCATTTAACATGATGTCCCATAGCCCGCAGGAATCATTTGGATATTCAGAAACGATTCCTCATCTTTTTCTACAAACAAATCAGTCTGGATGAGCACGTTGGAAGCACTAGCCAGTTCTCCGCTATACTCATCCGAAATCTTAACGAGCACATTTTGTGTTGGCGGACTCATTAAAAGCTATTAGTGTCATCCGGAGACCCCAAGCGAGCAAATTTGAGTCTCTCGGTCCTGGCAGTCAGGTGGCTTCCAACATACCAATGCTTTTGACCCCCAATGAGAATATTTGGAGACCCCGAGGCTCATTACAGCGTATTAGTACCTCTGTCGTGTTGAGGGGAAAGAAGCAGTTTGCTTTCGGGGCGATTATCACACCTGTGCAGTGCAGATCACCATTTGCCTCTAACGTGCCTATCGTATCTTTTTGCAGGTCCGAGTTCCCTCTCGTGAGGCTCGGAGACAAACGACGCCAGGGCTAATAAGGTGAGCCGAGCTATATTTGGATCTAAAATGCGCACTTCCCAACGGCGTCAAACGAAATTCACCGCTATCTTGTCTTTATCATCCTCGTTGGACTATTTTGCCGCCGCCACCCGTCATTTTGTGTTTAATTGTGCCGCCAAAAGGCTTCACCTCATAGGTCAGTGGAAAGTGGGATAATTATCTTTTCTTCCAAGCGTCCTCTCTCATCATCTTCCTTTTCACTGCAACTTCCTTTCTCTGATTATCTGTGTCGACGCTCTTCCTCTTTCATTCCCTTGTTCTCTTCCCAACCCTGTGTGTATTCTTTTTTCATGCCCCCCCTCCATCTTCCATTAATCACAATGTCATCCTCCTATAGAAAATGTAGTTAACAGACAGATGACTGCAATCAGCTCTGGTTCAGCCTCGGGTCACCCGCTACATAGCTACAGTGTATTATGACTGTGTGTGTGTGTGTGTGCGCACTTAGGCACCATTGTGTCTTTTAGTAAGGCCGTGATTGACGTGGGATCTTTCATGAGATGCAATGCAGTCTTATTAAATTCCACATGAGATTGAATGGTGCACCAATCTGCATACATCAGGAATATTGTAAGTGTTTGTGTTCTGATGAATCAACCTCTTCAAATGATCTGAGACTCTGTGTATACAGATTCAAATAAGGGATAAAAGAACATCTTTTTGCAAGGTGTTTTTTTTTTTTATTGTATACAGCAGGTGTTCCACAGGGATCCATTCTATGTCCCTGATATATTTAGTAAGGCTTTCTCTTGAGTGTCAATGACGAATAACAAGTTAAATATCCTAAATGTCACAATTTTAGGATGCTAAAATGATTGAGTTGCACTGCACAGAAATAAGTATTACTCTGGTAGATCCGATGTGAAGGAAGGATGAGGAAGCAAGACAAGGAGGAGACGTGTGGAAGTGGAGATGAAGGGAGCACGGGCTGAGGGTGTTGCAGGCATACAAACAAGGAGAGAAGTGCTTTGCAGCCCAGATGGGTGATGGGAAACTATCAGGGCAAATGTGGCCTATTTGAGCGTAGATGAAGTCATTTGCGCCGCGCCACACTCTTGGCTTCATAGCGACAAGCGCTGCAACACAAAGGGCCAGTGAGGATAATGGGAATTCCGGGATTTCATCTGCACCACCGACAAGGATAAGACAAATGGCTGGATAGATACATGTGCTTGGCTGTAATGGAGCCTCACTGCTGACAAAGTGGCAAAGTTGGACTTCATTATTTTTTTTTCCCCCCCCAAAAACTCGGCTGAAACATGTAAAATTGTTCATTATTGCTTGCTTCACAAAACACTCCTAAATGTCGTTAATAAATGTCATTAAGCTCAAACACAGATCTTCTGATATTGCGGCAGTGTGCTGACCACTAATGCTCTATGCTGCTGCTGCGATGTCATTAATTAATAATAATAATAATAATTCCAAAAAAGAGCTTCTGCCAAATTGGGGCTGAGTCAACTCAATTCGTTGTTCGCACCGAAAACATGTTTTCCCCCAAAATAATGTGACGAGTTTTATCGCATTTAAATGCTTTTCACACTGCCAAAGCTGACTTTTGACAGAATACTTCATTGTTTTGTTTTTCTTCTTCTCCCTCTTTCAAAAATGTCCCTCAATATGATTAACAGTTGCAAATTTTTACCATTCAAATTCCAGCCCTGTTTTCCGGCCTTTGCGGCTATTTTCATTAAGTGGTATGGCGCGGCCGTATTTGCATGTGACATTTCCTCTCTTCCTCTCAGCTCTCCCTCCTCGCTGACACCTCGGTCGGCATTGACACATGACATCAGGCAGCCCGGCACGTCCGACCTTGTGCCTCCTCTTCCATCCACTCTTCCCTTCTGTTGCACATTTTCAGCTCTGCAGTTTTCAATTACGCCGCTGACATACAGTATGTGTCATGTCATCTTCTCTCTCCTCACGTGCCCATTCCACTCCCTTTTTCTCCCATTCTGTCCCCTTCACGACTTTCCCCCCTCCTATTTGGACTCATCCTGAGGAGGTGAACAAAGCCACATTGGTTGAATAACAATTAAAAACATTAAGAGAAAAAAACATTATTTGCATGTCTGAAATATGAATTCCATGAGTCGTACCTGCACGAAAGTAGCTCCATGAATGAGCAAGTAGACAAGCCAGTAAATCAAAGACACTGACCACACTATTGCTGAAGTCGGCGTTTATGGGATGCACTTTATTTTCCAAAGCGACCCGCTTAATATGGACATCAATCACGGAACAAGCGCTTTAAGCCCTTTAAATCCCCGCCAGCGCGTGGCGTTTCAGCAGAGCCAGCCACGTGACTTTGTCAAAGCTCATGTGCATCCAATAAGCAACAAAGTGTGCGCTTGCCTGATTGTTTGTCCTCCGGAGTTCCCCCTTTGTTCCAAAGTTGAACTGACAAGGCATGCGTGGGGAGCTTAGCGAGTCTACATGCTGCTAATTATCAGGTTAAAGCTTTTAATTTGAGGCTTTTAGTCGCGGGCTTTGAGTGATCAAAAGCATTATTATCTGGCTTGAGCTGGCAAGTCGCTGCGGCGATTGTTAATTCTGTTCGGGCGCACGTACAGTCACGACCTGCAAGCTAATTGCTGCCGGAGTGAGCTGAAGAGATGACACCGTTTTACCTTTCCTGTCTCGGAATAGCCTGCGTCGGCGATACCAATGTCGTCGTCAGCGGACCTCATTTCAAATAGTTTTTGGGGGCTTTCTTTTCCACGTGTAGGGATGGAAAACAAGATGTGTGACATGAAAATCCAATGGCGGTCTAATTACAGAGAAGTTATTGTGCAACAGAATGTTGAGGCGTCAGCCAAGTCGCACGGCCGCGGCTTTCACAAAGTCTTATTTTTTTGCATTTAACGGTTCGTTATCTCATTTCAGAGCACTGCGGCGTATACGATTCTTCTGCTGTTCTTTTTTTTTCCCCAAAATGATTTTCGGAACGTTAGTCACTGAACTCATAGCCCGATGCTGCTGCGGCTGCTGCGTCTGCTGCGGCTGAAGTATTCCTGCTGATTTTAGTTATGTGCTGTTACCAGGACGACCGGCTTGGCGTGGAGTGTTAAAGACCACTCAGCGCTCACGGGAAAATAGATTGCCTTCCCATCGCTTCACCTGTGTCTGCCTCGGTACACCGGGGCCCGCTGTGGACCTTTATTTGTCCCCTTGGGCCAATTCATTCTTCTCTCTTAGCAATAAAAGTGGTCAGTGCCACGCACACACATACAGAAGACACAGGCAGCAAGAAGCAAGCTGGGAGATGGTGGCAGGCGCAAAAGAATTTATTAGTTTTGACAGATGGTTGTCTGAGACGAGAAGCACAGTGCAGGAACTTAAATTCAAAGTGCAAGGGATCATGGGTACTGTCAGATGGAATAATACTCACGACAAATAAACGCCTCCCCGCAAATAGCCGCCTCCCTTTTCCCCATCAGAGTAACAACAGGTAGTAAGTGTAATTCTCAGTTCGCGGCTAAATGCCGTCGCTAACCAAAACAGCAGCACCTACCGAGGCGCCTCAAACGGTCTCTCTTTGATGGATTTGCTCGTAGAGTTTTACCCCGTCTTGTAAACTAGTTATTTTCGACACCGGATTAATTGCAATATAGCGGTAACATTGTCGAACAGAATCTCAACACGAATAAACAAACACCGTGCAATGCTCCGATAATAATGAACAGAACTAATTAGAATGACTGCCGCTTGGCTTTTGTGAGCATTAGAGTGCGAGTCCACTCATTAAAACCCAATTTGGATAAAGCTGTGTGGAGTGTTTGAGATATTATAAAACTCCCTGAAATGATTAGGAATCATGAAAAATGGATTTTTAATTGCCTTGGCAAAAAACTCTGATAGCTAATGCAGATAAAAGGCTTCTCTGAAATCGAATTGGCCCTCGATAGATCTATCACGGACACGATCGCGTTATTTCACTTATTTGTATGACTACATTGTCATCCATCTTGTTTTGTGACTGCGGTATTTTAGCAATGTCAAAGTGACCTTGCAATGCGTCGTTTTTGAAACTAAATCCAATGGAGGAAACGATAAAGGTTTTCAGCCTTTGAGAAATGTCAAAGATCAAGCCCACTCACTTCATAATAGGAAACTTCATAAAACACTTTTTTTTCTTCTTTTTTTTATGGCTCCCGTTTATGAGAGCGTCATTTTAATCAGCTTGGAGACCTTTGCAGTAACCGAGAACAAAGCAGCGTCCACTTTGTGGACATTTTCAAAGTGCTTTTGTATGTTTTTACTGCTGTCATATATGACGACCATAATATATACCCTTGTGAAATTGATAATTACGATTTGATCAATTCACCAAACTATTTTCAGTCTGGTTGTGTCCTCTTCCCACCTCTGCCGCCACCGCTGCCTGCTTCTGGCCTTGGTCTGCCTTTCACAGTTGCGACCGTGCGCGGATTAGGGCTGGCTGAGCGGTCATAGCATGAGAAGTCTAATCCATCATTAAGAGACAAGAGGAGTTTGGCAGGATTTGAGAGAAGACGACCTGAAATGTAGCGTGACGTGCCAAGAGCGACATGCAAATGGGAAGCATCCGGTCGCTGCAAAGGGGTGCTTGTACAAGCAAACATTTATAATCCATTTAATAATGAAATACACTCATTTAGCTTTAGGAAATACGGCATCAGCAAACTTACATAAATTGTAGACACGATACGTCATTTCGGAGTGAAATGTAGCCACCGTCAAATGATCATTATATTTTTGTCACAGTCGCGCTGTTGTAAAGAACAGAAATTGCAGGATGTTCTATTAGCCTTGTTTATGGCCATAATAAAGCATCAGTTTGTCTTGTTGATGCGCCGCAAACTCGACAAAGGTTAGACGGATTTTGGAAGCCCCTTCAACACCCCTGCGGTGTTTGAGGCGCCACCGCATTGCGTGTGCACGTTCACGCACATGTCTTTGGGGCGCCCGTGAGGCGATTGTGCATGTGGGCCTTGTCACAGTGTGGCCTTTAGAGAAAGGTCGCTCCGTTTGGAAGACCAATAGAAAGATCACGCCACGCCAGGCACACATGAAGTAGCCCCAGTGACATAGATCTGGCGCAAACGACAAAGAAACGGGAAATTGTTGACCGTACACGCCGGGGATGCGCTATAATTCTCAGTACTGCTTTGTGAGGTGGCGGAGGGGAAAATACGGACCTGCAAATCCGCCCGGTCAGACCGAATCATATTTCTGTAGCACTCCTTTTGTTGTCCGGAGATGAGGCTTGGTGGTGTCACTCGAATACATGTCAAAAATCCATTGCTGCTGCTCCCCCCCTCCCCTCCCCTCCCCTTTCCTACCTCCTCCATCTTGCTCATTAATAGTCTCCTCTCTTCTTTGCCACATCACTCCATTCCAGCTCATTTCTTAGTCAGATGGGGCTTTGCGAGGCGGAAGGTCACGGAAATATCTCTTGCATACACACAGTCATTTTCATTCGCTCTCACTGGTGGATTCCCCCCATTTTTTTTCTACCCACCCAGATGCTTACATTATTCAATGTCCCTCCATCCCCTTTGTCTCAACAGCAGTCTTTTCTGAATGCACTGCATATTTTAAATTTCTTTCTCTCTCTGATTTCAGAGTCCAGAAGAACACGCCGAGATGCCTTTGAGCAAAGCATTTTGTTCCACATGCTCCCTATGAGGTAATTCATTTCGGGTGGATGGCAGCTAACTTTATTTTTAATTTCATGACTAAATCAATGGAAGCATTGATGGCCTTCTCCTTAACAAAAGTTCAGTTGATGGCAAATTTTATATAGCAGTCATGTTGATACAGTAGGAGGTATTTGGCCGTTTAAAAAAAAAACAACAAAAAAAAATGGAACCAAATGATTGCGGCATACACAAGTTCTCTCCAAGTTTGTCTCTGGGTGCTAAACTACAAACACGCTCATTTTTCCGATGAAAAAATAAACCGTGGGAGTTGTTTGTTGCCTGGCTTCACTTACCCTCCCTTCCTCCCTGGCGCGGGCGGGCGGACATACCTGCAGCAGAGCACCGTCTTCTCCGTAATGGGAAGCTGATTATTAGAAGAAGTGAGGCCTCACTGTGACTTCCCAGTGCGTCTCTATGCCTAATGTTGTTTATTCACCGTCACCGCTGCCGCCGCCGCCATCACTCATTAGCAAACATTTTGCACGCCGCCGCTTGTGGTCTTTCACAGCATGTTTGCAAATGGAACATTATGGGCATAAAAGGCCTTCTCCGGCTTTGATATTTGGCTTCAGATCCACGACCACCTCCTATTTAAAGATGGCAAACATACTTATGTACTTTGGTCAGAATATGCCAAAGATAAAAACAAATTGTCAGAACGCTTTTCACAGTTTTTTTCTCAGAATGGGTGAAAAGCATAAATGACAATAATGTTGAAGTACATTTATATAAAAATGAAATTTAAAAAGTAATTAAAAAGTTCAGTATGTTCCAAGTGCCATGTAGCTAGCTGAAAGTCGCTGGCCCTGACGGCGAACAGCGGCGTGCTGGATCGTTCCAGTACAAGTCCGACCACGGCGAGCCCGTCTAAGCAATTAACAGCTAGACTGGATATCTACAGTTCCGTTTTGCCGGAGCAGAAAGAACATTTTCGATAGCGATAATTACATTCTTACTACCCACAAGCGTATCTGTAATTCACTTGCAAAGATCCACCACTGAATTGTAACTGTCTGTAATGAGAAAAGTCATACGCATGAATTGTAAAATAGACTTTGTAATTCCGTTTTTACTTTGAAAAATTGAATAACATCTATTTGTCAGTCTTACTTGTCACAATTAGGTTACAGATATCACCCCTGACAATGGCAACAACTCAACATGTAATTGAGACGAGTTAGAAAGACGTTAGCTGTACTGACCGGACTTTTCCATTTGGAATCTGCTTGCTCCAACAGGCAGGTAAGAGTCTTTATGGCAAGGATGCCAAAGAAATGGAAGTTTGATAAACATCTCAATGATCCAAAGAAGGATCCAAGGATCCGGAGAATGATCCAGATTGCTATTGGCACTGGTGGACGTTAAAAATGGATCGGATGATAGCAGCGGCTCAGCGTTACGGTAAGGCCATTTAATGACTCATTTCTGATGTATGTATGTAAAAAACAATACTGGGTAATTGTGTCAATAACTAAAGCTAGCTAATACTAATTGTTTGCTTTTCTTCTGTTACGGTAAGTGAATCATTTCTGATGTATATGTGTCAAAAATAAGAGTGGGTAATTGTGTCAAAAACAAAATATCTTGTATAATTATTATTTTATTCTGCATCCACACACTCCCTGTGTATTGTTTTGAATGACAACAAAAATATTCTGCTAGCTTTAAACCAGCAAGAAATGATATGGCACTTAATATGAGGATCAGTGCATGTAGCGCATGCAGCGGAGCCATAACACCAATCACTCAGAGGGTTATTTTTTTTGCCTCATTTGCCTTTTTGTAGCCTCCGTGAACAGTACCCGGTCGTGATGTGCTCGCTCAGCAAGGCTCGCCCATTTGCATCCGCCCGCCGCTCACTTTTTCTGTCACGTCCGGCCGGCCACACGCGTGAAAGTGACCTCGCTGATCAAACAGCAGATGCGTTCTTCCCTTTGCTGACACAGCCTCTGTCCTATGTCGCTATTGTGTACTCTTTGACATGCGACACAATATATTGTCAATAAATCATCTGATAGCGCGGATGATCACCCCCCCCCCCCCCCCCCTTTGGTATGCACTAGCTAAATAATAGATAAATGAATAAGATAGGCGAGGTAGTTGTTGTCTCAGCAAAGTGTTAAGTCCTTCACGTCTCTGATCCGACTTCCAGGGATTAGAAATCCAATCCACAAATAAACTTTGTGTGGCTGGCGGTAGTGTCAGGTAAATGAGCAGCATTGCGGCGACATGCTTTTGAACATTTTATTGTGGTTCATAGTGCTGAGAGATATATTTAGGAAATAGGTGGCTCATAAAATATACTTGGTCATTTATTTCCTGCTTGATGGGTGGCCAGGCATTCCGGAGTCCCATTTAGTTCTATACAAACAATAAAAAAGTCAATTTTCCATTGGATAGCACCCATTAAAAAAAAAACATTGATTGTTGTTACTTTTTAGTGTTGGACACAGTTTTTATTTTACTGTATCTAGCACAAAATGGCTGACAAAGCAGAGTTAGAAAATAAGTCCATTCACATTAGCACAAACAATATTGAAGAAGAAAAAAAAATCTAGATATTTCAATGTGTTTTTTATTCTTAATGTTGCGATTGTGATTCATTACACAAGATTTTTTTCAAGGTCTTTTTACCATGTATTTTGATAGGCAATAGCGATACAAACTTATTCCCATTCTGCAAATTACAAAACGTAAGAGACCTTCTACGAATTCAAATATACTAGAAAATTATCATGGCAGCTTATATTCCATCTCTATTCTGATCATTTTTCACCGCCTTCTTCCCTCGAAAAGAATGTCCGATGGTACTGGTCTCACTTGGTCTCCATGCTCGCCGGGTAGTTTAGCACTTGGTCATCTTGCGATGAAGGCGATCCAGAGCTAATTGCCGCAGTGGTGCTACCACACAAGTATTGCGTGCCGTATCTTAGCAACAGGCGACTCTGCCATTTCCATGCCGTGCTTTTAAACTCTCTTCTTCCAAGAAAATGCTTCTTAAATGTTGTCTCCTGACCAAAACGAGCAAATGCAAATCGCAAATGTGCGCGTCTGTGTGCGGCCGAGCGGCCAAGCTAATTGGCTTCGGCTGAGAGCGGCGAGACAATAGCTGGCCATGTGCAGAAATATGGAAACTCACCCAAGGTGATGAACAAGCGCACAGCATCCCTTAAGTGTTGAGGCCGGGCCTCAACACCTGCAATCGGCGCGCTTACCCGCTGGGGGCGGGAATCGTCGCCTGACGATTCGATTCCGGGGTCCATGATTCGATTAGTATACTGATTATCGATGGGCTTTGAATCAATGCATTTTTTCTTATTACGTGACTGCTTGATTTTCAAACCCTATTTCATGTTGCGACTGTTGGATTCGATTAACAAATGTTTGGCTCACAATCGAGTTTCCCCCCCCCCCGGCCTCAGTCTCATTGACATTAAATTTGACCTGTAATGTGAGTAACTCACTTTGACTTAATTAGCAGTAATTGAATTTGTTTAATAAGCAAGTCCAAGTACTAAATGACAAACGTATCAAGCTCAGGAGAGATGGACTTGCTTCGTGTGTAAATTTGATTCACGCTCCCTCAATTTCCATTGCACTCATCTTCACACTCAGTGTATCATGTTTGTTTTGGGTGCATCAGGAGCAACTGGTCGGCCTCATCTCTGTGAAATCAGGGTGGCGTGCTCAAGCACCTGTAGTCGCAAACTAATTCCACACACACTCGCCCGTACACACAAACACACACGCACACACTCAGTCTTGATCCGGCAACGCGGCCTCTCAGGCACTCTTTGGCGTGAGGGGGCGGAAGGGCGAGAAAGAGCGAGCGAGCTAGAAGTGAATTTGTCGTTGAAGTGTTTTTTCTGGGTTTTCTCCAGCGGGCTTCATTCTCCATCACGCGCGCACACTTGTAAACAGTCTTTGCTTTTTCTCACACACAAGTCATCAGGTGGAAATGACTTTGAGATTGTCTTTTCCGCAAACACACCAACTGGCGCCGAAAGCAAATATTTTTCTGACGGTCACAGTTAGGCTTCATTTATTGTCCTCTGAACTCCTTTTTTATTGAAATTCTAACATTAGTATGTGGCCCCTGGTAATACAAGAAAGGTTGCCAAGCATTTATCATGCACTGCAAACATTGTAATAAAATTACAGAGAAACAATGTACTTCATTTTCAAATGGAGACGAGTCGGGGCCACCCCCAATAAACATTGACATTCATTGCACCGATCAACTTTGGCCACCCATCAGGGAAAAGGGCCATCCCGCCATCTAAATCTCCCAGACTCAAACTGGGAAATCAGTGTTTGAGCATCCCGCTGTGGGGTCGCGCTAGTCTAATATAGACGAGTGCATCCTGATCAGTGCTGAGTGTGCTCGGACCGTAAAACTCATGCTGTTCACTTGCCTCGGCGGTGCCATTAACACGTGACCGCCTTTAATGGCACGCACGCGAGGCCGCCGGCTTTGAAGGCGCTAAAATGACTCCGCTCGAGCAGTCGTCCGACGGAATGCCTCCGTTTGCTGCGGCGGAATTCGCTCTGGCCGACTTTCCGATCTGCTTACGGAATGACAAGTACGTATCGCGGGTGCTTGAGGTATTACTGCAGACGCTCAAGTCTGTTTCTTAAATCCTGCAGATGGAGAAAACCAGGAGGAGGAGGAAGGAAGCGAGGGTGGAGATAGGGCAGGGCGGGGCGAGGGTGGAGGGGGGTCTCAGAGAAGTGACACGGTGAAAGTGAAGACGAGAGAGGTGTTTTTAGCGGAATGAAATTGTTCCTGGGAGTGACTGGGCCTGTGCGCTCCAACCTAATGGTGATGGATGGCGCTCGGCTGCGATACAATGCAAGGCGCGGTACTTGCGCTCTGCACTCCCGTGGCTCTATGGACGGCTTGTAATGCACACTTTGCGATGATGCGAGCGGAGGCTACAGTAAATCAAAGAAAGGAGCTTGTGTTTTAATGGCACCGGGGATGCGGCCAAATCTCTCTCGGTGCATATCTCGGACATACCATTGAATGCCACGGCTGTTGATTTAGAATGATATCTAATCCAAGATTTTGAGCTAACTCATTATGAATAAATCTATTTTCTAAGATGAAGTCAGCTGACTTGGCGCAAGAGGCGGGGCTGCCCGTCAATCATAGGGCGCATAAATATCCAGTCGTCGAGCGTTCATCCTGTCAAAAGCGCATTTTTGATCTGCCTCGCAAGCTAGTCCATTGTGTGTAATTCACAACCTGGGAATCTTGTATGTCAGAGCACTCATAAAATTAGCTCTCAATTTATATTTCACGTCGGCAGTATTTTAAACCTTGATGAATTGATTCCCATTATTTCCCATGGGAGAAAAAAAGAAACAAATGTCGTCAACTTGGTATGTCAGAAGTATGATGATGAGAATTTGAAAAGAGGAAAACATGGGAAAGCGTCTTGGCAGGCATGTCAGCCACCGCTTGTCCACTGGGTTACCTGTGAAGACATTCTCTGGCTGTCTAGCTCTTGATCTCCCTTTCTAATTCTCTCTCCCCAGTGTGCCGTTTCTCCCTCAATCTTGCCCTCGTTTGCTCTCGTCAGTACCTCAGATTCTCCTTGACATTTTTCCCATAATCCTTCACGACCAGGAAGTTAAGCCCTGCGGGGGCTGGGCTGACATTTAGGAACTGCTCTCCGCGCTGGATAGCTGAACTCTGGATTTTCATGCAACACACACACATACAGTCACACCATCTCTACATACCGACTTAATCCGCTGCTTAAATACGAACCCATAGTAGACTTGTGCTCGGAATGCAATTATTATTTTTTTTTATTTATATTAGCCATGAAAGCCTGTTCTGTGCAAGGCGCCCAGAAAACACTTTAGCAGTCTGGCATTTTTCCACCTATAGCTATTCCTAACGTGTAAACAAATCTCACAGTTGTTTCACCGAAGCGAGGATTACACTTTACAATTTTCCAAGGCGTTTCGTAATTCCAACCCACGCTGTAAGAATCAATAACAAGTGAAATACTTGCGCTCGACATTGTGTTTGTCACAGTTCCACTTAAACAAGCAGATTAGTACTACAGCGATAGCTGGAAAGTTGCCTGGAAACTTTTTCAAGATGATTCTCTTTGACTTTCTGTAGCCTATATCGTATATTTAAAAGCAATCTCTGTCCAAGACAAAGTTTTTTCCTGTGTCTGAAAGTCATCAATGGATTTTCGATCACGTAGCAAAGAAGAAATGCGCAAAATTAATGTTTTACCAATCCTGCTAATTTCATTAGTTACTGCCTGCCTGTTATTCTTATTGTTGTTGCGCGTGTTCCCAAACATGAAAATTATTTCAATCATTGTTATTGAAATGAATTGGCAGATGAGTCATGCATCTGAATTATTATGAAAAACTTGTTGCGCAATATCGCAATGGGCAAAGGCTTTAATAAAAATATGTATCGCCGGTGCCCTACTTTCAACTGTCAAAACAAATCAAGAAGACAAGGACACTTCTGCTCCCTAACAACAAAGCAACACATTTCTGCTTCAGCTTGTTTTTCATTTTAGCCATTTGCAGTCCGATTTTGGCAGTTTTGAGGTGACTATAAACGCGGTGGCTCAACATAAGACCAAGACGTGCCGTAGTCAGATTAGCTAGCAAATGATGTATGCATTTTCTCATTTTAAGTTAACAATAAGTTGTCTGCACGTTGGCGACACGTTGGGATCTCGTAGAGCCCTTTCGATATCCGATTCAATTTTCAGTTCCATTTGAAAGTGGTAATAGTTGTGAAAATCAGGGATGGCGCCATCTGACTGTTTGTTTTCACCTTACACGACGGTGTAGCCTTGGTCCTTTCTGAAAAGTCGCCATCGCATCCTTCACACTGTGAGAGATGGCCGAAGTCGCAGTCGTAATTCTGCAAGAAGATTGTTGTCCGATCGTTAGATGACCGGTCGGGAGCTTCTAATCATCGGTGGTGCCTCCGCTGGCCGACTGACAACACTCAGCGGGTCTGGAAAGACAGTTAAAATCGTGCTTGATATGGGCTTAATTTGCCCAGCGTTTGCCCGTCTTAATTAAAAAGCAGGTTTTAAGCCTTTTTGGGCTTGATGGATTCCCTTGCGCCTCGCCTCTTTCTCTCGCTGCCTTTTCTATTCTATCGATTCTTCCCTCCTTCCAAATTCCCAACAGCTTTCTGCTTTTACTCGTAAAGGTTTATTAGAAGCCTGTGTGTGTGTGTGTTTGTGCATTTCAGCCCTGATTATCTCCCTGCCTATCTTTCTCCCCCCCCCCCCCCCCACCCTGTTCCTGATAACAGCCCGCGGTCATGAAAAGTTTTACAGATGTCAGTTGGCAGTCCTTGTCAGCGGGGTTTGCGCATGCCGCATAAGTGTGTACGGGTGCGCGCTGGCAGACCTTGAGACCCGTCAGCAAGTCCGCGTGTCAAAAGAGGACACTGGCATCCTGCCCTCTCGTCCATATCCACATGTCTCCGACACAATGGCGAGCAAGCTAACGTGGTGCACCTGAGCTCCCTTTCTGCCGGCAATCATCCCCCGCCCCGCCGAGTCGGTCAATCCGAGGCCGTTTATGAACGCACGAACCACAATGGCGTGCCGGAACCGTAGGGCTTTTTTCGATGGTCATACTGTCGTTCCCTCCCATGCCATTTTGACACCGGAAGGCCAGATGGTGTTTATATCCTGAAAGCACTGCAAAGATATAATTTGTCTTGGCATTTCCCCCTCCAAAGACATTTCTGCCATATTTTGATGAAATGAAAGAAAGCCTTTCAAGGCTTCATTTACACTGCAGGTCCCCAAAGTTCTTAGTTAGTTTGTCTCACTATGAGCAACCTGTAATCCAATGAGTCAAGTCATATATTTAGAGTCAAACACAATCATTTCTCGTGACATAGTGCTGAAGCAAAGTGGATGTATTGGTGAAAATCTACTCCGATGAATCGGTGCAGTGTAAAACAAAGCAAGGTGATAAGGTCTTTATCTTTTGACCACAGGTTTGAAATCCTCCCAGCATGCTTGCGAGGTTAGAGTGACATGAAAATGTCACCTCACCCTTCTGCTTAGCACACGTCGAGCCTTTACATCCGAACTGCCTTTTTTTTTTTTCCTCTCGCTGTTCCCAAGTTGAAATTTTCTGCGCTGAAGAAACGAGACAAATGAAATGAGTTGTGCCGCTTTGATAAAAAGCCTGAGCTGCATTCCAAACGCATTCATAACGGTCGATACCAAGTTCACTTTAAGTCGATTTAAATCAAATCGCTTCAACGGTACTCGTGAAATTGAATTTTGGGAAAGATAAAAAAGCCGGGATGAGCGCGGCTATGCTAATGCGCCGCAAAGTGAACATTTCAACAACATGTTCCATTCCTTTTAGTTTTCCCCCACGACTCAGACATCATGTGGTATTCACACGGTGACATGACCTTCCCGTAAGAATGCGACAGTTGCCTCGCGGGGGGTGGGGGGGGGGGGGGGGGATGCGTCGTCATCCCTGTCCCTATTCTAATGAATCACTTTTGTTTACCCCGCATGCTTTCACCTCCCATATGCCTTTTCTCAACCTGTTCCGTCACGTCGTCTCCAGCGGTCGTCAATGTGGCCGCTGGGAGAGCAGATGGCAGTGATCCATATAAAGCCGGTTAAAGCAGCAGATTTCTTAACGAGGACGGACGTATATATACACGCTCGGGGAAAGAGTGACGAACAGGCTCGGCGCGAGAAAGGGGATTATCAACGCGCTCGCAGCTCTGTCGGTCGACGTCGGGAAAGTTAATACCTCGGGGAATCGTCTCGCTTTCAACATTCTCCTCTACCGTTTGCCCTTTTAGAATATGCAGCAAGGTAGACATACGTGTGGGCATATTCTGGACCATGTAACTCCTGATGGCTTCCAACATTCATTACATTCCTGAAAGTGCATTTTATCTTCAAAATTTTAAGCCCCGAAGTGGATGTCGAGGAAAAATAAAAATCAAGTTCGATTGCTTTCCTACCTCTCAATTTGATGTCCTTGAAATAAAAATGTAGTTCATTGCTTGGCCCCGAGTAGAAAGAAAATGAGCGCAACACGTCTTTTTTTTTTTTTTTTTTCCTTTTCTCATTTAATTAAGGTGCTCTCGCTACGTTTTATATTTTGAATGGAAAGCCCACGGCATCCTTGGAATTGAATTGATGCAACCATAGCGATTCCCATCTTTCATGCTCGCACTCGGCGGCCGGAATTTACAGTGCAGTCCCAAGGGGAGTCGATAAATCAAGTGCCGCGTGTCCTTTGGATCTGGTACGTTATCAGCCCAGGCTGTTTGCCCAGAATTTGGTTATAGTGCACTCAAAGTGCGGGTCAATACTTTGACCATACAATGACTTAGTGTACAGTGGCTGGCCATGCTTTGAGTCAAGCATGTAGCAACGTCAAAAAGTTTTGACACAGGAGGTGAAGGTTTAATATTTCATTTTCTGAAATGTGCCTCTTTTTTTTTTTTAAAGCTTGATAAAAGCCATCTCCCGAGTACTCCCCTCACTGCCTGCCGTCTGGCTTTAAAAGCAAAGATGTGTGGCTCTGGGAGATTATGTATACAAAATATATCTGGCCACTTTCCAATCTGGCATCCGCCAACGCCGCCGCTGCTGCTGATGTAGCTGCAGGAGGAGGCCATGGCCAGGAGTTACAGCCTGGCGACAGGTTGACAGCGCTGTCACCAAAAGAGCGGCTGAAGGACATCGCTCGGCACAGCCGAGAGTTTGACTAACGCTCTTTGCTCTAGCGCCTGCCAGCAAAGCCCGGGCTCAGTCCAAATTTCAGAGTCCGGGCGCCACTTTGACGCTGCCAGCCCTGCTGCAGACTGAGCGCTTGGACAAGGAGGGAAGGAAGGAAGGGACTGCAAGGACGCGATAGAACACCATTGCACACGTAAACGTCTTGGGACGTCACGCCTTTCCTTAAGACACAACAGTGACTGCCTTTAAAGCGTTTGTCTTGTCCCTTTACCTGCTGTCTCCTTTACAAGTTTAACCTTCAATTTTTTAATCCCCCCCCAAAAAATGGTAATCTAGTTTGCACGCACACACACACACATATATAAGGGGAAAAAAAAACTTTTGAGATAAGTCTGCCCCTTCTCAGAGAGCTGAAATTGCTCTCAGCTGGGAGCGGCTTACTTTGAGGATGTCGCATGTCGGCAGTGTGAAACCAATAAGAATCCATTCCATTGAATTCCCCTACCTCCCTCCCTCCCTCCCTCCCTCCATTCCTCCCGGCGCCTTTCTCTTTGCAGCAAGACTTACAACGCATGTTCTTCGTTTCCAACACACTCACTTTGGGTGTCAAACAGCGAGGCGAGAGAAGATAAGGTGCTGATGAAAGCGCAGCAATGACCGTGATGTCCTTGATGAATTCAGTCACCATTTTCAAATCTCAGTCAAAATTGGACATTTGTGGAGGAAAATTCTTGATGAGTGTAGCATGTCTGTACGGTAAACAAGTTGTTGATAGATTGGTCCATCTTCTGAATCACCACCCTTAAATTCAAGTTACGTGCTGCTGTTTTGGTTAGCAACATACTTCAGCTAGATAGTCAACTCTCAAAATGTTCAATGAACCTAACAGGCATGATTTTATTGAAATTTAATAAAACATCTCTGCCACTCATCAATGAAGATTATTTTGTATCATGTTTTTAAAGATACAAGTTGAAGACAATTGTGTAAAACGGAGTCTTTTGTGCTGTCCATCACCAAGGCAAAAATGTCTTCTAGGAACAGCCTGAAATTATTTTCTTTATTTGTATCGAGCACTTTATTTGAAGACAAGCCGCCTGATGGGGGGTTAATTGGCTAGGCGAACGCCGTCGCAACATTAGAAAGTGAGTGGAATACATCTAAGGGCTTTTTAATGGCTCAAATTATCACTGTCGATCGTGAGAATAATGAGGCGTGAACAGTTGGAATCTGGTAGAATTTGTCTGAATCAATTGTATTGTCAGGGGCTTCAATGAATATAGCACCGTTCCGTCTCACTTGCGCCGAAACAGAAAACGGACAGTTTGAATCGTCGGCCGCGTGGCAGGAAGGATGACTCAAACGGCAGATAAGATAAGGAGAACAAAAGGTGACTATTAAGAAAGTCGGACATTAGCGGGAGACCAAGTAAGTGATGCTAGACCCGCCGAGGCAAAAACGAGTATATTTTATTTCGCCATTGGAGTTTGCTCTCGCAGAATTGAGCATCATCGTGTACAATCGACATTTACCACCGGGCAGCGCTTTTAGGTAAAGCAATGCAATGAGCGGCGGCCTCTGTTAGTTCACGAACGAGCGATTTGCGCGCCTCGTGTACATATTTCATCCTCTTTATGGCTTGTTGCACTCCAAGATGAAAAGTCCGAGCCATTGTGCCACAGAAGCCATTAGAAATGTGTGCAATCAGCAACTCGGATTGGCTCTCGGAATTCCTGTTGCACACTCGGTCGGCGCAGGGTGGCAATTCGCCACCTCCGCTTGTTGCACCTCATCACTTTCAACTTCTACATGGCCCATTACAAGAAAAAAAATAAGAAAAAGTAAATGGGCCCGCACCTCTCGCGTCTGGACCTTGCGCTCCTCTCCGGCCGTATGTAATCTAATCCGCTTCCTGCATAGCAATGACGCCATTTAAATTCCATGCGCATTGATTGGGTGCAGCAGAGTTGTTTGAAATAAAATGTTCCAAAGAAAAGCTTTCCTCTCATCTCCATGGCCTTTGAGCTATGATGCGAGGGGGAAAAATGTTCTGTTTGAGGAGTAACGGAAGCCTTGTAATGTATGCTTAATCTTATGCAATTATATTGTCGCTTACCAACGATGGTCAGAGCAGCAGGAATGGAATGAATTGACAAACACGACAGATTTAGCACACCATTTGTGCATTTGTAACCCATTTGCTTTATTTGGATCCTGAGAAGAGGCAATGGTTGCGGCAGGACTACACAGCTAGTTCTTGACCGAAACGAGCTTTGCGTTGCTGGAGCAAATCTTATGAGGCGAAAAATCTGATACAGCTATCTTGCTATCATCTTTTAGATGTTTATGTTGACAAGCGGCCAGGAGACATGACTTTTGCCAATGGCGCTCCATTTCAAACCTTAACACGGACTAGGCAATGTTTTATTCAGAACAATCCAGGAGCCAAAAGGAAAATGCAAATGTAGAACTTGACCACCCTTCCGCCAAACACATGGGGCGTACAGCGAGATGGATCATTTTGTGAGGTAACTTTGTTTCTTGTTTTGCCTTTGCATGGCATTAATCTAATCGAGAATGCTTGGTGGGTATTTGCGGCAACTTTGTTTTGAACGACTTGTCTTTAATTAGTCTCAACATGTACGGACGGTGGAGTTTTTCCTCCGCGTGAATAAGCGTGACCAACTCTGGATCCATCATTGCACTGCCCACGTTGTATTCTTTTTTATTGCCAGTTTGTAATTACCTGCCAGCAAGGCGTTGACGATTTAGGCGACATTGGTTTGTCTGTGGACACGACTAGGCTAAAGGTTTTCGATTTATCATTCTGTCATTTGTTGAAGTGGTCATTAATCATCCTCAGATCAGGGTTTTATCTTTTGAGTTAAAATGTGGTCAAGGTCAAGGTTGCACTAGCCCTTGCTCTAAAGTCACGGGAATCAATGGAGGCCGTTACGGAAACCGACCTCATTGGACCAACACGGAAAGATTTTTGCTCTCCTTTATACTTCTTTTTCGGGGCGTATGGAAAACAAGACCCGTGACAGCTTTTGGGCATGACGGATACAGACAACCAAAAGAAAAAAGTTCATTCCTACGGGAAATCTAGAGCTTCCAATTAATTTAGCTCAGAGATAAAATGGACGTTGTCCCTAGAGGAAAAAAAAAACATTGCAGTAGCCAACCGAAAATAACATCAAGCGTGTATTCCAGTTTAGGCGAGCCTGCTCACTTTCTCAGGCGTCAATCATAGCAGCATTTCCTGTCAGCTGTCACATGACATATTCATCAGCAACTGCAGCTGGGCAGGAATTTTAAGGAGATTATTTCAACTGTAGTAATTTCCTCTCTGTCCATTTCTGAACTTTAAGTTGGAGAACCAGCTCATATTGCTGCTAGTTCATTTGGGATCTCATTCAATTGAAAAACGTAATTGATTTCTCGGCTATGAATTGAAATAATTTTGGAAGGCGCAGATGGCAAATCAACTTCCTCCCCTTTGAGGGATTGCCTGTGCTGGAAAGTGAATCACCATTTTGTGGCCATTTGTCTTTTTGAAAGGGGTACGCTACAAAAAAAAAAAATCATTTGTTTACAAAAGTTAGCAGCTCTATCGCTCGATGACTCTCATTGCATCTCCGGCCGGCGCTGATACTCAGAACAACACTGGCTAGTAACAAAAGATTTCCACGCCAAGTGGGCTCGGAAACTAAACCGCGGGTCTAACCCAGTTAAACGGCCACTTAAAGCCGAGCCAAAGTCACAAAGCGTAACGTATCCACGAGAAATGCCGGGCGGCCGTCCGGTTTTAAAATGCCTCGGCCCTTTCATGCGGCCCCATCTAATCTGGCGAGCCAACAACTGAGCAGAAGAGCCGCTTGAAGTCTGGGATTCAATGTCGGCCTCTGTGGTGTAGCAACCCCTGCCCTCCCTTCAAGTGCTGGCAACTGCTTTGTTCAGTCAGTCAAGGCTGGTTCAGAGGTTCTCTGCGAGGGCTTAGTGGTAGAATAGCGCTTCAAAAACAGCTACCCGGAGGAAAGGAACAGCCCGGATAAAATCTCGTCTTTGTCGTGTAGATTTCTCTCAGACTGAGCGTGGTTTTGACATCAGTGTGTTTTCTTAAGTAGCGCTCCCTTGACATATTCGGGCTTTGATTGCTTCTCCCTACACGTGCTCTGTTTCGGATATCTGCGTAATCCATATCTTCTTTTATTAAATGTCTTTCACGTTCTTTATAAACGCGCGTAGTTAGCAGGAAATGTTTTGGGTACAGTAAAGGAATATTACTCCATTCAGATTGGATTATGGCCGTCAAGATTTGAATTCGGCGATGGATGTCGCGTTACTCCGACCTGGCGGATTAAGCGGAAAGGCGAGGCCAAACTGTCGCTGTCTGCTCAGTCAGAACGGGATGCAAAGGATTTGCGCGTAACACCGTATACATTTGTTTCCTTTCCAAGATGAAAGGTTTGACCCGACCGCAAAGAGTTGGCGCCCAAATAATCTGGGCCTATCGGGTATTGGGCTCACTTTCTGGTCGGCACGGTGGTTTTCGTCGACGATTGCCGCTCCCATCTCTGCTCCCCGTGACACTTCTTAACTCCTTTAGCTGAATTGCAACCGGGTTAAACTGTCACTTTCACTTTGATTCCCCTCAAACTCGACTCTTAGAGGAGCGTTGAGTGAGGACTACCCGTGGAGTGCTAGCTAGGAACATGTTGACCGTGCCCCGTGCCCCGCTCGTTGCATCTTGTTAATCCATCGCCTGCCGACCTTTGCCTACTGCTGACGGCCTTCCAATCATTAAATGATTCACGATATGGCGAGATTTTTTTTAAAGGAGATAGGGATCGACTCACCGGCTGACTCACGCTCTGACATGGAAGTGAAGAATTGCACATTGGAGTAGCTTTGATTTGCATGAGTCGTCACTCTTCCCAGGTTGGCTGCCATTCTGTCATCACGCTTTAATTTAGCGTGGGGAAATCTGCTGTCAATAATGCTCATTCTTTGTCTGCTTTGCAAAATTTGGATTATTCTGGTTGAAGTTTCCAAGCGCAGGATTCTTCTGTTGACAATTTTTGAACAAGTGTAGCCTCGTTGTTTTTCTTCATAAAATTGAAAGCGATAAATTAGATCACCCCAAACACACATAGCGCACACACACACACACACACACGGAGCCCTGCTTCAACCTCTCCACTCCCACATCCACAAACACTTGTTATTTATGAGTTTGCAGCTGACAGCTTGTACGTCGGAGCTGGATTAACAGCCGACTGCTACCAAAGGGCTGAGATGGAGACAGACTGCTACAAATTATTTCCTGAATTAAGTGGTTGAACCTTTAGATTAGAAACACCCCCCCACCCCACCCCCTCCACCTGGGTCTGCTCCTCCAAGTCTTTTCACTGTTATCTCTTCTCTTGCGATAGAGGATAAGGAAAAAAAAAACACTTTACTCCTGTGGGCAATATGTGGGACTTAAAAGTAAAGTGCGATAAACAGGCTTGGAAGGGACAGCCCAAAAGAGAGAGAGGGAAAATTCTAATTCAGTCCAGAATGGCTGCACTAACATTTGGTCACGTCTTTATTGGAAATTAGGAGAAACACACGTAGCACATTGCTTCCATTTTGAATAGCTCAATTAGCATTAGCACACAATCCAACATCCCGGCCAGGAAACTTTTGCAGTCGATGGGCTTTCCGAGACAAGCGTGGTAAATCTTTCAAGAGCAAATATTTGTCAAGTTTCTTATCGCAACCTTCAAGGTTTCTCCGTGACATCAGAGAGGTCTGCCGCTGACAAAATATATTTGACAGAAAAGCAGTCTGGCTTCCCAAGACATTCTTTAGGATTTCATCTAAAATCTAATCCTGAAATTTGACGTCAGAATGACACTTTAGGTCTCGTTGGATTTGAAAAGGGCTCGTTCAATTCCCGCACCTCATATCATCCCCTTCTTCATTCAGGATATTGAGCCTAATGACATCCCTTCCCTCCACCTCATCAAATTGCGTCTGAGTATCTTATATCACGCCGGAGCAAGTGATATTGTCTCCACGTGTAAAAGCCATCAGTCAAACGTGTGTCAACGGTAGCCCCTGGCATCTTGCTGAAAAGTCAATGATGTTGCCTCTGTTTGTGCAATGAGCCTCTCCGCATTGACACACGCACACACACCCCAACAATCTGTCTGTGGACGTACCCTCCCCGCGAGCGACAACAGTTGTAAACAGGCAGCTGGGGACAAACAAACACTTGTCTGCCTTGTTGTGTGCGTTTGTCGGAGAGCGTGAGCGCCATTGTTGCTGTTTGCAAAACGGGAAGCCACGAAACTTCTTGTCTGTTAGCTCATCTGTTAACTTTGCCTAAATACGCCACAAGGTTTTGTTGCATCGCTTGGTAGCCTCAGAAACAATCCCGAGATTCATTTATTATCCGTTTAGTTCGACAAAATAAGTTGAGACACACAGGCGAGGAATGAGTTGAAATTTTATTAGCTTCGCCAACATCCTGCTTTTTTTTCTGGCCTTGCCTTCCATTTTGTACTCTTTTTAAAATTAATTTGCTAAATGCAGAGCTGGCCTACAAACCAGCGGACTGCCTTTGTTGCAAACCTTGGCAAAAGCCCAACACGACTTTTTTTTTTTTTATGCACTCCGACTCTTTCTTCTGGCAAAGTCTCGCCTTGCGTCCAAGTGTACATAACTCGATGCGAGTCAACGGAGAGGTCGGGGCAAACCACAAACTGCTCGTTCATGCCACGCGGACCAAAAGCCGTTGGGATTGGTTTGGGTTTTTTCGTATCAAGAGCTGAAATGTTTTGTTTTAAAAGGCGATCCTTGACCCGACTTCTAATCTCTCTCCGTTAACACATCGGCGGCCTCTTTCTCCTACCGCGCCCGCCTCGACAAATTTTGGAACGCGCCTGTTGAAAAGAAGCAAACAACTGTCGCTCCCGCTTTGTCTCGGCGACCCGCCGCTTGTCAAGAGAAGCGGCTTGTTGAAAACACCTTCCGCCCGCCGTAGCCATTTCACATTTGTTTTTGTCAGCGCTCCAATGCCTCCTAGCAGCAAATGTTCCTGCTTGTGTTCCTTTCCTCTTATTGAGGATCATGTTTCACTTGTCTCCATGGCACCAAAGCTTTTGGCAAGCATTTTCCCGCTAGTATAGTAGAGATGAAGTTTGTGTGGCAAATCAGAAGAAGGCTTGAAAACCATTTGTACATTTTTTGTCCATTCATTTTTTGCATGAATATAAATATTTGCCTCTCTACATGTCAACAACATTAAATATGCACAGATTAAAATTTTGGTGCGCTCCTTGAGGCTTACCTAGCTCGCATCGGTAGCTACTTGCTAATGGTGGCAACAATTGCAACAGTCTCTCTAATATCATCGATTTTTGACTTTTGCCATGCACATCTTTATACTAGTGTAGGGACAGATCTTCTCTTCCTTTTGCCTTGAGCCTTTACCCGCCGCAGGCTTCAATTTTTCCTCGGGTTCCCTTCACAGACACGGCAAATGGCATCAAATTTAGGGCGATAACAAATAAATGTTCCATCTTGACAGCTACAAAGCCGAGGAGTCGTTGGACCGGAATGGGAATGTATCAAAGCCGAGCCGATCGCCGGTACCGAAGCAATTGCAACCCTAATGGTGGCAAATAAATGGGCTGTTGCGAGAGAAGAGTTCATAAATTTCAACTCATTTGATGCACTTGGTGTAGCGCTCTCTGAGCTAACAGCTTCTGTCAGCAGCTTGACTTTAAACAAGTTTGGAGCACCCAAGCAGACGCATCCACGGCCATCTTTACCCGACTCGTTATATCTTGCTCTCCCTTCGAGTCCGAAAGCCTCACGCCCGCCCGCCCGTCCGCTGCTTCTCATGCTTCTCATTTTGTTTTAATTGCC
The DNA here is from genome assembly GCF_024217435.2 of Syngnathus scovelli. Classification (NCBI taxonomy): domain Eukaryota; kingdom Metazoa; phylum Chordata; class Actinopteri; order Syngnathiformes; family Syngnathidae; genus Syngnathus; species Syngnathus scovelli. The sequence continues at coordinate 1,062,333 of NC_090865.1, forward strand.
TCGTTTCTCTCTGCCCACCATCTCCCCACTCCTCGTCTCATTCGATATTATTCACCCGAGCTCGGTGTCTGCAACCTCCCAGCACTCCCTTCTTGCCAATCCCCCTCCAGCGTCTCTCTCTCTCTCTCTCTCTCTCTCTCTCTCTCTCTCTCTCTCTCTCTCTCTCTCTCGCTCTCGCTCTCTCTCTCCCTCGCTTGCTCTCTCGCTTGCTCTCTCGGACTCTTTCTGTGTCTCTCTTTACTGGAACGTGAGCCTCACACATGGCTTATTGATTTCTCCGAGCAGCAACAAGCAGCACACGTTAGAGGGAGAAGAGGACGGCTGGCGAAATCTTTCCACTGGAAGTCTTCAGAAAGCAAAAATACATCGGCGAGCATGTTGGCATGAGACGGGGAGGGGGAGACACTATGCAGATGAAAAAGCGAGGAGATAGAGTGAAGCCGCTTGGAAGGTTGTTGCAGGAGCGGGTGTAGGGAGTGCGCCTGTAGATGGCAGGAGAGAGCTTCATGAAGCCAAGCGCGCGCACACACAGTCGCAAACACACAAACGTCCATTAACCCCCTCACATTTGCGTCGATACACCTGTTTGGATATCACTTGATGAAATTCTCTCGTTTGAATCCGCCTGCATAGATTACACTAAAGATGCATGTAGTGCTGCATAAATGAATGAATCAAAAGCAGCCGCAGCAGCATAATTTAGCTCTTGAATGATTATACCCGGGTGAGAAATGGACTTAACTTGATTGGTTTAACCATTGATGCTTGCAAATGTTCTATTTACTGTTTGGAGTTGGATCCGTCTACTTAGCTTTGTAGTTGAAAGACCGAGGAAAGACAAGTACCGAAATGAAAGCAATTTAATCGTGTACAGCCGAGGCTCGTTTCAGTATCCCGACTTTGCAACCTTTTCGAAAACGGTAAAAAGTGACCTTTTGCTGAAGGCTTTGAATGAGGTGCAAAGTAGCGCCATCTGATGGAGAGACTTTAAAGTCTCTCTTGCGTTTATGATGTTCTCTTGCAGTTCCTAAGCTCCGCCTTAATCAAATGCAATGCCACTTGTAACCTCGAAACATTGTAAACCAAGACCCGCTTGTATGCAGGTGATAGATTAGGGAGGAAAACAACAACAAACAAAGCAAATTGCTCGATTTTAATTCTTGTTCCTGTCATGAAGGAGCACATTTATCTGGATAATGCAGTCTTTAATCCCCGTCATTAAAACTCACCTTGTTACCCGAAAGGCTCTGTCGACTCCACTCTGGAAATCCGTAATCGGTAGTTGGCGAGAACCAAAATACTATCATGTTGCTGTGACCTTGCAGGACAGGCACATGCCATGCGGCGACTCACGGATGGTTGGAGATGGCTTTTGATGTGACGGCTTGCAATGCAAAATTGATGCGTCACATCATTCAGAATTTGACCAAATTCCCTGCCATTTTTTTGGTGCTAGTTGCTAGATATCAATGATGACATCATATAGCTAACATAATGTGTAGTTTGAATTTTCTGACGAAGTGCTGCATCCGTGAGTGAAAATACTGTCTTTGGGAAATACTGAGTTTGGGGGGGGGGGGGGGGGGGGGGGGGGGCTTCTGTTTTTTTTTTTTTTTTTTGCTTCAGTCTTTTTCTTGTGCTGTTTGACTTGGCATACTTATAATGCTGCATTGCTTCCCCGGCCCATCCCCTGACCAGTAGTCCCACCCACCCACGCGCGCTGCTGGGGAGCTTAATTCGCTGCCGCCGCCACCAACTCCCCAACTCCTTCTTCTATTGACTTAATTCCACGAGACCAGCAGAAACAGCAGCAGAGGAAGAGGAGGGTAGCGGAGTGGTTTGTGTGTGCCAGCTCAAGCGGCGCACACCGGTGTTCCTTTTTCCCCCCCCTCCCACTTCGGTTTTAATCACGGAGCCGCTCGGGCTGTGACTCGCGTACGACTGACGCGCGTGACTTAGGACGCGGGAGCTTCCGAGGAGCACTTGAAGGCAGCATCTCGCACCAGCCCGCCGCACTCGCAGGAGGAAGACGAGGCAGAAGGATGGAGCGGGATACGGCTCCTCTGCTTTGAGACCACCGGGATTTCTTTCCCTTTCTTTTTTCAATCCTGGGGGAACATAACTTGAACATAACACGGCAAGACTATTTTTTTTTGTAGGGGGGGATCAAGAAAGAGTGAGGCTGATTGTTTTGCGCCACAGCGAGGACCAGGATGCAACAATTCCCGCATCCGCACTTGAAGAGAAGAGTGGAAGAGGCTGTGAGGTGGTGAAAAACTGAGAAAAAATAAAGGATTTATTTTTTGGGGGAAGGAGGGGGAATACCAAGCATCCAGGCAGCTTGGATGCATCCCAAAGGAGTAAAAATGTGGATTTGACACGCCAAGTCTCCCTTAACATTGATGGCTGATTTACAAGTCACTTCTCCTCTCGCCGTCGAGCGCCATATGATGGATTTATTTAGTCTATGTTAGACGGAGGAGGAGTAGGAGGAAGGAGCAAAGTCGCGCATCCCTCTCTCCCCACCCTCGCCCCCTATCCGCTCTCCTTCCCGCCCTCCCTTCCCCGTGCTCTGGATGTGAAGCAGCATGCGGCCCGGTGAGAGCTCAGAGGGCTCGCGCTCACCTCGCCGCGGAGGATGCGTCGGAGCCCGCAGTAGCGGCACGGAACGCCGTCTGATGGAAAGAGGAGGAGGAGGAGGAAGTGTCGGAGGACGACAACGGATGACCGAAGGAGGGATGACGGCGCGCCGTCTCCTGTGGATCGTCGTCCTCGGCTCGCTCTGCACGCACGCGCAAGGTACGGCTGGGAACGGACGCGCGTGCAATCAGGGTCGTGGCACTGGTTGAGCCCCCACCCCCCTCCTCCATCAATCCATCCATCCATCCATCTATCCATCCCTCCTTCACATGGCCAGCATCCTCCTTTGCCATTTCTTTGATATGTATGCATAGAGTGTGAGGAATGGGTGAAGAGCTATTGAGCTGTAGCTTCTTCTCCTCTGCTCGTTTTTCTGCTTCCCTCCCTCCTTCCCGCCGAGGCTTTGCCTCAATACAGCCATTGAGCCGGTAGCCGATAAATATTCTTGCAGTAGCTCTTGGGCTGTGGCGGCGTGAACGTGAGCTGATTATTCCAAATTGTGTGTGAGTGTGTGCAAGTGTGCGTGTGTTGTTTATAGCAATCATCTCCCAGCCTTCCTTACGCAGCACTTTTTGCTCCCATAGATAAAGCTCACCCTATTTCAGTCTAAATGTGTTATATAATGAACAGGGTGCTCCCCCCCCCCCCCCCCCCCTCTTCCTTCCGGCCACCCCCCCTCCTCTCCCAATTGGAATCAAATGTTAAGATATTGACTATGTGGCGTCACATCCTTTGGTTTTGATGACGAAGAAGATGCAAAGTGCTTGTGTGGGTTAAAGAATGGACCGACACCTTGGGCTGACTTTCAGAACTTGCCAGTAGTGGGTGAAAGAAGAAGAGGAGGAGGAGGAGGAGGAGCTTGTACAGGACGTGGGTAGCTAAATGCTGGACGCCGTTGAGGAGTGTTTGTCACCGTCAGGGCCAAGTGGAGGGCGATCATTTGGAAACTGAGTCCAAAACAATTTCCCTCTGCAAAAGAGTAACATCTGCATGAGCACCTGCACCAGTTGGGGAAAAGGCTTCACCTTAAGTACCTGGCTTTTTGCTAAATGGCCATAATAAGACAACAACGACTCCCTTGAATTCGGTGTCATAGCATCATATCGTATCTCCAGATGGTAGTTCAATCTTCGCTTCATGGCAATGCAGTGCGACAGGATTCCCTCCAACGTGTGAGATCCAATTTGGAGCTGTATTTGAGCCTGCCCCTTCCAGAGCTGACTGGAAAGAGCAAGAAGGGGGGGTAAAAAAAAAAAAAGCCTTGGGGCAGATTCAAATTAAGATGAATAAAATGTCAAAGGTAAATGGAGACGTTGGCCAAGCAGCCAAGCAAATAAAAGCCATTAAAAGGCTGAACAAAGAAGAGGTAAATAATGAAAAGCGTTGATAGTTGATGACATTTGCTGACATTTTGGAGAGATTGCGGCGCATAGCACAAACACCCAATGTAATGATAGGCAGTTACACGGAGGTGTCATTCTCTCCCCAACCACAATGGGGGCACTCATGCAGACCACCCCATAAAGCTAAACAACCCTCATTTGGATCGGAACCAAAAAAATGGAACGCTTCCTCCTTACATTATCTCGTTGCCAAGCAAACTAGCTGTAATAAACTTGTGCAGTGAAAAAAAAAAATCTGCGAGTAAACTCAAGTGCTTTTGGCTCTCCACCAAGGTTTTCCTTCACAGATTCACAAAGTGTGACGTTTCAAATGGAAATGGTCAACTAGTTCAGCTACCAACAAACTAGTTGCGATAAACACAATTCAACTGGCGATGCTAATGAAGGATAACGACGAATGATCCACAATCCAGAATGGCAACATTTCCAAAAGACATTTTTGTCGAAACCATCTTTCAAATAGCATAGCCATGACATTGAATACGTTTTTAATCAAAGCGTTGCTATTTTTACTGTGTAAAGTGTCTAAATTCAGATTATTCATCCACAAGAGATTTTTTATTGTATTTATAACATGTAAAGGAGGTTCCTGTGAACAGAGACGAGGTTTAGTCGTTTAAAGGTGAATTATTTTTACCTTCTTTCTGCCTCCCACCTCCTCCAGAGGCTTAATTTAAACACCGCTACGTCACACTTGAGCACCGGGGAAGCCAACCCCCGCATCTTTCAATGTATTCTAGTCTTGTCCAAAGATGGTTTAATGCAAAAAAAAAAAAAAATCATTTTGCCGTGATTATTACTCACGTGGTTCCAAAAGAACATTTCAATCCATATTGACGAGGCGTGAAAACGTAACGCTTTGTTCTTTGCAAACGATTGAAACGTAGCCGTCATCCCCGGCCGGGTAATTGAATGCAAGTCCTGGCTGTTAAATTGGACGGGCTGTCGGGCGCGGTGATGCTTTTTTCTTTCCCCTAAGCCGTCACCGGATATCGTAGATTGATCGGCGCCCGGCGCGCGCTTATGAATCATTGATTGATGTCAGCCATTAGCATGCCATTGCTAATCATTTACCTTATTTTACTTTATTGGTTCGGGGGGGGCTGTAATAACTTCAGTCGGTAATGGATAGTCATTCTGTTTTACGAGCCGACACCGAGGCCAAACATGATCATACTTTTTGTGTTCTTGTGGACGCACTTTGACACGCATATCAGCATATACTTAATTCCGTGGCTTATGACTGCTCTTCAAGCATCAAGAGGGTTCTCGCTTTCCCACATCACCGAGCACGAAGGGTCCCACCCAGCCTGACTGTGAAAATCTGTTTGGTAAACCACTGCAATGAGTCAAATATCCCCGCAGATGCTGGTGTTGCAGCTCTCGGATTTGAGCGGCTTTTGAGGAGAAGGCAAGCTTGGATTAGGCGCTGAATCTTGCCTTGATTATGAAGGAGTTGGAAGTTACACGCGTTTAGGCCTCTCGCAGTCCAACAAAGTGGATGGTGTCGATGATTCTGATGTTGAGTTGAGGTGGCACATAAGCAAATATAAAATAGTATAATCAATCACTCCTGCGTGACATGTTTCGATTGTTTTCTCCTCTTTTAGGTCAGAAACTAGTGTTGTTGAAACATCTCATGTTCTATTGCCGATTTCTTAGGGACGGAAACGCAATCCTTTGCAGGCTCAGGAACTGCTTTGAAAAGGAGTTAAGGTGCCGTGGTGAATCCAAAAAGTGGCTCATTTTTGCTTTTAAAGATCATTCAGCATTACTTAAATTAACTTGACTTGCTCAGTCGCAACTTAGCTTTCAAGTAAAATATATTGCTGAAGGAGAACATTTTTCTAAATTAATATCTTCCACGTGCGCGTTGTAATTTTCTTATTGGATTAGGATCTTTCCAGATAGAGATCAAAATTAAATTAACCCCCGTAGCCTTAAAAAAAAAAAAAAAAATCCTATCTAGGATTCTTTGGATGATGGCCTCCTTTTGATATTAGTGATGAGAGCGCGTGGCACCTGGAATCAGTCCATTTGCTTTCTCTTTGAGGCAGAGCGTTGGTTTTCGGGCTGCTCGCGTTGTATTTTCCTCTCAGTTCGGAAGATGGATACTCACCATCTGGCCTCGTCTTGTTGTGTGTTGCTTTGACTAAAAAAAAAAAAAGCACTTGCTTATCACTGCAAGTTCCTTGTTTATTTAGGACCTGAGGGCCAGGCGGTGAGAAGGCTCTATTGAAGTCGATTTTTATTTTCCTTCCAATGAGTTTGTTTCTTTTAGGGGGCATCAACATGTCCAAAAACGAACCAATTTTCCCAAGCCAGTTTATTGTAGTGAAAATGGATGTCGTGTATTTTTCACTGATGGACATGAAATGAAAGTCTGCCTTCAGAATAGGACTTTTTTGTTACACCTCAGACATCATTTGCATGAATTTATTATCCGTAATCGTTTTTAGAAGGAGACTGGATAATGGCGTGGCTACTTTAAAGCAAAATGGCTGTTTTGGCTTTCTGCTGCCAAATGTCATGTTTATGAGACTCGCTGAGTTCTGTATTAAAAAGTCCATTTTTGGTGCGGTTGTAGCTTTCTTCCAAGGACTTATGCCTTTGGCCACACTGTGTTTGCACAAGCACTATTAGTGTAATGCTAATTCCTCTTAGTGAATACAAAGAAGCCTTAGAAACAATACAGAGTGAACAGGGTCAGCGACAGTCCGCCGTATAAATATATTTTTTAAAACCCATGTCACATTTTTGCCTTCAAGATGTCCGTGTTTGGGTTTGAGTAGGATTGTGCAAAGAAAAGAAAAAAAGATGGTTACTTAGAGTAAACCTTCGGGGACCGCAGACGAACACCGACTCTGTGATGCAAAATTAACACAGACAGTTTCATATCCAGCTGGTGCCTCCTCTCGACTTGTGCGTGCGTGAAGGTATTTTGGGTTCCTCGCTAAGTAGAAACGGAGCTTTGGATTGTGGCAGGTATTGCCTTGAAGATGGTGATGCAAGTGGAATAGGAAGTTGGATGGGCAGCGTCGGTCAAAGGTTGGATCCCAGTCGACAGCCGGCGCGTGTTGCTGTCAGCGTGTCCTTGAGTAAGACATCCCCTGGCCTTAATGATGCTGTGCTCTAGCCTCTCTCCAGCCCGCTCGGGGAAATACATGACAAGAATTTGGACAAGACATAGTTGACACTTGAAACTGTAAATCGTTCTGATATCTTATAGTGCATCTATCTATAAGTAAGAAGACGTGACGCTTACATGCGTGCATCCTTTGCTGCCATGGTGTTGGCAATGAGCATCTCGGGAACGCTTCCTTCTATTTCCTTTCCGCCTTTTCCCTCCTTTGGAGACAGTTTTGTGCTGTTATGCCATATGTGTGTGTGTGTGTGTGCACGCACGCTTGGTGCCCCCGCAGGCCCCGTCAGGCTGTTGGGAGGTGCACTCAGCTCACAGCTCGAGGGTGCCGCTTTCACCTTCTTACCTAACATCCTCTCTGTCTTCTTTGCCCATCCGAGTCAGGACACAGGGATAAAAATATGCTATATTATAAGATTAAGACTCGACTGCGAATCATTGTATTGGCAGGAATTGTTTTGCCTCACTGGTTGCCACCATGAACAAATTTGACCTGATCTGAATGTGACGAAATAAGATTATCTTTTGTAGCCGCATTTTCAGATTTCATCGTGATGGTAAAGCTTTATTAGTATAAAAAGACAAAATCAATGTGTCATTATCATAGCAGATGGCCATTAAACTCTGCACGCCATGCACCATCGCTTAGGAATATCTAGCAATCATTTTGTCATTGGAGCGTGAAAAATAAATATGCAATATTTAGATTCAAAATAGGCTGAACTAACAAGCAGGAGGTCAGACAATTATGTTATTAACATGAGTGAACAGCTGCTTAATTATGACCTCAATGCAATTTTTGCTATTTGTTGGTGTGCACCGATGTCCCAAAGCTGCCCCCCGACCCCCAATGTTGTCACCCCCTCAGCCCTCCTCCCCCCTCACCTGCTCACTTGTGGGTCAGCAGGTCAGACAACAAGCAGATGCTTTCACTGCATGACTCCGACCAATCCGGCGCTTACACACTTCCTCTTGTTTCCTCATTTCACACTCAAGCTTTCACGCAGAAGTCGAAGCTAATTGTTTAATGGCACGTTGTAGGCTCTTTACATCGCTGCCGGGTTTGTTTTCTCATGCAAACAATTATCATGGTTGAAAAGTGTTGATGTTGTTGGCAAAGCTGAGCCCGCCGTCCACTTCTTTTCTTCGTCTTCCTTTCAGTGCCAGCGTTGCTTCACGTTTGATGGGATTGTGAGCGGAAAAACAAACAAACAAACAAAAGCAGAAAAAATAGTCTCTTTAGATTCCACTGCAAGCCAGAAGATTTAGTCTCCCTTCTGCTTATTAGAAAGCTCCAATCAAACACTTCCATTGCTGAGCCAGTTTGAGTTTTCATTTTGTACGACAATTACATTTGTACTTTGAAGGCTTTCGGCACATCGGTCCGTACGAGTCCACACTGTTCCAATCGTGAACGCAGCAAGTGGCTAACGTAGCTTTAGCAAAACTTTCCAAATTTGCTTGACAAAAGTTTTTAAGCAACATGTATCCCGGTCATTATTTTCCTTTTCTTCCTGCGGCCTCCGCATGAAAAAAAAAACCCAAATCATTAATATCACAAAGGCCTTAAAAGCAGCACCGAATATTCTGTCTGGATGAAATAGGTTGGCTTTGCCGCAACAAAGAAAAAAGTACATTTATTCTACTCGGCACATTAGGCGGCCCAAATTCATCTCCGGGTAAATCATGAAATCCTAAATGTCAAAGCCACTTTGGCGTCACCGCCACAATCTGGTGGAGGTAATTTACTGTATATATTCTCAAACAACACAGAGGAAATAAAAAGGCTTTTGCGTCTGCTCCAACAATCCCAAATACCTGCTCGCGGCTCAGCTCAAATGACTTTGCCGGATCAAAAGACGGCGGGCGATAAGGAAGGGGGGAATAAAAGGCTTTGAGTCGGACGTGGAATCCATTCAAGCCGGCCGAGCACCGGACTCGCCTCGTGTCACTCGGATCACATCTTTTATATTTGCACGTTTTATCGTACCTGTGTTAAGTCTCTTTTTTTGCATCCTCATTCAAGCCACTCTGCTCTTTTATGTAAATGTATATGTGTCTTACATAAAAAGAGCAAGACGTATTCAAGAGTTCTTAAAAGCCAGCTGCAGCCTTTTTTTTTTTTTTTTGTATAGTGCCACTTAACAATGAAGCGTTTGAGTGTCATTTGTTCCCAACAAAAATCCATTTTAAAGGAGACATCATTGTATTTTATCATAATTTAAAAGTTCCCAGAGGGCTTGAAAACAAATGTGTGTCTTTCATCAAAATATGAGCCAAACGTGATTGACGGGCCCGGTAATGAGGGCAGGAAAGCTATAGCTTAGAATGTAAGGTACTTTATCGGTTTGATTGTCTCGCTCTTGCTTAGAGGCAATTTCATTAGAGGTACTTCTCAAGAGACCACATGCTGGATCTCATCGCTTTCATCTCAACAGAACACAATTTCGGGGACATTTCCGTGAATGAAATGCTTCCAGTGCATTTGGCAATTGCTAGAGTTGACTTCAATTTAGGGCTCCATACACCCAGGTGACAAATCGTCTTGGAAAGTCTATGTACGGAACTTTTTCTTTAATTTCCCAAGTCAAATCAATGTTTATATTTCAGTTGTGCTGTATTAAGAATAATTGATATTTACTGGATGTAACCAGTGTGACAGTCTGAGCTTTAATTTCTCGCTTTGAGCAGCCGTCGTTTTTTTTTCCAAGCAACCAGCCGCATTTTAACACATGCCTCACTCCGCTGGGTTATTTGGGCCTAGCAAGAGAACATAGCAAACCTCCCGTTAATTATAACCTGAGCATCCCTGACATTTCTTTTTTTTGAACACCAGACTCCCCCAGGTAAATGCATGTAACGCCGCGTGTGTGTGTGACGGCCCTTTTGTCTTGCGGGGATGAAACAGCTGGGTGCGCCTTGCTAATTAACTCGAAAACCTCATGATTACCGCTAGCTACTGACAGAAGGAGGGAGAAGAAGGAAGCCCAAGTGGGACATTTCACTTGGACAAATGTTTATTTACAGCTGACCACGTACGCCTCCCAAGCTCAAATTTAGCCCCCCCCCCCCCCCCCCCCCCCCACCCCACTTTCGAGCTTCTCCTCGCTGTTTTCAACACGTAAAGAAGACGAATGAAACGAGAGGAGTTAAAACAAGACGGCAAAACAACAAATGGAACATAATTAAGACCGGTTGAGATGTTTGTTTTTCTATAACTGACAATCCAATTATGTGCAGCAATTTTCTTGTGTCTCGCAAAGCTGGTACATAATAGGGAAAAAAAATGTTCCCTCACAAAACAAAGACAATCATTTCTGGCAAGAAAGGGACAAACATGAGGCTGGCGAGCAAAAAAAAAAAAAAACTGGGATGGAGACAGCGTTGTTGTTTCTCCGCAGGCGAAAGGCCACCTCTGCCACGCCGCTCTATCCACTGTGCGTGTGCTCTTATACTTGTGTGTATGCGCGCTTCTCTGACAAGCATGTTACGTCGGGTTTATCGCAACGGCTCGCCTTGGTTGACCTTACAAGCGTCTCAGAAGTCCGCCCTGAAAGGTCACGGAAATCAGAGGGGATATGAACACACAACGCCACTTTTACATACACAGACGTTTTCATTCTATTCCATACACATAGTCTGAATTTTCCATTTGAATGGCATGCATATTTAAAAAAACAAAAAATCTTTCATTCAGTTCATTGATTTCAGTTTTTGATGATGTGGCACATGTGTTGTTTAAACACGGCGATCATATCTTATGAATGTCAGGCGTAATCATATTGAGTCGCAAATCCAATAAACTGCCTTCATTTATGATTGAAAGAGAATAATCAGCCTTCGCGCACTTGCACTTTTTTTTTTCCTCTTTCTATTTGTCCGGGTCTAAGCAGCTGGCTATTTATACGAGTGTGTGTAATGCTGTGGTCACGGCGCGTTGATTTTCATGTCACACGGCAGCGTTTTTGTTCTCCACTCAATTACGACACGTGCCCACGGGGCGTCTGTCGGGCAGCCGGAAGACCGCCGGTTTGATTCCCGCCACCGTTCGGGTATCTCGAAGGAAATATTGAACTCCCCGGTTGCTCTCGCTTTCATGTCATCATTTTAAATCTCTCCATTGTGTCTTATTTTTCCCCCCTTTTGTTCTGCCCAGTCTTCCCTGGTGGCTTCTCGCCCGAGAACTGTTTTAGTAATTCCTTTTTTTGCTTTCCACACTCAAGCTATTTAATTGCCACTTTGGCCTGAGTTTGACACAACACAATTGCTCACAATAACAATAACGTCAAGTCAATGAAAACCCCCACATGAAAAAAAAGACAAAAAATCCCAAACCCGGCTCCGTATCATTTTTCAAGCTTGAGCAATGTCACTGGAGACTTAAGAAAAGTGCTGAATTAGAAGCGTTTCCCCAACGCAAACAAGCAATTGTGTACCAAAAGGCATAAGTCATTTTTAAATTGCGGTGTCCCACCGAGCGGAATCATCATTCAAGAAGCTTAATTAGCTTTTGCGAAACTGGACTTAATGCATCTTGAATAAATTGACCAAAACTGCAGTGAGCAAAGGGAAGTCGAGTATGAGCGATGATATAAAACATGTAAACTCATTCACTGCCAGCCCGGTTACTAACTCGACGTCGACGTCTATAGCTGTCAATGGCAGTGGACGAGTTGAACGCAAAATAGCTCTTTTATTTTAAGTGTGGCAGTTTGTCCTGTACGATCTCCTCTCTTTCTGACTTTTACTTTAAGGTTAATAGTTAAGAAGCAGCCACTTTATCGTCGGCTCCCATTGCACGGCCCGACTGGGATTTGCCTGGCGGCTGGCGTGCACCTTTTGTTTTTTTCTTCTCATTGTGCACTCTGATGCCTTTCAAACGTTCTTTCTGGATGAAATATTGTACTTTAGTTTTTATGACAGTCTTACTTTAACTTTACCGGCCTTGTCTACTCCCACTGCACTTAGCGATCGCCTACACAGAATGCCTTTCAACGGTCCCCAGACGCTTGGGGGACCCTGAACTTTTATTCCGGCGAGGTTTGCGCATGTAGGAGGAGAGCTCGGGGAAGCTTCCTTTCAGTGGTCAAACTCCAAACACCTTCGGAAAAAACAACAAGTACGTCTCGCGATCGCAAGCTTAAATCGAGCCCTGGTTCCGTTCCTATCTGGAATTGGACCTTTTTTCAATTTCAATAGAGTACGGAATAATGTGGCTAATGAAAACACAAATTAGACAGATCACACTGGAGTCAGTTACATTTTAATTTATATTTCGCTTCGACTTGTTTAAATGATAATTATAAAATGTCATCGTGTCATACAAACACAGTACTCATTGATTCGTTTTTCCGTCGTCAACTTTAATGGAAGCCCTTTGGATGGTAACGCAATGCAATTATGGGGTGGTGAAAGCTTACCGCATTTTATTTGAGCCTTTTTTTCCCAGCCTGCACTTAAGAGACATTATTGCAATGTGAGAACATTCAATTTCCAGCTTTTTCTTTACACTGCTGTGACGCAGAAGCCCTTTCAAAATGACCACTTGAACTGTGTTAAACCAACTCCACCCTAAGTACGCTCCACGCATGCGATAGTCATGTTATTATCGCCGTTAAACTTGGAGAGGCAATCCTTTTAGAGAGCCATAAGCACTCGGTATTAATCAGGTGCATAATAATAGGAACACTATCGGAGTGCTCGTAGTTGGATTTGAAAAGCTCCCCGGCGATGGCTGACAGTTGCGAGGAAGCACCTGGACTCGGTATCTGTGCACGGAGCAGCGCTAATGTATAGTGATCCCTTGGCTAAGCCCTTTATCGCGGCAATTAGCCGAATGTGTCTTAACGGCCCGAGGAGAAAAGGGCTTTAAGAAGGGCCGGTGTTGGGGAGAAGACCAAATGATGGCCGGCCGTCAAAAAGGCTTTTCAGCGGACGTCAGGGATTTTGATACCGGAGACTTTGGCCAGATAGGTCACGTCCGCCGGGTGCTGATCCCTCGTTGAAATGTGGATGTCATCAAATGAAACATTTGACATTTCATGATTCCTACTTTGTGCAACGGACAGTTTTGTTTGGGAACCAAAGTTTTCGTTTCAACGTTTCAGGCCCCATAGTCTTTTTAATTCTTTTTCTACTGCGATTGCGTAGATTAGTGATAGACAAGGCCGGTTACATTTGGTTGTTTCCATAGCAACCCCATTGCAAGGAGACCCTTAAGTGGACCACAGGTTAGCGCTTCTGCACTTTGCTTTTTCGCTATTCCCTCCATCCCGACCGCGCTCGGCAACGGCGGGACAACGTGACTTATGTGTGGCTAGCTACTTTGGAATCGGTAAGCCTCCCGAAGCTCTTTAGAAAAGACAGCTCTCGTCGTCAGAGAATGAAGTGGAATTATTAAGCTCCGTCGTTCCAGTCGCACCTCAATCAAAGTCGCTCACGGCGGCGCTGGCAAAAAGCCCGCCGGGCTTTGGGCGTTTTGGCTCAAGGTCGTTTTGACGCGGTCAAACCGGTTACCGTCCATTTGCGAGATGGCTCGGCCGGCCGTGACGGCGTGACGGTTGAACCGGTGTGTGTGGGATGGCTCGCCGCGCATGACGCGGCGGCGGCGGCGGCAGAGGTGCCGTGACTCATGGCAGCGCAAACAGCTTTGAAGATGATGTGGAATCATTCGCGTACAAACAGTCATGCTGCGGTGTTGGATTCAGCCTGGGGGTGCGCATTGATAAAACTCTTGCCAGCCAGCCAGCCTGATATGTGCAAGGGAATACACCCATCACATTTCTGTAAATATTTTATCACATCTTTTTATCGGGCAGCGCTGAAGAAGTGACAGTTTGCTACCATGTAAAGTCGGCAATTTATAGCCGGTGTCAACTCACTGTCCGCTTGAAATACTCAAAACAAGGCCTTAAATGTCCAAGCTGATTGTACACCGCCAATTGAAAATGTTATTTTAAGAGGCTGACGAAATGTAACCTCACATTGCCGTTTGCGCCCTTGCTTGGCTCCGGTTTGTGTGTGACTGGTTAGAGTACATAAGTGTGTTTACTGGTGATGTCGCAAAAGCTCTAATGCCCCGTCTTCAATGTGACAGCGTCTATGCAAATTGTCCTAAGGGACACGCTGTCGCGCTTTCTCGCACACATAAACACACATTTGTTTTTTACGCGCCACTTCATGAAAGCAAGTCAGCCTGAATGAAACGCATGGTAGCATTTGGATCGGAACAATGGTTCCAAAGCATCTCCCCCATTTGGATAAAAGATAAATGAGGAAAAAAAATACTACAAAATAGCTCAAACTGACATTTCCAATAGGCAACATGTCATCATGCAAACTCCGTAAACTCATGTGATATGTCACTAAAGTTGACTACTTCCCAAATGAGAATATGCCCTCCTGTGAATTTAGCCGAAACATCACATCGCCATTTCCAGCCCGTGTTGGGAGCTCAGGTACTGTGATAAATGCAAAACCCAAACATTGCGGCTGCATATAAATGAATCAGGCAGTACATTGTCACTAAAATGGAGCGGAGAGATGGGGAACAAGGGTCATACATAGAAAGTAAGGAGAAATCCAGAACAAGCACAAAAAAAGACAATCATAGAGAGGCAAGGGGGGGGGGGGGGGGGGGGGGGGGCAGAACGCTTCTTATCAGTGTGTTGCAGGAGGCCGAAAGACGCAACTGGGGAGTGTGTGTGTGTGTGTGTGTGTGTGTGCGTGCGCACGCGCGCAAGTGTGTTATTGGAGTGACTTTGGTCAAGTTTAAAAAAAGTGCAAAGTCCAGCTGAGGGAGGGACGCAGGGCCATGGCAAACATCCTCCTCCTCAGTATGTGTGTTGATATGGCGCAAATGGCAGGCAGGTGTATCGTCCGTGGCCGTGCATTGGTCAACATTGGTTGAAGATCGGGTTGGTTGGGGGCAGCCTCGGAAAATCGATGCGGGCCGCTCTCTGTAGACTCCTGTAGCTCTTTGCATCAAATGAGCCAATGAAGCCACTTACAGCGCATGAAAAGCTTGCCCGCCTTTTAAAACAGCTTTTATTTCATTAGGCTTACTGTTGCCAAAGCTTTGTGCGATGGCATCTACTCGCCTTTTGTAGCGACTCGAAGGTTGCGCAACTTAAATGCTTGAGAGGGCCTCGATTTTCATCTGTACAAGAGGATTTAAAAGCCGATTTATGACAAAAAGGCCACTTTGAATATGGAGGTAATAAAAAAAAGATGTGCACGGCCCTTTTGGGTCGTTTTTCCTCCAGCGCGGTGGTTTCAAATTAAAGGAGAAGGCTGCACCCATGCATCAGTAATAGGGCAGTTTACTGGATTTATTTTATTATAGTGACAAATCAAATCTACTGTGAACACAGGGACTTAACATCTAATTAGGACTCATTGAAACAAGGAAAAGTGTCATCTGAAATCCCTTGAATATTTGCTGGCGGGAGAATCGCCACCAGACACACCTATTGCACAAATGCCAAAACCCTTCATGTCAATCATGAAAGAAAAAAAAAGAAAAAAAAAAACATCTCCCCAAGCTAAACACAAGTGCGGCTGTGAGCTTGTTTCAGTTTAATGAAGTGATCTGGATTGACAGGAGACTTTTTAAAAATAAGTCTGCGGACAGCAATTATACAAACCGGATGAAAGAATGCCGCTTTGGAAATTTTCCATTTATAGAAGCATATGCAGATGATTTGCTGCTATTTTCATGACTTTTATTTTTAAAGTGCAATAATTTGGAAAAAACTGCATTGTGCAGTACGTGCCCCTTGATTGTCCCAGTTACTTCTTCAATCATGTCTGCGTGAGACTCGGATGTGGTATCAACGGGTTTCATTCACACTCTTAGCCACCCGCCTGCCTTTTGATGAGCTTACACACACACACGCACGCACACACACACACGCACGCACACACACACAGTTAATTAAGAGCATCATTAACGTTGGCTCATGTAGCTCTGCTTCACAACTAAAAGCTTTTTTTTTTGCTAGTTTGACATGCTGTACCTGTTCCTGTTTTATTTTATTTCCTGATAAAGGCCTAACATCAAATTTTCACGCCAATCTTTTGGCTTCACTGCGTCATAGCTTGTTGCTGCCTATTTACATCATCAGTCCAAAAGATCTCCACTTCACTCCTGCTGCTTTTGATCAGAAAAAAAAGTGCAATTACAATGAGTATCATAGGGGGAAGCTCGCCTCGGAGAAGATTACCTCTATACGTGGAACACGGAGAGATTTTTCTCACGTAGAGCCTGCCCTGAGGGTTGCAGAAGCGAAAGATGTTGGCTCACTAGGTGGCTGTTGAAAGGGAAGCACTCCAAAAAGGCTGCAGGTACAGTGATTATTTTCTCGTTTTTATTTTTGATTGCGCATGGCTTCCCAGTAGATTTTACTCTTGTAAAAGGAATGCGATGAAGTTTTGATCTACAGTTAAATCCATTATGAAATATCTGGATTTGTTTTTGGGGAGCCACCGAGACTTCATTGAAAAATCAATACACGTTATCACCCTCATCCTAAAAGAAATCCATATTTGCGTATCCGAAAGTGGAAGTTGCGAAGGGCTTTTGTTTTGATCAGATTACAAGGCCGTCGATTTAACAGCCCCTGGGTTTATTTGGAAAAATGCTTTCCTTTGCCGCACGAGTCAGTGGATTTTAATTGAGTTGAGAACAAAAGCAAAGCATTTTGATTAGCAGCTTGAGCGAACTTTAGCACATTTGCGGTGCTTAAAGTTGCGGCAAAGACCGAGTCAGCAGTCAAACAAAAGCATATAAGGATCATGCTCCATCCCTGCGGCCGTGCTCGACCACTGATGCGTTTCCTTGCAGCCGTGTGTGTGAGTGAGTGCGTGCGTGCGTGCGTGCGTGCGTGTGTGTTTTCAACCCTCAGGTATCAGCTAGCCTAGTTTTAGGTGAAGCGCGCACACAAACTTGAGATAGCATCCACCTCCTGAGGGCCAATGTTTCGCTGACCACGAGTTGTTTTCCTTTCATGTAACGAGTGTGTGTGTGTGTGTGTGTCTGTCTCGGCCCTGTGCTATTTTTAGTGTGTTTGCATACGCACATGTGGCTTCTATATGGCTGCAAACTAAGAAAATTGTAGCCAAGGCAGTAAAGTATGCCCTTTTTTTTTTTTTTTGCATTCAAACAGAAGGATTGTTTTCATCTTGGCATCATGTTTATTTTGCTGCACTGTTTGCGTTTCCGTCTTTGTATGTCTTCAAAGTGAAACGCTGCCCCCTCTCTCATTATTTGCTAGCCTGCGTGTGTGTGTGTGTGTGTGTGTGTGTGTGTGTGTGTGTGTGTGTGTGCGTGCGCTTTAAACAAAGAAATATGGCCGCCGAGTCAATCCTGTTGACCTCACTCAGTTATTCCTCATCTCAATTCTTTTTTTTTTTTTTTTCTTTCTTTTCGGCAGAGCTCAAACGCTGACACGTCGACACCTACTCGCGTGCATCTTTGATTTAGCGAGAACACAATAAAGCCCTTGGTTCACGTTACCCTCAAATTTACATGGAAGGACGGCGTCACGTTCAATCAATTTATTAATGCTTCTCGGCTTGTTTGTATTCCAGCCCTCGGTCATTTTGTTTCGGTTTGTCCAATGACTTGCGTTCCCGAAGGCTGAGCCTCCCTCATCTCGGTGACCTGGATTCGCGGTCTCTTGCCCCCTCGTCGGCGCTTGCCAGGTGGCGCTGTTTGCACTCTGCGTCCAATGCGCGTCTACGTACACGTCTCCTCAGTGCGTAATCGTGAGCATATCGTCACGAATCATGTTTGTAGTGTGTGCACCCCCCCCCCCCCTTTTTCTCTCTGTCCTCAATTTCAGGGCCAACCATTTGCTATTCTTTTTTCCTCCCTTTTGTCTGTTCTAGCCCATATGTGCGTCACCCTCACCAGGTGTAGTTTGTCTTGCGCCCGAGGCTAGTTTGTGTGTGTTAAGATGAGCGTGCGAGCGAGCGAGAGGATGCCCTACTTCCAGCAGTAGAAACTACAGGAGGGGAATAAAATAAACTGCAATCAAGGCAATAACAATAAAATCCTGATGCGAGAAACTGTAAAGAAAAGAAAAGAAAAGGTTGCGCGTGCGTCAACGAGCGCGGTTGTAATCATAATTATGAAGGACGAGCCTCTTCCTCGCTCGCTCCCTCCCTCGCTCCCTCCCTCGCTTCCTCCCTCCTTCCCTTCGCCGCTGCTGCAGAATCACTCGAAAGACAGCTAGCGCTGCTGCAGCGACTCCAGTGACGTTCGCGGTATGATACGGAGGTTCTGTTGAGGTTACGATGTTCGCCGACCCACTTCGCTGACACCCCACTGCCATAGAAAAAAAAAAAAAAAAAAAAATCCTTCCGGCCACTACATCATACGTTGCAATTCAAGATGGCAATATAATGAAATCCGTCAAAGGCTACACAAAATGACGTCTTTGAGCTAGCCGATCGCTTTTTATCGTAATTCATTAATAAGGCATGGTGCAAAGGGGGCCCGTTTCCCTGCCTCCCTGCCCGAGGGAACGGGAAGCGGCCAATGGACGAGACCCTTAATTAAATAGTCGGCTTGTTGTCCAATCACCGGGGGTGTCGTTTGGCCTCGGCGTTTGCCGGCTTATGCGTCGGCCGACTTGCGGTCGGCTTGTAATGAGCCAGCGAGGAAAGAGATTAGCTTGAGCGTACTGCCAACATCTCAAAAGGCCAAGCGAGGAGAAAGCTTGTGTTGGATTTCAAGTGTTGAATTTTGCCGTTGGTCCATGTTAGGCTTCCATTTTGAAGATGTGGCTTTCCCAAGGTGCTGTGTACCTTCTACACTCTGCCGCCGCATGATGTAACCACGAGAAATGGCTCACACATCAGCATATCATCTTGTTTACTCGTCCGGCTCCATCATCTCTCGCCTCATTTTCAAGCGAGACCACGCCTCGCAACGTCCGCCCCCCACTTTTGACTTCATTTATTTCCGCCATTCCTTCCTTCCTCCAATTTCTCTCAGCTTCGTTACTTTCTCTTACCCTCCCCCCCCACCTTCCTTCTGGCCGCCACTCTAGGAGATGCAGGGGGGAGATTGAACGGAAGATGAGATTGAAAAGAGGATGAAATCTAGTAAAAGGGTAGATCTAAGGCTTTGGGGGGTGGCGGGCATTAAAAAGAGGTGGAGAGGGAGAGGGAATGGCAACGTGAGAAGGCGATCAAAGGAAAGAGGACTCAGGAGAGTAGCTGAATTAAATAGGAGGATTCAATCGAATTAGCATTGAATGGAAACACGGAAAAAGACGGCGGGGTCCTCGGAGGAGCGTATGTGAATTGACTGCTTCATAAAAAAAAAGAGCATCTGCAGTCAACAAGGTCTACTATGGATTATTTATACTGGCCACAACAATATTGCATCACTTCAACTCCCTCAGACCCAAAAGTTGGGGGAAAAATGCGGAATAGAGGCCTTTTTAAAAAAAAAAAACAATTTATTTCGCTATAATCTTGACTAATATTAACAAATGACAAAAATGTTGTCTTAATTGAATTATCGTTAGTCTTACTAAATGTCTGATCATAAAGAGTTTGGATTCAGAAATGAGTTATTCTAATCTTAATGTAAAACAACTTGTGTTCTGTGAGACACACAACTATTTTAGCCAGTCAAGGCAACATTTGTGATTGAAACTCGTTCAATCGTGCAGGGGTTGTTTGTTTACCAAAACTGTGACAAACCTTCCTCGCCTCCTCCGTGTCCCTGTTTTTATAAGCGCAGCAGGTATCCTTTCTTAAATGTGGCAAGAGCGGCGGCATTTCGCTTCAACCTTGCCGGGCTGTCGTACATCTCAAATTCACTGGCAGCCGGCGCGCCTTCGCCGGCCAAGTTTGCAAAGCCGAGGTAGCTGGCGGAGCAACAGTAAAAAAAGAAAAGACACCCGATGTTTGCCAAGCCTTGATTTGGTGACGTCTGCGAAAACTCCCTAAGACGCAACACTTTCGCTATCGACAAGTGGGTATTAATTAAAGTGCACGGTGAGGGATTTTACTCGCGATTTAGGGATTGACTGCAGCTGCTGGCTTGTGCTAAGAATTAGCCAGACAAAACCACGTACATGATGCCACGTATATTGTTGATATTGATTCAGTCCAAACTTGTTTGCTGTCTGCAGCAAGTACCAAGTGATGGAAAATGTACTTAACTGGGCTGAAAAGGATTCTTCTGTCTTTGCTTGCTCAACTAAACAGCCCCACATTACATAAGTAAATATGTGCGTCAAATATTTCAATGTACTTTTTGTGATATGTGTTTGCTCGTGTGCAATGAGATTTACAATTTATATATGGGGCCATCATCCGTTTGCTCAGTATGACATTGAAAAGGGAAATTGGGAATGAGTTTGTGACTGACTTTTTGATGCCGTTCCAAGCCCTTTCTCCTAATTAAGCTTTTACAACGACTTCAAATGTACAAGACTCCATTACTATTCATGAAAGACATGGGCATGAGAGATAGATAACTAGGGGACAGGAAGTAAGACTCGTTGTGACAACGACATCGAAGAAGTGGACGGTTGGCCTCGGCGCAACATCCGCCGTACTTGTTACGTGTTTAAATTAGATGAGAAAATGTCACGGGCTGTCCAGGGATCGCCTTGACGCTAGGTGGAACTTTTGCTTATTTTGGCGCGAGGAACTGACTCAACCGGGGAAATGTCAGCAGTATCTTCTGCGATAATTGTCTCGTGATTCGAAAGACATCTCCTTCGTTGACTTCCTCGGATTTTGTGGTAATGCAAAATGCTACGGCGGAATAGCTAAACATTTCTGAGGCGATGTCGGGACAGCGTTTAGAACAATTGGGTAATTGCAGAAAAAAGTTAATTTCTTTTGACAGTTGCCGGAAAATTAAACCAATTGTATTATGACGTGTAATTATATGAATGTGAAGCAAAATGTCAGTTTCAGTATGCTGCCGACTCCCAACAAAAGCAAGCGAAGGACCAGTCACACTTTGTTTGCGTAAAAAGCCTTCACAGTGGCTTCCAATTAATGCCAAACTGCTGATTATTAATTACATCACTGACTGAATCGCTAATGAAATGAAGCCTGTTATAAATTAGCCCACGCGCCACCCTGAACATTTACCAAGACTTTGTTTTTGTTATTTTAACAGGTTGGAACATTTTAATGCTCACCTCAGCCTTTTGTATGACGGGCGAGGCTATTTTTATTCTCCATTAGAGGCTTTTTCTCTTGAAATCATTTGGGGAAACAAACACAGATGAATCGTTGTAATTAGCGATTCGCTTCAATTATTTCTGGTCTTAGATGTCCTTTCAGCTTTTTTTTAAATTATTTTATTTTTATCTCAGCTGACTGTCAAACTTAAATGTCCAACATCTTGCATTGGCACAGATATTGTCCACCTCGCTTTGTCATCTTGAGGCAGACACATAATGAGCATTCGCTAACCAAAACAGCAGCACCTAATGTGGTCAACAAGTTAGTGTCACAATAGCTTTCATTTTAAAATTGATTTTAAAAATGCCCTTGCTAAAAATAGCTTTGGGCACCTCTGAAGACTTAATTCTAACCCTTGACATTTACCCGTAAGAGTGACTCACGCTGGTGAAAAAGACACACACACACACACACACGCACATACACAGTAGCAAAGAAACGTGCAAACGGGGTCTTTGCAAGGCCTTGTGGTTTTAACGCGAGCTGTCAGCTCTGCCACATTGTTGTGACTCGCAACGCGGAATATTGCCGCCAGCGTGTCTCCTTGTGTGTGTCAGAAATAACGCTTTTGTATACGTACTCTAGCATCATTTTGTGTGTGTAATGCGCATATCTGACAGGATCAAACAACACAAATATGTTGCGGCAATGTGTCAAATGTATAAAATCAAAAACGGAGAACATGCGGATGAGCATGTTTGCTCTTTTCATCGCTTGTTTTGGCGAAGAAACCAACTCGGAAAAGCATTTTTGACGTCTTACGGAATGCTCACAAGGCTGCATGCGAGGCCGATTAAATCACATTTGTTTCAAAGGGAATCGAAGTCAGCGTGCGCAATCTCGAAAGGCGATCGCACAAACGTTCCAATAATCGCTCCCATCTTTGTCCTCCTCCGTGTTCCCGTTTCCCGTCTTTTCTCCATCTGCCTGCTCCGCAATCTGATCTGATCCGGGTCCTTCCCCGTGACCACCCCCCTGCTGCAGCGGGGCGGTTAGGAATAAAACAGATAAATAAAATATCTTCCGTCCCCGCGGGGCGAGACGTCATCTGATTCTTGACGATGCTTCGGTTGCGATAGCGGAGCTTCGGAAAAGGCTTGTAAGCGCTTCACGTCGGAATCAAACATGCACCGCAAAATTACGTCGGAGTCGTTTGCATGAACGGGGCTTTTGAATTGCTTCTATCCAAATAGTTCTCTCTTAAATTACACAACCACGTCGTTTTTCCTGTCAGACCTCATTCCGAGTTTTTATATGATCATTTCCAGATTGTGTTGTGCAAAATGGTCCAATTTCCGTACCACTACACAAAGGCACTATTGGAGCCGCAGTGTTGTTGGATGCACGCAGCCACCCCTTTGCCATCGTAAGCTCCTTTCACAACGTCTCCAGAAGCCAGCTTGTTTCCGCCTTTCGCTATAATCGGCACAGACAGGCCGTGAAGGCGACATAGTCGTCCCATTAATAGCTAAGCCCAACCCTGAGAGGTAGAAGCGGAGCCAAGCGAGTTGTGGCATTATCCCACTTTGCAAAAAAAAGAAAATGCTTTCTGATGTGGAAATTCTCTTTGTCAAAGACTTTTTGGCATACACGGATGGGGGAAGGGGCGGGCTTGTAATTGCCTGCTAGCAAAAATGCTTGATGGCCAGCATTTCCTGTTGTGTGCTTCCATTTTGGAACATTTACAAGAACAGAAGACTTGACCTGGGTCGCTCGTTGGTCTTTTGGGGACATCAGAGATTGCAGTAATGGATGTCGGCGTCCATATCACTCACCGCCTCACGCTATCTGTGTGCTACTTTTGCTCTCGCTGATAGGCTCCAAAAGTTCAGTCTTGAAACCGTCAATTGTCGTCCGCTCTACTTCATGCTCACTCACCGTTTTACCTCTCAGTCTGACTGTCAATTGCAGCCATTAACACGTCTAGCACCTCATGCCGCTGCGGGCAACCTAGCGTGCTCTTCTCACATGTAGCTACATGTGAAATGTGTGTGTGTGTGTGTCTCTACAATGCGAGGGGTGGGAAATTAAAGGCGCTCGTGTGGATCCAAACTCACTCTCGCAGCCTCGCCGATAATTGCATTAAGTCTCTATTTGAATATACGCTCATCACGCAGTGTAATTCTGCCCGTTGCGCCGTGTCCTCGCATGTAATTGAAATGAGTGCGTAATGAATGCATATCGGAATTAGAAGCCCCCTCACTTTATTGACTTGACTGGAGCAAACAACCGACCACGAAAGCCACCGATGCCACTACGATACCACGACTTGAATTTGATTACATTAAAGTATGAAATGAAAACGGACAAGTCATGATATTCCGTTTATTTTTGTCAGTAAAATGACAATAGTTGATTTCAGTCACATGTAATGTACTCTATTAAGAGGCATTTTATCTAACAACTGGAGCACACACTATAATAAAACTAAATAAGAAAAAGTAACCTTTGATATGTAATCCCTTTGGTCCACTTTCCTCGAACACTCTTGTTCCACATTGTGTTGTTTGACACCGCTGGAACAAATAATGCCATTATCTCATTTTCCAAAGGCTTTGGCTAATTGGCATCAGTGGAAAAGTTGAACGTTTTAATGAGAGACTTTCATTAGCATTAGCTCCTCAAAAGGGGCACTTAGCGACGCGCACCCGGTGTTGGAATGTGTGCTCATTACTATTTGTGTTTCTTTTTTTTTTTTTTTTGTTACACCAGCTAAATGTCACTTGTGTCATTTGAGAGGGGTATTTAGACTTCAAACAAAGACATTGAAAAGGCTCCCGGCGTGCTATTATTCCCATGTGTGCTTTTATTATTAGCTGCTCGCTTGCACTTTAACCCCATTTAATTTTTAATGCTCCCGGAACATTACATTTCTGATAAATTGTGGCGATACTTTTCCATGCTTAAGATAAACACGTTAAGTTCAATTGCTCTGCAAAGCACCTTCCGGTGCACTCGGAGCTTTTGTTTCCAGCTGAGCAAGCAGCATCTTGCGGGCCAAGCCTCGGCAGGATGCTCGACGCACTCCAAACAGGTGTTCTCCGCAGGTGGGCTTTCTGACGTGATTAAGTTAACTATGCAAATTGGCTAATTAAACAAATAATCATCCCATCATTTCGTCCTGTAAGCCATTACGGTCAGTGCGCGGCGCCGTCCAACTTTTCATTTAAATGCAAGAAGAAGGAAGGAAGGATGAGTGTACAAAGTGAAGGGGAAGATGATGGATGGGAGGAAGCGCTGATGAAGGCGAGGGAGAAACGCACGCGTGCATGAGGGAGGCTGCAGCTAACTAAGCTTTTCTCTCTCTCGCTCGCTCTCGTTGCCACTTTTGGCTTAATTAAAATGTCGCAGGACTTGTGGACAGTCGCTACTACATTTAAAGCAACAGCTGCATACAGTGCACCCCCCTCAAATACCTCCCCGAAAAAAAGCAACTACCTCAAAGGAGCTGAAATATAAAAAAAAAAAAGTCATTTTTTTTAACCTTTCAAATTTTGCAAGGTTTGCTAGTTGACTGGCTAATCTAGAATTCAGTATAAAAATGGTTTCCCCTTGAATGCAGACATTAGCCTTATGCTGCTATGGCTATGAAATTCTGAATCTAAAAATGCATTGTAATGATTTGGCCAGCGGACAGCAAGCCCCCGATTACATCTTGGCTCTCTCATTAACCTGCCTGTAGACATGCCTTTCCTCTGCCACCGGCATCGGCTGTTTTTCATGTTATCAGTCAGCAGCGAGCGCAACAACGTGCTAATTAGCGAGCAGCCGCGGCCTTCTGTTTGGTGTTTGCGTTAACATGCATGTTGCACATAATGCCGCTTTGGAAGAAAAGAAAAAAAATGTCTATGCGCTTGTCACTTTTCATAAATTCCTCTCCCCGCTTGTTTCTCCTCCTCTCTCGCTCTCTTTAATACCATTATTGGAACCATCAGACAGAGTGGTGGCATTTACTGGCCCTGACGTTGGCCCACTCAGACAGGCTCGCTCGCTCTCGCCCATGCGCGTACGCTCGTATACGGGCAGCTTGCCCGCCGCGTGCTAAGTTAATGAGATTGGCGACTTGCCACGTTGCCAATATCAGCCCAAGCCTGCGCACTTTGGCCTTTTTTCCCCCCTTCCTCTTTCTGAAATGCGCACAAAGGGGAGATTTACGCCTTGGGACGTGAAATCGGAAAGAGCCAAAAGACACGGTTGTCTTACAAGGAGCAGAAAAAGAGGCAGATGGGAGAGGAGAATGGAAGCCGCACCTGGCAACAATTTATCGCGGCTCGGAATGCATGCGAGAGGATGATTGACAATGTTATGAGGGTCGAGCGGCGTTATTTTGTGTACATATAAATTTGGGTTAATGAAGATTCAAGGTCGGAGTAAGCGGCGGGTATTAAATTGGGAATGGGCTGATCTTGTGGTCTAAATATTATGTTAGCCATGTGATTGATTTTACTACTTGGCGGACTGTTGGATGAATTTGTCTGCTGCCTGAATGGGTTGCAACAAACAAACATTTGGAGCAGGCGCGCTCCAGACTAAACTAGACTTGTGTCTGAGTAAATGTCGGTCATCTGCTCTCTAAGCTGGTTGCGGTAGAAATGGGGAAGTCAAATGTTGACTAAATGGACAAATATTTAGTCGACGGGCTGAACAGCTTGTCGTCAAAACGGAAGATAAAAATGAAAGCAATTTGACTAAATGGCTAAAAGTATTGCTGCTAAAATGGGTTAGCAATTTAAAGCACAACCACAAGACCCCGCCCCCTCCTCCAAATGCCATCTCCGTGCTTGAAAGTACTTTAAATTGTTGATGAAGTAGCGGCGACCCGCAAGGTTCTGAAAGTTTAATTGCGAGTGGAATACCAAAATCCCAAATCATCCAAAGATAACCCAAATGTTGTGATCTGTCTATTTGTTGTCTAAAAAAAAACATGTGCTCTTACGTGCGTGTGTTTTGTCATCGAGGCTTGCCGGCTTGCCGGCTTGCTTTCTTCCGCCAGTGTTTCTCATCCTTGTACTCACTCGTTCATTATTCCATGAATGATGGACGGCATCAATGTTTTACTGAGTAGGGGGGGGGGGGGGAGATGCCGCAAAGCGACAGAATTTGGTTCAATTTGGAGCGCCAGCCAAGCGAAAGTGTCCGTACGTTTTAAGATTTACATAAATAAGTTCATCTTCAGGAAGCGACGGCTCGGGAATTTCAAGCTTTTCTTCTTTTGTCAGTTGTTTGCGGCGGTTTAATATTACATGAATCATACTTTTGATTTCCTAGCAGTTGTGTCAGAATAGTAGTAGACTCTGAACTCAGTCGAATGAACAGAGGCGCTGTCCATGGTGCTGAAATAACACTTCGATTTTTTTTTTTTATGCTTGACGTTGATGTTGTGCACCTGGAATTTGTTTGTTTGTGATGTGTCTAGCAAAGAAATGATTCAATTGGTTTAAAGACATGATATAAATCATGCATAAAATAAAAATAAAAAATAGTCTACTGGACTATGCAATGAAAAGTGAGATCTAATCAATGTTGTGAAATATAGATATAAATATATATATAACATCATGTTGTGTGCATTATTTTTTTAGACTGTATTAATCATTTGCACATAATGTATATATGTTTCAGCTTGTCCAGCTCTCTGAGGTCATTTGAAACGTAACAAGTACGTTGTTTCTTAAATAAGACACGCTCACACTATCGGCCAGTCAGCGACTTGCGACAAAAGGTTAAGCGTGAGCAAAATCCCTCATGTCCCAGCACGCTCTTGATTTACAACTGTGGCTTTTTGATGTTTGCATGCTGAGTTGACATTTGTCCCGACAATAAGTCAAGCTACTTGACATTTATCATGGTAACGCGCCTCAACACTTGTAAAAAGTAAAACGCTGTGACCTTAAAGGTACGTTTAAGACTCGCTGAGCACAGAAGCCAATCTGATGATCTGGTTTGAGCGTCGTATATTTGCACTGACATGCAAATGAACTCTTAATGATCTTTCATCCCGTGGCGCATTTTTCTGCCATTTCTCCCAATTTCTACACTTCCATCATCGTCTCGTTGTGCTGGCGAGTCAAAAGCATAATTAGGTTGAAAATGCGCTCTGCATAATCTCTTTCTTACTTTTTTTTTTTCTTTGCTCCACCACACTGTGATTTAATATCTAGTTCTGCCGCCTAAAACCTGGCAACAAGCTGAAAAGTGAAAGGCGGCGGGGATGCTGGAAATGCTTTCCCAAAAATTCAAAAGCGGTTGCCAGATTGGATGCTCACATAGTTACAAACAAACAATTTGCGTGTCTCATTGCGATTTTGATTTGGTTTGTCTTTATTTGCCTGTCGTTTTGTTAGCACCATAACTTTTTATGTTTTAGTGTACAATATAATCTATCACCTGAAATAATGACACTTATTCCCTTTTTTTTCCTTCTGTCATCAGATAGAGTGAGTGATAAATTATACACAGCTATAATGAACACTTAACTAAAAAAAAAAAGAAGTAAGCTATAATTAATCAGCGATCAAAGTGTTCCTCGGCTCCTTAGTGGCGGCGTAATTAATCGTGGCGCCACTTTGACTCCATCGGCAGCCATCGATTTATCAATACATACTGTACATCTGCACGAGAGAGCACCGCGGAAATGACGGATGACCAAATGGGGACTCTTTCAAGGTTAATCCGTAAGAAGCCGAGCCCCCAAGACAAGCGTTGACATAATGAAAATGAACAATTGGCCAGACGGATTGTGTCTTTGTGAACTTGTCCGAAATATATCTTTTTTGACGCCATACGTGTGCTTTTGGAGGAAATATTTATTTGAAATGTTTAAGTGCTCTACATATTTGTGCAGAATGGCGGAAATGGAATCACGTTTACACCGTGGCGGACTTCTTCACTCTAACAAATTGTCATCTGCGCGTTAGATGCGAGCTTCAAAATCTAATATTGGCCCGTAAAGTGGTGGGCTTTATGAGGTTTGCTTCCTTCCCGCTGAGCATAAGCATGCATGCTGAGCACGGGCGGGCGTATTTGACAGCCAGATTTTCCGCCCCTTTTTTTCTTTTTCTTTTTTTTTTTTAATTCAAATGATTGAAAAAAGAAAAAAGCCAGAACAGGAAGGGAATCCAATCATTTGTCTTGGCAGCCTTGCTCTCGAGAAATATTTCTGTGTATCCGTCGTGAAGAGCGAAATTGAATATATGAGCAGTTTGCAACATTATTTTTTTATTTAACAACTGGAGATTGTTTCATGAGATACATTTTGCTGTGTGTGTGTGTGTCACTGTGCATTTTGAGTTCCAAATTTGGACTCAATTCGGCTGAGATCAGGTGAAACGGTGAGAATGGAAGTCACACGCAGCATCCATTTTGGAATCTGGGCTGCCAAGGTAGCCATGGTGATTAGGTCCATGAATGTGCCTTAATCAGCCTTGAGTGGTTTAACAATTTGCATAATTGTGACCTCTTAATTGTTGTACTAGTCCAAGTGTAATTCAGTGTGACATTTTCTTTCCGATTGCGCTCTGTTTGAGAACAACTGTTCACTTGCCTCGTCATCGTAACCAAAAGCTATACTTGACATCGGCCCACTTTGTGACACAACAATGGTAGTTGTTGTGAATTGCGACAAAAAATGGATCCTAATAGCTCTTCAAGAACTTCTCCATCCGTCTGTTAAGGTGATGGCTGTCTTATAAAATGAACAGACACCGATGGTGAATTTGAGTCATGGAATCATTTAATTGTTCCTAGTGCAAAATCGGAAGGGGGTGGAAAAATAAAAAAGCTGACTTGGATCCAGCATATTTAGGGCAGCGGGATTGTTGTATTTCTAATGACTGTTCAGCTCCTAATGGAGCCTCCTTTTGTTTTTGAAGTAAGGCTCTGTCTGCGAACAGCATAATGAGAGAAAGTGTGTGTGTGTGTGTGTGAGAGTGATTAAAGCAGCTACGCCCGCTATTAAAAAAGAAAAGGCAAAGCAAGATTGTGGCTTTTTAATACCTTTGCTTGTTTGACTATGCGCTTTTTGGGGTAAATAACCACTTGGATGAACCTCACCACAGCCTCCACATGACGCTCCCACAGAAGCTGACGAAGGAACGCTCGCTAACTTGTCCTCCCCTGGCTGTGAATGAAGATTTCTTTGCTTTGATTGAGTTTCGCTCGCTCGCTCGGCTAGCCCACTTAGCACAATTTTCAAGACTTTTTGGCTCTTTTGAATGAAAATGGGTCATTGATTTGTAGTCTCTTATCAAATGAGCCTGTCCTTATCACCAAGATGGTGACAAAGCGCAACTTTTCTCCTAATGTATCTTTACTTTGATCCGAATGAATCTCCTCAATTGCCTTCCATATAGATCCTAGGCACCAGGAAAGTAGCAACATACTTTAACTTGAGCCTACAATGAGCATAATGGAGAATAAGATTATCCCAAAAGTTATTTTAAAATGGAAAACATTAACAATATTTTCCCAGCCGCGTTTGGGAGGTTTTTCCCAAGTGATAGACTCGTGGTTTATGACGTAAGCAAACTCCTTACACAACACAGGTGCATAATAGGTCGGATGTTACCATGGCGACATACATTCACGAGTTTCCCCAGTAACACGCTCGCAACATCTTCCTTACAAACCAAACGAGCCGCTTCAGGTCTCATTAGCGAGGTCGGCATCAATGACACTGGAGTAATCAATAGCGCCCCCTTCAGACGACACCTATCAACATCTCATTACCTGCGCCTGCTGCCAATCACCAAGGCTTTAGTGCACTTGTCACTTCCTTGTATGGCTGTGCATGATGGAGGGCCACTTTAAAGACCTTTGACGGATGAAAGCAATCAATCAGACTTGAGACAATTCTCCCCTATATACCACCGCTGTGCTCCCTTTGAACGCTAAATGCCTCTAAAAAATATGCCAGACCACAAGTACCTCTCTGTTCAGCCACTTTCAAATGAAGTATTTAAAAAAAAAAAAGTTGGTTGGCAAAGTTATGCATTGAGCCAGCTGCCATTACCGTAAAGGCCAGCATGCTGATAAAAGCGCACATTATGGCTTATTATTATTCAAATGAGGAGTGTTTTTGCTCAATATCTGTGCCTGCTGCTCGTTAGCCCTAAATTTGACTATGAGGGTATCTTTTCAATATGACGACGTGGAATTAGACACAATGGCTGCATCATGCGCAAATGAAGCCTGGACACAATTTAAATGGCTTAATATTATCCATTTGTGACTTTTCCCTCCAAAATTCAGCTCTTTTTTTCACTGTATCAATTTTTCGGATAACATGTCCGAGAGTATTTGCTGGTGACATTTCCTCCTTTCACCGACACGACTGCAGTGCTGAATCTCAATTTCAACTTTCCTGTGTCAATCTACTTTTTTACCACAATCCCATTTCGTGTACTGTTCTCTTGTTTTATCCCCTCCCTTGTTTTTATGTTTTGCCTTGCCCCTCATTTTTATTCACATCTACTCCCCCCTGGCCCCTCACCAGTGACTGACAGGCCTAGAAATTGATTTTCAGCCCAGTGTGTTCCCTCTGTCTCACACTCTCTAGGCATTCCCCTTATTTCGCCTTCACCACTCCAGGGTATAGTCTCGACCACCACCCGTTTGACGGGAGGCGTCTAATTCTAGGTTTGACAAGCCCCGAGGGATGTTTCAAACGCGTTTGGTTCCCTGTTGGTGATACTTATTTTATTTATTTTTTGAGGGTTTTACCTTTGACTGTCTGTCTTACTTTTCTTCTGTCTTCGAGAAAAATCTTTCTTGCGTCCATCCAGGGGCGCAGCTAGAATTTTTTTTCAATAGGGTGGCCAGGGTGGCCTTAATATTTTTCTACCCCCCCTCTGTAACCAAGAAGTTGATCATACCATCTACAGTCAGGTTGCTAACTCAGAAACTGGCCCAGGGTGGCCCTGGCCACCACGTAGCTCCGCCCCTGCTTCCGTAAACACTCAACTAATTCAACCACTGTACTTTACTCTGATGATAGGTCGATGTTACCGGTACGACGTGTCAGGATTGGTCATGTGCTCCACTGGCCGAAATATATTTATTAATCAGAAATTAGAAAGTGTGAGATCTGACCAAATAGCCCCTTCAAAGAGGTGGACAAACAGGGGTAAGATGACGTAAACGGATTAGACATGGACAATGAACACCGCTGTTACGGTGGTTGAGCAAAAGATTGGTTTCATCACCAAATGAGCGTATTGATCACGGGATACCTCCCTCTCCCCTGTGGAAAATGACAAGCCCGATAATTGATTTTCCTGCATTGTGACAGGCTTAAGACATTCTCTTCGTCTTGCCGTAAAGGTTTTAGTTACCAAGACAACTGAAAAGCAAAGAGCTCCACATTTTTTAGAGCATAGCCGAATCATCAAACGGTCTTAACGTTTAAGTCTGAAACAAAATGGATCTGAATATTTTTAGATGAAAACAAAACATATATAAGATTTCAAGTCGCATGTTATTTTTGTCCAATATCGATGGAAATGTCGCAGTTGGATTCTTCTTCCTGTTCAGGAATGAGAGAATTGATGGTCGTGAGGAAAACAAAAAAAGTCCAATTCCATTTCTCTGTGATCAAGTGGCGTGTAAGACTGTAGTCGAGCATAATGGAAGTGGTGGAAATATACCCTCTTACTTACTGCCTGTGCCAGCTCACCTACTGATTCACTTTCCACTCCAATCTCAAGGCGACCGACGCTGGCAGTGGCTTGCTAGAGCGTGAAGTGTCTTTTGAAGATTTTAATATTTTAATACTAACAAAACGTCTTTCTCCGAGTCAGGGCTCTTCAAGTGTACATGTTTACTCGTCACTATCTGAGCTATTCCAGAAGACTTTCTTACTATGGAGAAGTCATTAAATCCTCTCCATTCACCAGCAAGATTTCTGTCTTTAAGCAGCTTTTTTTTTTTTTCTTGCTGAGTGGGCATGCTCTTTTCCAGCAAAGCCTTCCCATTCTTCATTAGCTCGCTTGCTTTCTTAGCACCGCCGTGCTCACCCAATTTCTGCCCGAGTCTTTGACAGTTTGCCAATTAGCGTCTGCGTAAATCCTGCATAGAAAACTAGTTTGGCTGTTATCTCTTTGACCATCGGGAAACGTCCTTTACCTCCACCCAAAAAACATTTTACAGCTCCTTTAGTGAACACTGCATCGTTTTTGATCGTCTACTTAAAAGCTGCGCTGATATCAAATCCCAAATGATGCAACACCATCATCTACAGAGATCTATTTGTCATGACGGTGTTTCATTTCTTAGACAAAGCCATCAGAAATACACAGTAGGTATGTAAATATATTTGCATTGTCTTATACATTTGTAAAGGTTTGAATTCCAATTGACAAACGTAAACGTCCACCGACCGATGTTTTTTTTTGTTGTTGTTTTTGCGGGTGTTAGCCATCGTGCGACGTGATCGAGGGCTGGAAAACAAGGTCGATTGAGGTTAGCGATGGCGAAATGAAGAAACGACGCCATGAGTGATGGGTGCAAGCGGTTGAGGACGCCTGGGAATGATTATACACTCTGGCCGGTTATTTGTAGCTGTGCTTGTGCGTCTTTTATTTTGGTTTGTGTGTTTGTGTTGAGGAGGGCTGTCAGTTTCGGTCTGGCAGTCAGCATAATTAGAAATCTCTTTTACTGCTGTGTACTCTTCATTTTACCTCTCTCTCTCTCTCTCTCTCTCTCTCTCTCTCTCTCTCTCTCTCTCTCTCTCTCTCTCTCTCTCTCTCTCTCTTTCCATCTTGCATCTTCCCTACCTCCCCCACATCTTGCCACCACCCACATCTCCTGGCTCTGAGTGATGACTTTTAAATCATCTTCCTCTTTTTTTTCCCTCTTCTCTCTATCATGGTGACTAACGTCAGGGAGCGGTGAATGGGAGAAAAAAAAAAACGAAACACTCCTTTTCTGTGTTTGCTCTGCAGTTCGTTTGTCCCCTTTCCACCCGCCGATCCGATTTAATGACTCCACTTCATCTCAGCCCAAGACATCCTCTAATCTATTAAGTTCAGATGAAGCCCTGATGGACTTGTCAGCGAATCTGCCCGAGTGTTACGTTAAACACAGCCAGGGGGAAGAGGGGGGCAACGATAGTCTGCTGCTGTCCACGTTTGGATTTTATCAGGCCAAGAGCACAAGTCGTCAGAAAGAACATCCATTTTTAGTTTTGGAAATGACTGAATGGTGACCAGTATTTGCAAATGCGTATATTCTGACTACAATGTAGCGCTCCACAACATTTTCCTCTCGCAGTAGTGCCACCATAAAAATGAGAAAATTATTAACCTCTGGGTTAATATCTTTGGGGAAAATATTAACCTCAGCGGCCTTTTCTCAATGTTTACGTATTGTTCAGCCTAGTGAGATAAAACACCTCTCTGAGAAACAAAATGGAAGCAAGGAAACTTTTTTGCACGTTTGTCTAAACCCCAAATCTCGTCTGTTTCCATTCTTAGCATCGGCAGGAAACTAAAAGTGTTTTTTTTCTGTTCTCTCTTGCAGGTTTTATCTACACTTGCGGCGGCACCCTCAAGGGGCGAAACGGCAGCGTGGAGTCACCGGGGTTCCCCTACGGCTACCCTAACGGGGCCAACTGCACTTGGGTCATTATCGGGGAAGAAGGCAGTCGCATCCAACTCATCTTCTTATCCTTTGCGATCGAAGAGGAGTACGACTTTTTGTCATTGTACGATGGCCACCCGCATCCGGCCAATTTCAGGACCAGGTAGGCCAGACATCATTTCGATTTGACATTTTGTGCATGTACGTGTCTTTGTATGTTGTCGTCAACAAATAGCTCAAAACTAATTAATTCAAAAGCAAACGCTGACACACAGCAAACGTAAGTGGAGCGGCTCCGCCTCGCAAAAGAACGCAGATGCTAGCATTGCGTCTGTTATGTTCCACAAAGTTCATTGGTAGGTTACGCCAACATTAAAAACTACAAATGTATATCAGATCTGAATCCAGGAGAAAAAATCTGCCAAGTTATGCCAACACCTGTGTCACCTCCCCCGGCAATAAGGTCCACAGTCAACATGAGTCAGCAGAATCCCAAAAGTCTCCAGGGTTCACGCAAAGGTCTGACTTATTTACTGGGATTAGGAAAGATGAGGGGGAAGCGATTTTAGGTCATCAAAAGATGCAAATGAGTCCTCCTGATAGTTGCTGGAAAGCAGTCCTCTTACCATGGGACGCTTTGGCTGGCATCCCTTAGAAGCCTGACGCAATCAGCATTCTCAAACAAAAACGCCTTTATTGTTCAAATGCCGTGTGAAGACGCCAAAAAAAGCAACGGTGAACGCGGGATTCGGGTTTGGGATGCCCAGGGAGGAGATCGTGCGGGAAAGCTGAAGTAGAAAGACGTCCTGGGTTGACTCGTGACTGCCTCGACAGCTTGCAATTGCGACAGGAAGTCAGTCAGTCAGCTCGGAGAGGTTCATGTGTTCGATGTAGCCGCTGTAATCCGTAAACAAACACGGTGCGGCTCTGCCTCTGACTCACAGACGTCATGGCTTGTAATAAGCCCTTGGCAGTACATCGAGCTGGCGTCCAAATGCCATCTGTGTCATTATTGCGCAATAATTGGGACTGTTGGAAAGAAGTTGTTAGTTTCACTCGTCTGTTCCAAAATATAAGCAGTTGTGAATTTTGTTATTGAATGAATGACATTTCAATTATCGGGTATCTCTGAATATTCAAAGAGTGAATATTCGGTACCGGTCTGAAAAAAAAAAATGGTATCGATGATGGACATATTTATGAAACAAACCAAACTTAAGTTTGTTCATATTTCAAAGACACGCTCAAGCTAATCAGCACTGCATCTATTTATGAGTTAACGACTTCAATGGCAACAATTTGTTCTAATTACAAGTTTTCATAATTAATTAAAGGGCACCTCGCTTGTGCCGCATGTTCCGTAGAGCAGTTCCAAGTTGGCCCGCTGACAGCCGCTGGTGTTGTGCACAAAAAAAAAAAAAAGAAAAGTCTGTTTGGCCCGCAGCATGGCAACATTTAGCCACTTTGGATGAGAAACGCTGATTGAAGGACGAGGCGACTCAGCCTCGTTATGTTTATGTGCTCGTTTTTATTTTGAGTGTGCGTGCGCAAGTTGGCAAAGTTACAGCGAGTTAGCGACGCAACTCCGGGAAAAGTTGCTCATCGTATACCGAGCCTCTCGTGGGATTGACAGACGGGCCGACGCTTCCTCTCAAGTTTCATGCTAATTCAACCTGACACGTTTGCATCAAGTTCTCGCTTTTTTTTTTTCTTCTCCTGCCCCCTTTCGTCATTCCCTCAATTCAGTTCCGCATCTGTTGTCTTCCCGGTTATTATTCGATGTGACTGGTTACGTTTATGCGCGTATGCATGCTTTAAAGGCCGGCCGTATTTATTTTTGCACGAGAACAAACTCAATACGTTCAAGGCTCCTCTCGGGGCCCTCGATGCAAAGTAGGTTGGGGCTGTGTCGGGGCGTCTGATTGGCTTCGATCCGCCGCGTCTCAGGGTGGAATGTGTTTACAGCGTCTGGTATACGAATGTCGTGCACATGCGGCGAGCGTATTGCAAAGTCAATAAAGCGGGCTTTTCAGCGGCTGCTGAAATGAAGGAGGCAAACAATATTAGGAAATGTAATCTCCAAATAGAAAGAAGAGGAAAGAAAAATCACTCCAACAGTGAATGACGTATTTTACAAAGAAAGCATATTTATTTGTTTCGTTAGTGAAGTCGGTTGCTGATAATGTGTGGAAAGTCAACTTCTCTGCAAAATAGTTCATTATTTACTGTCGTCAGCACCCCCCAAAATGTCTGCTCTTTAAATAATTCACCCCGAGATTTTACTGCGGGAAGCATTTTGTGTGTGGGTTTTGGAAAGCGCACTTCTGTTTGTCGTCAGTTCATTATTGCCGCCGTTAGATGTTCTGCGAATGCAATATGATGCTATGCTAGCAATGAGGAGTACAATTGAGGTCAGATGAGGCGGGGAAAAAAACAATGGCAAGAAGTTAGAAAAGCAATCAATGCGAGGGTATATGTGCCGGAGTGTCGGGCATCCGTCTTTAGGCGGGTCAGCCGGGTGAACGACAAGGTTACTTGGGGCTAAAGATGAGCTTGTTGGAGAGGGCCAAGAGGTTGCTGCACTCGCTCGCTAAGTTAAGATGTCGTGATGCGCGTCTCCAATTGCATTGCGCTGGTTGTGACTCCGTTTAGGGGATTTAAAAAAATATAAAATGCAATAGAAAGTTATTGCATTTGAGGTGAAGAAGGTGAGCAGAGTTTGGGCTGCTTGTCTCGTGTGATTTATTCGGGGTATTTTCACTCAATGCCCTCTTAATGGGAATATAATGTTTGCTGTTTATTTTGATTTCAAGCGTCCGCAGTCTAATGAGATTCAGTACGAGTGCAGAGACTTTCACCTTTACCGACGTCATCACGCTGGCTTTGTCTTTAAACACGGAGGCTCTTGTCGTATTTTGCACATTCATATAGCTAAGCGCACTTTTACCATTTGTATGATGTGTCACCATCCAAAGCGGTCTTTGGCCGTTCCACTTCTGACCTGCTTTGTTGTGTGTAATCTTCTGCAATGCCCCCTTTTACACTCAATAAGTCACTCTTATATTTTCTCCTGAGGGGGACACGCGTGGGTCACACAACACACAACACGGGACAATGTAGCAAAAAAACAAAACCCACACATTCAAAGGGATAAATACAGGAAACACTAGAATATAAATACAAAGGTCATGAAAACACTTTTGATGCTGGCGCAATATATTTTAGCGGGGATGCCATTTCGTGGGCATGTAGCTGTACACTAAATGTGTGTGTGTGTGTGGAGTTCCAATGGAGGTGTGTTTACCCCTGAGGTTGTCATATTTCATCTCCTGCCGCATCAGTTCTGCCCTGTAGGAGGGTAAGAGGTGTGTTTGTGTGTGTGTGTGTGTTTTGTTGTGCAGCTCTTTTGTGTTTGTGAATAACGTTGCCTATAGGCTACAAAGATGGAAGCGATAAGAGGCTGCCTTATTTTTTTTAATGTTTCATATTTTTTATGTATGGGTAATTTACCTCGACCCCTTGTTGCCTCTACCTTGACGATTATGTGCTTAAATATACCAATAGAAGTTGCACTGGAGGAGCTAGGATTTTTTTTTTCTTAGGGGCATCTTAACCCCCCTCCAAATTTCCCTAAGTCTGGGGAAAATTGGAAAATCATCTGGCATATTTCAGGGGGGCCTGTCCCCACTGCGGCCCCCCTTTAGCTCAAGCCTGAGCAAGTTATCCTTGTACAATGTAATTCCCTGTAAAAAGAGAATAATGCTGGAGTCACCATCGTACATTTAATACCAGTAAGTGGATTTTGAGACTATTACAAGGTGAACTAAGGACATTTGGCTTCTCTATCAGCATTTCAGTTGATGTGTTGTAATTGATGTGTGGGAAGATGCACCTGACTATTTTTAAGGGGGAGGTGGGGGGGGGGGGGGGGGAGGCAGGCTTTCACGGGAAGTTTGGAAGCTTCTAACATCCATTTAGGAAATGACTTTTTACATTTTCTTTGAGCGGGCAGGTTCTTGTCACTGGATTTGCTGTAAAAATGAGTAACAGTATCAGTGCATGTGGGGCTTTTGGTTTGGTGTCCGTTATCTAGCATCATCCAGTCTGTCTCTGTCTGTACCTGTAATGGACTCCTCCATCTCTCTTCTCAAATATTACTTCAGTAACCGCGTCTGTGTCGACTCATTTTGTCAACGTCATTTACTCGCCGCCGATAACCGGGCTCTGGTTCCGTTCAGCCGTAGATTACAATTGTAATCTCCAAAGAACACTGCGCCGTTCGGTCAAAGAGTGAAAAATACCGCCAGCGTTGTGTCATTGTCCTTCTTTTTGACGTTTATTAAAAATTGACTCCCGGCTGGTTCTCGCACTTTGCCCGAATCAATCTTGACTTTTACAATGGGAAGAATCATACGAGTACCCCAAATGAGTTTCGATAGATTTTATGAGCAAAAAGGCTGACTTTGATGGCATGTTGAAAAAGACAAAATGTAAATCGAGTTAAGTTTTAAGATATTCACGTCTGTCAAACGTCAGGTTTTTGTGCGACTCTTTTTCCTGACAAGCGTGAAGTGTTTTGATTGTTCAAACATAAAATCCAACAAAAAAGGCTAAAATTAGGAATTATGTATCTCTAATAAAAGCGCATAATGTTCCTGGGTGGTGAATCATGAATGGCAGATCTTAAGAGTTTTTGGCAGAGCTCACGGAAAGACAAAGATAAGTACCCGCTGCTCCACTTTTCATAAATATGGATCGGCGCCTTTACATAATGGAGCAGGGACCGAGCAAACACTTGTTGGGCAACTCGTCGTACGAGTTCTACGTCTCTGTCGTAATGTGACGTGGGACTATCTTTGCGACAAGATCCCGGCGGGTTTGTCGACTTAAGCGGGGATTGTTTTGAACGGAGGGCCACCGAGAGCCAGCCAGCCAGCCAGCCAATATGTCTTGGATGACTTTCCCCCGTCTGGTAAATACACTCAGCAGTGTGTCTTTTCGTGCGCCGCATTTTTGGTGTGTGCCGAGCGTTCCAGTAATCCCAGCGGCTAAACTGGTAATCCCCTCAAGCTTCCCATTAGCCTCTTGACGCTCACAACCTCCTTGCGGGTGGTCACCCAGGTGTCAGGCGTGCTCCTTCCCTTGGGAGGGATCACTTTGATGAGCCACAGAGCTGGCCTCGACCCACCCCTCCTCTTTACCGGGGGGATGAGAGCGGATGTTTGGCAAGCCTTCTGACAATTGCAGCCTGGAATCGGAGCAAGCGACAAGGGCCAAAAGACCAAAAATGAGAAAACCGAGAATGGCGCTCAGTTTAAAGGCCGGAGAAAATGATGCGAGTTAGCGGGTGGGTGGTCCGGGGTTCTCCTATTAGAAAATGGCAGTGTGGAGGTCATCATTCAATGTCTTTGCAGAAGTCACTATGTTTTATTTATGAATCGCAGAGTACTCAAAATATGAATCAAAACAAACTGACAGACCGCAAGGCTGTAACGCCATTAGTCATCCTGTTTAAAAATAAACAAAATTGCAGGCTTTTGGGGTGGAAAAAATCCTCATTTTTTTTTAATTGGGAGAAGGCATTTGTTTCCACTCCAGTCAGTGTTTGGTTGTGTAGTCTTTTCTTGAGCCTCACGCCCACCTGACTTCCCACAGGATGTTTAGCGGTGAGCCGCGTAGGCAAGGATCGACGCGCCTGTCTCGTTATTGAAAGACAACAGTGCCGACCGACGCCTGAGGTTCTCCTGCATTGATGCCGATGTGGAATTCTTTCCTCGGAGCGTGACTCACAAAAACGGGGTGACTCAATCGTACAGAAGGCTTGCGGGATCCTCTACTGTCCACCATCTGGACTCTTCTATGGTTTTGTTCTTTTCTTTTTGGCTTTGGAGTTTTGGGTTAGCTGGAGGACACATACTAGCTTGTGGTTTTGCAGCACCTCCACCTCGACATTCTGTTTGATATTCCTGCCCGCTTTCTCTTGTCATTGATTTTTTTTTTTTTTCAATCACAACAGATGAGATCATTCAAATGGAACTGAAAATGCAATTATTTGAAAAAGGCATCCGGCTGTGTCCTGCCTTGAGGTTTATGCCCATTTTATCTCAGTGGCACTTAATTGAGGCCTCTGACTTTCATTCTTGCTTATTTTTGTGACCATTTTGTATATGGGTGTTTCCAACAAGGACAGATAAACACCATCGGAAATTGAAAACAGAAGTGAAGTTGAATCAGTTCAACTATGGATTTTTGCTGTTTGCAAAAACATCGCTTACATCTGGCAACTTCTTCTTTTCCAATGCCGTGCAACGATGCCACTAAATCCTAGAAAAGCCCAAGCTCCCTAATGCCGCCCTCATTAGCTAGGAGAAGTTTTTAGTAAAGCATTGCTCTTAAAGCATCGTTAATCGCTCAGGTGTGCGCACATATTTACGAGACCGGCAGTGTTTAAAGATTTTGTGTCGACGGCCTAATGACGTTGAAACGTTGCCACGGCAGGGGCGACCGACGGAGCGGACGTTCGGTCGGTCGGGGGAAAAAAAGCAGAACGGGAACAATGCGTGTTCCTCTCTGCTCCGGTGCTTCGCTCCATTATCCTCGCAGACACAAATACAAGAATTCAATTAAAAAGAACGTGTAGTGACCTTAACACATGGACACGGTCCTTTTGTTGACGTATCAATTAATCACCGTCTGTCACTTGACCATTATAGAGTGTGTTTCCTCACTGGACCGTGGCCTACTTTTGCTGTTGGTGTGTGTGCTTTGTAATGACCATTGTTATCCCCAAACTCTTAAAATGTTAGCGCCACACTAATAAGTCTGTTCAACTCTGTGTGTGTGCGTGTATTACGATTAGTATGCAGCAGCCGTTGCCAGCCTGGTGTTTTTAAACATTAAAACGAGATGACAAAATGTGGCCCGAATGCCTTGGCTAAAACAGAGCACGCTCTGCCTCAATAATACAAAATAAGCCTGTAACAAATAATTTAGCAAGCACTAAAAATATGCAAATATGGAACAACGGAAAGTCGCGTTAATGTTGTTTTTATGCGTTGATGGGATCAGGCGACCTAAGAGCTATTATTTATTATTTCCATTCAGTTGTGCCAGGGTGAGGGATACAAGGGCACTGCCCCCCCAAATATGCTCCCCACGGCTCGGTACCAGATAATCCAAAAACATGGCAGGTGTGCCTTGGCTTTGACGGGAAAGAGCACTTTTGCCAACAATATGGCCTCATCCGGTGCTGCGATGATAGCGGGATCCATCACATCTGTTCCCAGTCCCCCAGTAGGCAGATATCACGCGAGGGTTGAGACCAAAGCCCATCAGTCTCGTAATCATCCCATCATTCCGTGACCCCTGGAGAGCTTTGCGCTTGTGGAACAGGAGCACGGCCATGCGTTTTATTCCTTTTAATTCACCACCTGTATGTCTGAGCATGCTGCGAATGTCACTGGTTTCATTTAATGGTCGTATTAATGGCGTGTTTTGCAAACAGCAAGCCCCGGCCGGGAAGCACCTTTGACTGGCAAGACTTTAGTAGAAATACAGAATACTTGCCATCTTTTTTTTTTTTTTGACTTGCAACAAGCATTTTTGTGCCACCAACATTGCTCCCACTAGTTTGGGTTAAATAAGGCCAATGGGGAATATCTTGCTAGTCCGAATCCGTTGCCATCATCATTAATGTTCTGTGGTTCCCGTCCCTCCATGTCGCTGTTCTTTTCCACCTTATCTGAACTTGACTCTACCTTTTTTGGGACCTTGGTCGAGGCTGGAAAGCACAAAGTAACTGAACTTAATTAGTTACGACCACTGCCAAATCTGTTTTATGTTGAAAAAGCACAACGGCAAGTGTTCCGTTGTGGCGGCAGTTGCGGCGTGACCATTCATCACGCTGAACGTTGTAAAAGCGTCCGCTCGGATTTGCTCCACTTTGCGCCACGCCGCCGCCTGAAACCGGACTTGGAAGGACATCCTAAGTAAAAGTGATTCATGATGCCAAGTCGGGGAATATATACGGCCAGCTTCACGATGAAGCTATCTGCCATTTCCAAGGTCGATGTTTACATTTCCATGCAGTATTTTAGATTAGAATGCTGTCCGGAACTTAGATTTACTGTTTGCTTTTAAGACACGCCGCCATCGTCTGACTTGTAACTTTATCCGTATGGATGTGTGTCTGTCATGTTCGGCGATGTGTAAAGGGGCCTTTGAGCGTTCGTACTTGTGCGTGTGCTTAGTGTGTCGATGTGTTTTCTGCAGGCAAAACAGCATCACATGATAGAAATGCAAAGTCATTGGTGGTGGAGTGCTTGACTTGAATTTTTTCAGATTTCCTCCCCAATTGTCATGTGGTCAACTTTGTGACTTCCCACGTGTGCCGGGCGCACGTGTTTAATCCCCGGTCGGCCGGCCGGCCATCATATTTCTTCTTTGGCTGGCTCTCTCAGCAGCGCATCTAATCTCCGCTTCCCCCCGTTATCGCTCTAACCACTGTACCTTTAAGTCGCTGTCAGGCCTGACACCTTCCCTTTGAATGCCAGTGGAGGCATGCAATCTGTCTCTGCCTATCTGACCAACACAGGTGTGTGCGTGCGTGTGTGCGTGCACCAGCATGCATGTCCGTTTGTGTTAGTCCCTTTTCCTTATGTGGGTGCGCGTGTGTGTGTGTCCCTTCCACCGCGTGTGCCGATGTGTGTACTCTTCCCCAATGCCCGTCAAGTGTAATAGTAAGTGATGGGATAGCCAGAAGCCTAAACAAGCTTTAGTTTGGGGAGTGCGGTGGGGAGGGGGGGTGAGGGGGGTCAGCAGTCACTATCTATCCAACTGTCTAAAAGAGAGAGAGAGGAAAAGAGAGGGTGCGGGAAGACAGAGAGGTACACAACATTTATTATTAAAGAGTGCAGGGCTGTTGTTTACGGATGTTGTTGAAAATACCGCCAGGAAAATCAAGTTTGCTCAAGGAGGCATGTCACAACGCTCCCAGAAGAGGGAGGGGTGAGCGGGGCAGGCAGGGGGACCTGTTGATATTGAAGCTCCGCCGTCATTTTATTTCAGCACGGCATAAGGGCAGATGTATAAAAGTCAGCGGCGGTGTCGTGGGTGCACGGAGAGCGCCAATTTCCATGTGGACTCCATCAAATCCATCCGTGCGCGTTCTTCCTATGCGTGCGTTGTAGCATTTGTAAAGCGTGCCGCAGCAGGTGACATTTTGCAGAAATACTCATTGCAAGGGAGACTAAATGGAAAAAAGGCCTACCCACCTGTCTTGTTTGCTGTTACTTGAAGTGGGAGAAGAGTTTTCACAAGATGGCTGCCAAAAGCTTGCCTGATATCATTTTAAGTTGAACAGTTATGCTCCGTCCGTGTAGCTTTTCTTTTTTTTTTTAATTGACTATTTATAGACGTGTTCTATCAATCTATCATAACGTCCAACCTCAGCATCTAAATGCAAATGTTAAAATTAAGAGGCATTGGTTTTTTGATTCGTGTTTTTCTTTTTTTAAAGATGCATAGAAAATGCATTTCCTGACAAGAAAAGGCTGCCTTGGTGTTTAGCTTGTATCACGACTTGTCAGTCTGAGTCACAGCGTGTTCCCCTCTGAACCTCTGGGGCTGACAGCGAGGTTAATCTGCTATTCAACCCCCCACGTCAGAGTGCCTCACTTCCTGGGGTGGGTGGGTGGATGGGGGGGGGGGGGGGGGACTCAGTCGAATCCCGAA
Source organism: Syngnathus scovelli (assembly GCF_024217435.2). Lineage (NCBI taxonomy): Eukaryota > Metazoa > Chordata > Actinopteri > Syngnathiformes > Syngnathidae > Syngnathus > Syngnathus scovelli. The sequence continues at coordinate 1,106,049 of NC_090865.1, forward strand.
CCTGCGAGGAATTGGCTGTCGGTGCTAAGAGCCGGTGTGACTGCCATTTATGTGGACTGTTGTTGTAAGATGTCCACCATGTTTACCGCAAGTTAGCCATCATTGGACAGTGTGTTTCAGCTGAACACAAACGGTGCAGCAACACAGGTAGACAGACAAATTTAATGAATGGCCCACCACCATAGCAAGAACCTTGATGCGGCTTGGCTAGTGACTAATTGACTTGACACCGAGGACTCGCCGTCGATCGTAAACACGTATTGAAAAATGGGTGTGCATTTGTGCGTGACTGCATGTGTGAGTATACATGTGTGTATTTGTGTGTGCGTATACATGTCACAGGGACCAGTCCTGTTAATCAATCACATGACTCCAGACCCTGAACTTTGCACGTGACTGGGAAAATGAATCAAGCTGCAGACAGGAGAAAAAGTGTTGATGGAATGGAAAAAATGTTCTCAACCTGATAATTAAGTGTGATTTATCGCTTTTCAACCTCCTTGCACATAATGTAAAAGTTAAAAAGTGTGAATGTCCGCAGTGAAGAACATGATAGAAAACTGAATGTGCATGCCCTTGACTCAGCGGCCAACCTGAACAATTCTAACCCCTGGACCTCATCTCCTCCTCAGTGTGTGCGTGCTCTCGTGTCAACCAGAGTTTATCTGATGATTATATGAATGCTAACGAGATGCCGCATGATGAAACGCGGCGAAATAACAGAAGCAGACGTTTGTGAACTCAGATAAAAACATCATTAACGGCCTTAACGAGGGAAGCGCGCGTGAACGTGCACGTCTGTGGAGCTGGTGAATTAATGTGAGGTGATGGCAAACGATAAGAAAAGATGTTTGAATAGAAAGGACTTGAGTGATAATAATGTGGATAAAAAAAAATCCGAGGGTTTTTTTTTTTTTCCAAAATTGGACTACAGTAGCGTAGTAGCCCCAAGGGTTCAAGGCAGTAAAGCAAACACAGATGTTGGGATGAGATGAAAATGATAAGCTGTGGAACTTGATTGGACATTTTGGAAATCTATTAGCGAATAAGAGGATCCTGCATGGCAACTCAGCGTTCCTCCAATTTCACTTCATGTTGGTATTATGACTGACACAGTGCCCACCGTTGTGTTGTTTCACTTAAGGACGCCACTTAGCAGCTCAGTTGTCATGGTTACTATGTGAAAATACTAACAAAATAGCTACAAGTGGGCCGGGCCGGGCCGGGCCGGGCCGGGTGGGGTGGAGCAACTCAGTTCCACCAAGACTGATTTATGTCCGCCGGCGACCCTGCACGCCTGACTTGCCATAAAGCCTCCTGATTAAACGGCATATTCAGGAGCGTTGGACGACCGGGCTGTGACTTACGTCTCGCTATCGTGCGTATCGATCTCATTTTGATGTACTTTCAAACACAGCCATCTCCGCTGAGGACATTATGTTTATTTTTAATCTATTTCAATGTGGAGAATACGTTACCATAAGTGCAAAATGCAAGTCTACCGGCTAGCTTGATGCTAATGTGAAATGCAAAACTCAGTTGGAGGCTAACTAAGTAAAATAAGTAATTGGGCCTTTTTAACAAACACTGTGGCAGATGTGCTAATGATAGCCACGGGTTGTAAACGAGTTCAAGAGTTTCTGCAGCCAGGTCTCTTTCATATTCAGCTTCATATTTGACATTATTAAAAAAAAAAAAAAAAAAAACTTGATATATCTTTGCTAGGAAAGTGTCTTTGCACAAACAGGATGGCAGTTGTTTTCCAGAGAGCAGAAAAGACCGAGGAGACTTTTACTCATGTTTGTCGAAGAAAGAAAGAAATGGACGTGTGGTCTAAAAGATGAAAAGGCGTGATTGAAGAGAGTGCTAGGTGCAAAGATAGGTCGGCAACAACAAAGCCAACTGTCAGAAGATGTTGGAAAGCGCATTTTCGAAGACGGCTCTTTGGAACCAAGTGCTTTTTGCAACGGGATCCCTTTTTGGCCTATTTGGCAGCGATAGCGAAAGTTTCTTTGTAGCTCACAGAGGTATTATTCATTATCTATTATTGCCTTGAGCATTTTGTGTATCGGCACATTTATATCTAAAAATTGTACAATTTCCTTTTTTACTATGTTTCAGTCAATTAAAACAAAAACTATTACTTCACGACCTCAGCTAACTGCTGTGGAGATCCATTTTAATCTAGAGTCTTTTTCCACGCTTTTTATGCACGTAGTTAAAACATCCGTTTTCTTATAGCTCCGAAGACAATATTGAAAAATCAATCAAAGTAATTGGGGAAAAATGTTATATAGTTGGCTGCCCCCTTTCGGAAAATCCACCATTGCAGCGTCGCCTTTGTGCTTCCTCCTGGATGTTTTCCTGTTTATATATCAAGCAACAGCGTGATGTCACAAGTCTATGAGCTTTAATCTTGTTGCATGATTTATTTAAAAGCCCACTCCACTGAGCTAGCGCACCCCCAGCGCAAAATGTACTTTGAAATAATGGAGACGCGTTGTACCTCAGAGGCTGGGCTGAGGGGAGCAAACACAAATAGCGGTGTAATCAAACCGGCCGAGTATAAATAGGAAGATGATTTCCTGGAAGACGGCTATTGTTGTTCAACACCGTCTATACTCTCGGTGCCGTTACCAATTTTTGACTCGATGATTAAAAACCTCTTAATGAGATGCTAACTGCATTAGTGTGTACTTATGTGCCTTTTCTTCTTTGTTTTATTGGTAGGCTGCTCCATTGGTAGAATTTTACATTAGATCAAATAAAAGCTGATCATTAAATCAAATAAAGGCCTATACATTTCAGGTTGTGTTTTGCTGACTATGAGGCAACTCCGAAATGATGACAGTGTTGTTGATGTATTTTCTTTCTTTGCCTGTGTAGGTTAACCGGGTTCCAGGTGCCTCCTCCGGTCACTAGTACCGGGAATGTCTTCTCTTTGAGGCTGACGAGCGACTTTGCCGTCTCCGCACACGGCTTCAAGCTCATCTACGAAGGTCAGAACGTGTCACCGTGTGTGTGTGCGCGTGTGTGTATGCGTGTGTTTGCAGCAACGGTGCTGGGGGAAAAAATGAGACACAGCTCGCCTCAATTTGAATGAGCAAAAAACTTCTCGCGGATGTTGTTTTCAGTCGAGTCAAGGTTGTGATGGGCTCTCGTATTTTTTGCGTTGAAAAAAACTGAATGTGAAGGAGAGTGATAAGAGGAGAATTGTATTTTACAAGCTGTAGGGGAAAAAAAAGCCTGAACGTGAGACTCGGAGTGAGTTACAAAATGTCCCTGAAGGCACCGCGTTGCTTTTGGACCGTGGCAATATGCAGGCCTCCCTTTTCCCCACAAGTCCAGCATATTTGAAGGACCTCAGAGAAAGTTCTCAAGGAATTTGACATGTTCACTTTTCAGCTTGTCAGTGGTGACACTTTAATTCCTTCTCCACAGCGAGCTGCTGTCAAGCCCGGCCCGCGTTGTGTGAGCGATCGCGTCGGGCGGTAAAAGTGCCACGGTGTGACCCAAAAAGTGGGACATTTTCAAGATGAACCCACTTACCGAAGACTCTTTGTTTCAGATGTATAGGCGAAGGAAAAAAAAGACAAATCTTTTTCTTTGCGGTATCCAAAGTGCCAGGCCTCCATTTTTGTAGTCAGTGAAAATGGACGGTTTCGAAAGTTGAGCACAGAGCGTGCAAATTAAGCCTGTTCCAAGTGCAATTTTAAAACCGGCCAGCCGACTGACAGATGAATCGATTTAAACTCTGGTTGCTCTCCAAAACGACTGATTTTGTGGGACTCCATTTTTTCGTTGGCCTGGAAAGTAATTCAGGTCATGGCCCATTTTTTTTTTTTCCCGTACTGCCGTGTGGCGCTGACTTCGAAGAATGCCACAGATCAATTTTCCCTCTTCCCATATTGTCCACATTAACTCTTCCTCTTTTTTTGCGGCAGGTAACCAACTCGACGTGATTCTCTCAGATGAAAGCCCGGATAGAAACAAAATAAATACATAAATAAAAATAGCTGAAGCGGTGGCTAAAATTAGCACTCATTATGCACCGTCGTCACCATGTCGAGATCAAATTTAGATTCAGAAGAACTTTGATGTGGAAGTTAGTGCAAAACGTGTGGGCCCTGCTGGGGCAAGTGTGATGCTGCAACTATCTAAACAAGACGAGATCATGCGAACTCCCGGGGAAGGTCCTCGGCCATGATATCGTGTGGAACATTCCTCGATGTTCTCTTCCGATGCATGGAATTTCATATTAAGAATGAGATTTTCTTGCTTTGATGTCATTGTGGGATATCTCCACACATGCACTTTTCCCTGTGAAGACCGCCAGACCATCATTAATTCATGGAGCAGCACACATGCACGCTGCATTTGTATGTATGTGTGTGTGAGTGAGGGCTAGAGAAAGAGAGTGATGTATTATTTAGCATCATGTCAGAGGCGGTTTGATATTGTGCTGATGAGAAGGAATCACAGATGATCGCGCGGACACAGACACACACACCATGTTGAATAATTATTCTTTTTGTTTCCGCTCTTTTCTTTCACATTGTTCACTTAAGTTCATTTAGAATGGCGCTGATCACATACCAGGGCGGCCAGGACGCCTGCTTTGGGTGTTCCGTCTTCGTAGGATCAAAAGTCAGATCATGTGGGAGTGTTCTGAATTGCTAATTTTGTTTTGCTTCTGTTATTTGGACTAAATGTGTTCATTATTATGCCCAATAAGCATCCCCAGTTTGGAATGATTGAAAGTTATAATGAGCACTAGCCTTCTGTTTTCGTGACGGGATATTTTCAGCTCTTTGCAAATCACAATTAAATTGACTGGAGAGTTTTTTAAAGTTGAAACTTTGAGAACTCAATAGAATAGTTAGGAACTGAAAAACAGAAATCCAACCCATCTGTTAGGTTTGTTTAAATAGTCAATAGGACCGGCTGCGTGCTTGCCAATGAAATAAATAATGCCAAATGTAAAATAAGTCAAGCGGAAAACATTTTGAATGAAAAATCAAAGTTTAAGAAATGACATCCATCATAAACTTCCTAGATGTTGAATAGTCAAATAAAAACAATTGTGAGAGGCTGGCTACCCGGAACTCCAAATATCACCAAGATTTAAAAGCATACTTGGTGTGTATTTTTAAGAGTTGTGTCATGTTCCTCGTGCGAGCGTGATCAAGTCGCGATATCAGTTGTAGTGACGCTGCTCAAGTGCAAGCTGACAAAGGCACTCACTCATGTAATGGATGTGGCCTTTTCACTGACAGGGAGCCAGCCTGTTTTTGTTTGCGCACCTAAAAGGAAAAGAAAAAAAAAAAAAAAAAAAAAAAACATGTCTGATGTTGCCATTGTGGACTTTGGACTGCTTAATATTCAGCTTGGGCTTAAGATGCACATCCCATTCAAAGGAGCTTTTCTTTTCTCAAGATGAAACAGAAGAGTCAGCCAAAAATTGGGGTAAAAAAATGTGGATGCAACCTCGGTTAGCGAAACACTACGGGTGAATAAAAAGTAACCTACGACGGCAACCTTTCTGTAATTAAACATGTAGCCCTGCTTTGCCGCCATACTTGACCTTCTGTGGTAATTGCAAAAGTTAATCGACGAGTAAATGTGATCCTATGCGGCCGATGAACAAAGGTGAGCCATACGCTAGCATGTGGACCTTTCCATTGATTTGGCCTGGAAAGGTGACCTGTGACCTTTCAAGTGTGCTTAGTGTTACTGTGTCCCATCATAAAACCTTAATTAACTCTCGAGACAGTCTTAATTGGACTTTCGACATTATTAACTGTCATCCGAGTACAGTGCCCCTCTCGTAATATGATAAATGCCTACAAGGCGCTGCACTACTGGCGGTGCCAAAGCACTGCTTTTGTCTAAATGATGTTTGCTCTCATTGCGAATGGGTGTTTTACTGACGTAAATACCTAAACAAGTGTTTTTGTATGTGTGTGGCAATTTTAGACTTAACATATGTTCTGCCAGCACAGGAGACACACGTCTTGTTTTATCTTCCCCCCCCCCCCTCCTACTTGTTTGGCATCTATTTCTTTCATCCCTTATACCCCCGCCCTCCACACTGTTACATGCGGCACACCAGCAAATACGCATAAGGACTGTGCACATGTACACCAGAGTGGCTCGGGTCATGCATTTCAAATGAGGGAGAAAATGTCAGCACTATCCCTGGAGACAAAACGGGGGAGGTGTAAAGCCCTGGATATGAATGCGGAGGCGTGTGTCCGTAACGGAAATACGTGTACGCCGCGTATATCCCATGCTAATCCGTCCAGGTGGAAAGTACACCTTCCGCTTACGCCAACTGGATTGCTATTGTTTTAAGGATTATTAATTGGCGTACAACTATTAACAGACGTTGCTCAATGGTGTATTATTACATCATAAAAAAGTCTCGCCAGTGACAGTGACGACATAATAATGTCCTCACAGTAAATGGATCTTGACTTGACAGGACACTGATGAAGTCTCATAGCCAAAACAATGACCGACTTCCAATTTGTGTAAGCCTGACAGAAAATGTCCCAAAACGTGGTTATCGGTCTAATACCTTGGTATTTTAATTAAAGTGTAGCGAGCGACACCAAAGAAGTTTGATGTGCGCCAGATGATATATTGACCTCATCTAAATGATTTTCACTACTTTTTGTCTGGGATTCATAGTCAACTTGAAAATGATTCATTGATGCCCAATTCAGCCAGATATCCAAGCTTTTAATTTCGATCTCTGGATGTAATGTTTGAAGTTTTGACGAGCGTGTGTTTGCATGTAATGCTTGTATTTGCCACTCAGCTCTCCGGGGAGGTTGCCGTGACGTTGGATTTAATAAGTCACACTGCAGTAAGCGCGCCTATTAGATACACACACAGATTGACACGCGCATACTAAAGCAAGCCAAGCAACGCATGCACTGATGGTGTTAGCGCAAATAAACATATAGCATGTTTCCTCCAATTGCCGCCCTACTTTAATAGATAGTGCCAGGGTAAGTTGTATAATGGTGTGTTAACCACAGGAAAACAATAGTTGCAAGAAGCAGATGCATGGTCTTCGAACAAACACAATCGTCCTCGTAACTGCTGATATGCAATGCTGAAAAAAATATTTGAGCTAATGAGGCACCAAGACATCATTTGATCACAGTTTGAAGGCTGATCTGCTAAAATTCCATTGCAGCTCCTAATATAAATGACATAAATGGTAATATACTTTCTTTCATAAATTTGCAGACTCCTCCCATTTGCTTAAAACCATTACTAGAACTTTCGAGAAAGTCTTCACCAGTGAAAGAGAGTTTTGCCAAGACAGCACACATGCTGGACGTGTCCCCACTGGCACTAACGTGTACACAGCGTACTGCTTAAAAATTCATCCATCACTTAGCAGCATTAACCTTGCGCAGGCTTCCACCCCTACGTCAAAACACTTGCTGTCACTTTCTTTGAGGACAAGTCAAAGATCCGTCTGAAGTGGCTGCTGAAAAGGAGGCTTTAAAAAGGAAAAAAAGAAAAACCCCTCTGGCGACCCCTAGGGGCGTCAATGTTCATTACCGCAGTCACATGGAGCAGAGAGACACTTTGAGAGTTGGCAGTTCTTGGCATGAGAATTACAGGAAAGCTTATAAAGTTGAAAGTGTCTCTTCTAAATTAGTAAATGGTAGCTGAAATTTTAACTGGGAGACAGATGAAGCTCATTTCATGAGATCTCAAGACCTACAATGGAATCATGGTCTGGACAATGTGAAGAATTACTTTGGAGAAGATGGAAGAAAATGACTTGGGCTATATAGAGACATCATCTACCTCATCTAGTTCAACCAATTGGAGTTGTTTAGGTCAAACAGTCAGCCCAGGTTGTTCGCGGTCACCATTCTGCTTCCTCCTGGAACATGAAGACCACCACAGCAGGGATGAGGAGGAATGGAACACAACTGGATGACCTTGATTTTGCACTCAGATAGCCTCTACCAGATGCAAGATAAGAACATCAGTGGAGACAGGGCTGTGGATCAATACAAAGAAGATCATGAAGATCAACGCCAGTGTCAGAATACCAGTTACGGTCAGTTAAGGCGGAGTCATTTGGTCTACCTTGGAAGATAAGACAGAGACATCAGAGTCACAATTGGCAAGGCAACTGTTGTCATGCGGAACATCTACTGTGACTGGGTGGATCGGTTCTTCAACAGACCTTTTGGATTGGACAAGGTATTTTTAGTCTGCAGAGTTAATCTACCCGTGCCTTCGCTGACATCACAGTTTAGACAAACGTTCCACGCAAACAAACATCTTCTTATTGTCCCAAGGCTAGATACGATGACCTGCTCAAGGTTAAGCTACAGAGCATCTTCTCCACGGGACTGAACGCCTTAACACTAAAAGCCAAGAAGACAGTGAAAGGCAAAAGAAGAGAGCGCATATGCGTGTGCATGTGTGTTCAGCGAGCGAAGACGTGTGGCGCGCTATTGATCAGCTCTGGAGGGCCGCATTCATTTACTCAGCTCTGTTCAATGTCACATATGGCATCTGATCTTTTTTTGGAAATCCCTTTCTCTCAGCCTCTCCGCTTCACTGTGCTGTCGAGTCTCTTAATGGATATCGATTCAATTTTCGGGACATACTGTAGCTTTCGATCTGCCTTGGCTAACCCCGTCCGCCTCTGCTTTCGCTATGCGAGGTGACGCCGTCTTTCCAGATGGCACCAATTTCAAAGTGCGTGCGTGCGTGCGCGCGCATGTGTTGCACAAAACGATTTCCTATTGGACGCCGGCTCCGTCCCTCTGGGCCTAACGAGCCGTTATTGATCGAGCCAATTAGCATTGTCGCCTTTTAATTAATACCGGTGCCTGATATTCACGGGTGCACACGGCGAGTTTTAATTCACGCCAAGGTGAAGAATGCTCTTTTATCGTCACTGCCCTCCGAGCAGTGATTCAAGATTGATATCTCGTCCTCACTAGTAAAACAATTCAGTGCATTAGTGGAAGGATTGTCTCGGTAATATGAGTGCCTTCCACTGCGGGACGAACTATTATAACTATATCTGGCATATTTGGAATTGGTTGCTAAGCAGCCAGCCGTGAATGTATCACGTGTGTATTTTTTTAATTAGCTATGTTGCAGCACAGTATATTCCATAAATCAGAATCATGTTTTTAGACTAGTGGGAGTGCATTCAAGAAATGATTGCAAAGAAGATTTTTTGACTTTCCCTTTAATAATGAATGAATGAGTTGCAATGGAGAAAATGAATCATAGCATAGCAAGGTCTTCAAAAGACCACAATGCCCTTAAATTGTGTCGACCTGTCTGAAAACAGCAACCTGCTCCTTTCTTTAAAATTCCTTTTAGCCTTTTATGTAGCAAGGCTTTTTGCAGTAGGCTCAGCACTAACCTGCTCTTTATGTGGTTGTCCAGAATGGAGCTAAAATGGCCTGGAGTTGCTTACCAACTTCTCAGCTAACCCCGTGTCTAATTGTTCACACGGCACCCGAATAACATGAAGGCACGGACGCTCTAAAGCCAGACTCCCGCTGGCTGCAGGGATGGAGGTGCATTTGCTGCGTAATAAAGATCCAGCGAGACGTTGCCTCCCAGTCCTGCAGCGTTTGATCTCCACGAGCATTAGCGACACGCTAGCACGGAAAAAAAATGCATCTTCACGGCTGCCAGATGTCGTCGGATGCAATCCCTTTCCCCTCCCCCTGCTGTTGATGCCTCCATAAATAATGATAATTGCTTTTAATCACACCGGCGCTGAAGTGGCTGCGACCGTTGCTTTATTAGAGATGTTCATCACTGTCCTTGTAAGGTTGCGCTGGGATGTTGTGTGAAAGTAAGTTGCTGACATTGCAGCTTTTCAAAAACTTAAGCAGAACTGTAACGCCATAGATGAAAATATGTAATGTGGATCTGTGGACTTGTCACACTTTTGTTTGACATTTCCCCAGCGTGATCATCTTTAAACTGCTTACTTTGACCATGCTAAGGCTTTTTTTTTTTTTGTGCGTGTCGAATTTCACATTTTTGTTAAACAGCGACTGGCTCATGGCCACATTTATTATCCAATTTCAAAGCCACACATTCAATAATACCATTATCTCACAGTATGTGTGTGTGTGTGTGTGTGTGTGTGTGTGCACGGCCTTGTATTTGTCTATGCGAGCTTTCAGCCGCCATCCAAAAGAAAAAGAATTTGCTTCCGAGCGCACGTCTGAATGACAGACAGCTCAGCGGATACGTTATTAAAAGTGAAGGGAGACAGACGTCCTCCCGCTGTCAATACTGCTAATATCGCACAAATATTACAGTTGAGAGCGCGAATATTCTGAAAGGGAAGAAAAAAAAATGGAAGAAGCTTTCTGTTGGATCTTTTCAATCGGTTTTAGATTGATGTATATTGAAGCAAAAGAGGTGTGATTACTTGAAATCGTTGATGGATGTCACTCAGCTATTCACACTTGAAGTCATTTTATAGACACCGTATGGGAACTCGAACCATTTTGCGCAGTTTACAAGAAAATGTAAAGATGTGTATATGACTGCGATGTATTTGTACACCTCAAGTGGCGGAGCAGGAGGAAGGGGCTAGGTGCTTTGGGAAGCCTTTGAAAGTGAGGAGGACTACTTTGAACTTGATGCATGGTGGGATGAGAAGAGCGTGAAGGTTCTCGGGGGCGATAGGAAGGACAGGCCTCTGGAGTGGAAATGTGCCAGTGAATTGGGAATATATTGAAGTTTTCTGCCGGGTTTGGAGCATGAGCCTGAAACATTTGACAACATTGCAAAAGAACTGCTAACTTTTTCAAGAAATAGCAAAGATTTTTGTTGTAGAGTATCAACCGTAGGTTTTTTTTAGTCAAAGAAGGAGCGAGAAGATGAACACTCCTCTCCAATATCTCTCCAAATTTGAAAGATTTTTAATGGAAAATGCCATTGAATGGTTTTTTTCTTGTTGCTAGATTCGTCCATCATGCGTATCTTTTGTGCGCTCCTTGAGCTGTTCTGTTAAGGTGGAAAGACTTCGGCAAAAATGGCTCCTCTTTAATCCAAGATGGTGCTGACAGACGTTTTTATTTTTGTGTGTGTCATCCATCTCACTAAAACCCGGTAAAAGCATAAAAGCGTCTGACGTTTCTTCCATCATTCCTTTATTATCATTATTTTTTTTTTTTTTTTTTAGCCGTCACTGTAATTGCTTATCGAGGGAGAAATAAAAGTCCAGGTAAATGCTTCCCGGAGTGGAGGTTAGATGACTGTATCCTGGCCGGCCGGCCTTTCCGTATCTGTGTGCGTGCGACAAATGCAGATCAGTCTACAGATGGGCCATAAAAAGCAGCAGCTTGTAATGAAGCGAATGAGACCGGAATGATCGTTATGGCGGACCAGAGGGGGGAGGCACAAGGGGTGAGAAAGAGCGAGGCAGAGATGGAAAGACGGAGCGAGTAATTAGGGAGGAAGAAAAGGTGACGATAAATAATTGAGGGCGCCCGGCAGTAAACTGGCGAGAGTCTGGCACGACCGCTGGCGACCCAATCCAGTGTCGTGATGGATCTATGAAATGTCGGCAAACTCGGGCAGGCGGATCAAAGACAACTTTACTTTCATAATGTAAAATAGCGAGTCGGTGTCGCGGAATAAGCGATTGTTTTTTAACCACATTGTGCCGCCACATGCTGGTGCTGCCCAGGTCTGCTAGCTTTCAATATAGATAAATGTCCGTTAGCCTAATGCTAACATATAATGGGAAAGTCCATAGATAGGCTACTGGAAATTAGCATGGATTAAACAGTAAGTCTTCAAATGCAATACATGCAATACATGCAATATATGCAATGACGACTAGCTACTGCTTCAAGTTGTTGGAAATCTTCTCTGTCATTTATTATAGCTCCACCTCTGAACGAAAGATGCTCAACTCTAAATGTAATACTTACCTCAAGGTCAAAATGTAAACACCCCCCTCAAAAGTATTGATTTAAAAATTACACACTATAGCGGCGGCGTAAAAGATGAAGAGCAATAAAGCGGGGGTTCACATGCAATCGCGTAGAGCAAACGATTGGAACGAGGGAATGTCATTTAAAAGAAGCCCGAATGAAAAAGCGATGAAAGCAACGTGGCAATAGCATGTGTGCGCGTGGTATTAAATGTGTCTGTGATAGGACGACAAAGCGCCGCGAGCATCCCGACGCCACCAGGTACACAATCAATAGGCCGGCAGGTCACAACCCGACATCCAATCACGGTGGGGCCGCCGCAATGATGGATGACCCTGCCTTTCTATGTGTGTGTTGAGATAAGCCGGGGGTCCTCAGCGAAGGCATTCCCGCAAAAAGACTCTACCGGGAAGCTCAAACCCAACTAATGACTGTACATAAAAGTATGTTCATTTCCTTTCTGTTTTTTACTGGTTCGTCTGGAGCCGAGACTCCCTCGTTTGGAGGCAAATTTATCCCGCCATTAAGTCAATTATGTCCTCGTTTTCTCCTTTCCCCCCCAAAAAAAGTTTTAAGCGCCGCGGCCCTCATTAGCAGAGTAATGGATGCTATTCATATTGAGGAAGCTTTTTTCGAGAAAGTAAGAAAGAAAGAGGGAGGGACGTCTCACGGCGAGTGATGAGCGTCGCTCCGGCAACAATAGCGAGGCGTCTCAGAGTTAAATGAGCGATCTAGACGTCGTTAATTGGCGTGATAGCGATCCATCGTCGCCGCCCACCGGCTCCTCGGCGGGGGTTCCCTGTATTTACATCTATTAGCATGGAATTAAACATCTGTTACAGACTGATTAGGCATTGACATAGGCATTAATAATAAAGGACAAAACATTTATAGTAACAAGGCCTCATTAGAATATCTGAACTCCAATAAAAACGATGTATGGAATCATTGATGAAAGCCTTAACACAATAGGATACGATCTTTCGCTTTACATAGGGCAGTGACTTGACTTTGACGCGGTGGCGCTAGCAGGTATGCCGCTAACGTTGGCAACACGGTTGCCCTTAACCAGTCTCAGCGATCATCGTCCTTTCTTTCCTCCTTCCCAGCCGCCCCTCAATCATCCTCCCCCCTCCAAAGCTCCCTAAATCCTATCTGTCTGCACGCTTTCATCCTTGTATCAATCACGCGGAAACTGTAAGAGCAGAGCTGGTCCCCGGTCTCCCATCAGCATCCTGCTTTATGGCTCGTAGCGTCCTCTGCTCCCCTTTTCCTCCCTCCCTCCCTCTCGCGCTCCCTTTCACATATAGAGTAAATGTGTATACAGTACACATCTGCCAGCAACATATGCACACAGGCAAATGCATCTTGAGGGAGAAAAGTCATTAACTTTAAAGGCTGCATGGCTGCAGCTGATCATTTCCATCTAGTTTTGTGAAATATATTATATAATATTGTACTCTGTACGCACTGAAATATACATGAATGTATATGTGTGTGCGTATATATGCAAACTTTCGAAAATTCAGCCTGCATTGCGCATCCCCGAGTTGTTTATCTGGAAACAGTTTCTCTCCGCCACCCCCCTTGCCTATCTTGATGACATCTGACATCTTTGACTTGCGCCGAGGGATTCCGCTTTTCATAATGGTGCCTGCTCTCAGGAGACCGTTTTGCTTTCAACATGTCCTGCACCTTGACAGAGCTGAAAAACTTGTCAAGGAAGCGGAAGACGAGTCAGTTCCGTCCCGGCGACCGCGCTTTCCTCGGCGTCTGATTCTAAAAAAAAGTTGAATAGCGTTTCTTGGCATCTGGCCGCCACGACCGGGGAGCACGCAAATGCTCTCGCAGGACGCGGCGGTCTGTGCTGGCAGAGACGACGGCGCACGGAGGCAAACATCTGCTCGACTTCACGGGCCTCGTCTCCCGTTGGCAGTGTGTGAAAGTCTGGCTTCCCACGAGGCCTCACGCATGGCGTTCATCAAAACAATCAAGCTAAATCGCTACTTACCGTTGTAATCTTGAGTTATAATTGCTTAACATAGTCCTGTGCGACGCTCGCTGTTAAGAAATAAGAATTTAGGAATTCAGCGACGTTTGGCAACATATTGAAGCTTTTTCAGTCAAGTTAGATTTGCCTCTGTTGTAGCAGACTGCAAATGTTTGAATGCGGATAAGGAAAACTGGACCAGGACCAATATTTTCAGAAAAAAAAATGCCAGTTTGTTTTGTCTTTTGCCTTTTGGAGTGTAATAAAGCTTTGCACTCCTCGGAGTTCCACTCCAGTCATCAACCACTCGCTAATTGAAATCTATAAGCGCTCCGATGGGATGCATTGTGCTTTTCTATGATCATAAATTTGCAGCTGTAGTGACGCTCCGCCCGGTTAACCCGACTGACCCCCCTCTCTTCTGTTCTCCGCCCACAGAGCTGCACAGTACATCCTGCGGGAACCCCGGCGTCCCGCCCAAAGCGGTGCTAAGCGGCGGCGGGCGCTTTGCCGTGGGGGACAGCGTGCGCTACGCTTGCGTGTCCGGCTACGTCCTGGACGGCCACGCCACGCTCACCTGTGTGCTCAATGCCGGGAACACTGCCGTGTGGGACTTCCCCGCTCCCATATGTCGAGGTACTACATGCCGTGCCGCCGCTTGGCGTGCTGTGTCCTTACTGAATGTTTTGAGGTGAAAGGCCTGGCACATGCATGTGCGTGCTTGTGTATGTGTGAGCGAGGGGATCTCGGATCGTTGCGGTCTTTGTTCATCATGTCACAAGTCCATGTTTTTGACTATTTCCACTAACCCCACCTCCTAATTTGAACCCCATTTGACGTTGAATCTCCAACCCTAATGCTAGACCTTGAGCTCCCAAGCATCAAGCCGAACCCTTAAATTCTTGCCTCAACCCCTAATCTAAAATATAAAGCCCTAATCCCAACCTTTAACCCTATGTCCCAACCCCTAGTCTCCTATCTAGTCCTGAACCTGAACACCTAATCTCTAAATATGATCCCAAAATCCCTAGACCCTTAAAAATCTCAACTCCCAAAGCAAAAATGTTGTTTTAACTTCAAGCTTTCTAGAAAATGGTCCATAATGCAAATGTAGCATGTACTAAATGGATGTTATTTTAGATGAAATGAGTCAACCCCCCCCCCCCCCCCCCCCCCCAAAAAAAAAACAAAATAGAAGGCATATATAACTTCCTGGACTCATGCTGCGCCACCTCACGAGCAAGTTTTGTCAACACAAAACGACGGTGGCACACAAACACAACCTCATTAGAATGTGATTAAAAGTGACTGGTGATGACTGAGAGGCAGGCGTCAAACCAAATACTCCCCGTGACTCACCAGACAGCCCCTCGACACAAACGCGACTCAAACGTGGCTTTCGCAGCGTGAAACGGATTCATGTTTTGGTTTTTGACGCCCCCTCTTCCCTCCTTTCCTGGAAATGAGTCCGTTAATTGCTCATATTCATATGAAGAACACAGTGGGTGTCAATCACGAAAACGCGGTGCAAGTCTTGGCAATAGCGGGGGGCCCTGGGGGGGTGCACGTGGTTGCCAATATGATCAAAGAAACTAAAATGGAAGCCGCGCCAGAGACGTCACTGGTAGCAGAATGGCTTGGACTCGCGTTGCGTCTTCCATACAGCCGCCATTTAACTTTTTCTAATTGAAGACACCTAAAATTGGCTGAGGAGGGTAAAAGAGTTCATTGGCGTTTTGTCTAATAGGGAAGATTCACTCTCAACTATATCTGTGTTCTATAACGCTGGTCCTCATTAAGGTCAGGCCTGATTTGGAGCGAGAGGCGGGATGCACTCAGGACTCGTTAGAATTCACACAGACAAACAACAAATGACACTCAAATTCACATGGACAATTTAGAGCATGGGGTGTGTTAATTTGCCGCCTCAAACCAAAATGGATCACTTTCTATTTGTATTCATGCATCGGGCCAATACCAGCCTTATTTCAAGGTATCGAGCCCTCACGACGTCAGCCGATACCGGTAACCGATACCAAGGTGGATAAATAACTAACTTGACATAATTTAATGTTGTATTAAAGACACATTATCTCAGTATTGATTTACGCAGCCGATTAGCAGTAATATTGTAACATTTTCCGCCAGTGTCAAGTCACTCTGCATGATGATAGAAAATGGGAAGGAGGATGCTGGGAAGCAGGAAAAGCCACTTGTCACTGGCGGATTAGTCATGTCTCTGTCACTCTTGTCAGCGAGGCTAAGAGGGGTTAAGCTAGCACCGTGAACGCAGGGCAGCAGGCTGGAGCCTTCGCCCCCCCCTCACAAATTTTGTCATACACTTAATTCAAATTATGAGCAGTGCAATTCGGCTAATCCGTTTTAGAATGAATCATTTGAGCATATTTGTGTTGTGCATGCAGTTGAAAGGTTGTTTTGGACTCAATGAACTATGTTGAAGTGAGGGGAGGAGCTCCTTGACTAATGGAAAAATAGTGCTTTGACGCAAATTCCGTCATTTTTTTTCAATGAGATCAGATACATATTTTTACTTGGATCCTTGTTCCTATTTGTATGAAGAAAAGAAAAGAAAATCTAAACTAAAACCTTCAAAAGTGTCCTTAATGTTTGTCTGAGCGCATTACTATTATACTCTTAATGTCTGCTTGAGTGCTTCTCAGTAGTCACTTTCTCCAGCACACAAAGGCCGGGCCGCTCTGTAAAGTCCGCCGCTCTGTAAAGTCCGCGGCTCTGGTTCTGGCTGCTGATGCGGGTTGCTATGGCGGCGGCGGCGGCGGCTACTAATGAGATGATGTGCAGCAGCTGGATTCCTTTCACACAACCTGTTCATCAAACGGACGCTTGCAGCCTGCTGCTTCGTCTGTTTTTTTTTTTCCTTCCTACCCTTACAATAATAGGCTACAATGTTGTATTAAAAAAAGGTGGTCGGGGAAGTCGGGTTATCGCTTTGAAGTCCTGAACACACTTTAGATGCTGTCGCTCGCTCACTTTTTGTCTGTGGCTATTCTGGTGCCAAAAAAAAAAAAAAAGTGACATCAAGCCGAATAATCCTGTAAAGGGCATGCAATCATCCGCACTTGTTGCTTGATGGAGTGGAGAAAAAAAAAGAAAACAGGTGCTATACCATCTCTTGGACTGAATGGAAAATCAGTGCCATTATTTGCAAGTTAATGATTAAGAATTAGCAGAATACATGAAAAAAATCTATTAGAAAATAATACAAATCTCCTACCTCGACTACCACCTCCACGGGTAAAATTATTTCTTAAATTAGACTCAGGAGTTCCATGCACCCCATGGCTCCGCCTCTCATTTTCAATTAATATCGCCATTGGCCCAGCAGGTGAGGGAGGGGGCGAGCAGTGACTCAAGTGCATGAGGTACGACAGCACACTTTATTAATCAAATCGGAAAAGATTTTCTGAATATTTCGCACGATGTCTCGTTTTTTTTTTTAATGCCCGGAAAAAACAAGATGCTGCCACTCTGGGCTAACCCTGTTAGGTATATGCACAAGCTCTTAAGTAGTCTAATTATTTCCTTGCCTCCTTGTGGATGTAAAACTCTGCTGAGTCAAGCGGCTGGAGTAGACGAGCACACTCAACCTACCATCTGGAGCTCACACACACAAATACTGAACACACACACAGTCGCTCTATACCCAAGTCAATCAATTATGACATGTGTCCATTATGTTTGAACGAGGTACGCCGTATATTAGCTCCCCCCCAGTCCGCCTCGGTTCTTCTCGTTTTACTGCGTCTCTCCGTAATAGTCCCTTTTATCAGATTTTCAATTCCCGTTTAACGAGACATAAATTGTAATATCCTGTTCACATTGTTGAATATTAATAAAGGCCTCCCAGTTAACAGACAGGCAGCTGCTTTTATGCAGGAATTCGGCAATAACATGAGTTAATTCTTCCGTTTGAACTGGCTTGTCATATATCCTCGGCGTAAACAATATGATATCCTGACTCCTTTCCTCCCCTGCTGGAATTTTGCAAATGGTTTTATTTATGTGGCAGGTAGATAGCGAGCCGAGTTCATTTATAAGAACAATTTAAGTGCATGTGGAATTGTGTTTAGAAGTCTATTATTCATACTAATCACAGTCCCTTCCTTACCCGCCTGCCCCTCCCCTCCCCTCCCCTCCGTCTTCTTGCCTCGTCTCCCGCAGATCAATGTAGTGTCTTGTAGTGACACTTGAAGTGTTCTTATCTCTCGCCTGCAGACCTGCTCACTGCTTCCTACTCCACACACACACACACACACACACACACACACTGGCAAGCCACATATTTCATTTCTTAGTTCATCCCCTCTAATGTTCTCGTCTCTCATTACTGGGGCAACGGATGCAGCCTTAACAATCGGAGGAGGGAGGGATAAGGATGATCTTAAGCCCCGCCGTATTTGTATTTTGGGCCCTGGGAAGGTGAACATAACAGTCTGACCCGCCATTTCCAATTAATTCACCCATTAAGTAATTATGAATATAAAAAAGGTCATTGTAGAACTTTTAAATGGCCAACAGGTCATGTTGAAGGACCTTTTGCATTGCTAATTATGTTACGAGTGCCATCTTAATAACAAGATTGCA
Organism: Syngnathus scovelli; assembly: GCF_024217435.2. Classification (NCBI taxonomy): domain Eukaryota; kingdom Metazoa; phylum Chordata; class Actinopteri; order Syngnathiformes; family Syngnathidae; genus Syngnathus; species Syngnathus scovelli. The sequence continues at coordinate 1,124,631 of NC_090865.1, forward strand.
TTAAAGCTCTGGCTACAAGGAAAATAGTAAGCAATGGTCTTATCCAGGTGTGCTCCAGGGCTCTATCCCGGGTCCCCTGCTCATCATCATTCACCTTCATTCACTTTCTGTCAATCCAACATTCCTTTTTGTTGTTGCACAATTGACAACCAGCTCTGCATGACACTTATAATATCTCTAATTCTTTTCCCTAGGTTCTTGTAGAGTTGCTTGTTTGCATCTGTTTAACAATTGTTTGTTTGGGCCTCAAGGCTATAATGGAAAAATGAAAAAAAGAATGCTTAAGAAAAAAAAAAAAGCAGCCTCATTTCTATTCAATCGCAAATATGCAGCTTGGAAAACTCAAATTGTTTTTCAAAAGAAGACATGCTGGATGGACAATCAATAATCTGAAACAAACACATTTTGCCAATAAAGGCAATCATATTTACACAGTAGCAACCACCAGAGCGAAGGCGACAACCAATTAAGTGTTTTTCGCGTAATCGCACTAGAAGGCCGGCTGTGCCAAAACGCTCTTCATTTATTGATACGACCCGCTCGTTTGTCTATTTATGGAGGTGCACGTGGTGACAAGCTTGTAAAAGAGCACAATTGCGCGCTACAATGGCGGGGGTCGGCTCGGCTGCTTTAACTGGAGCGTGACGCCACCTGATGCTCCGCCTGATACAGTCCAAATCGGCGTTGCTTCACTACGAAACTTTTCAACTTAATTAAACACTAATTAATTTCCTGTTGCATAAAATCACAGACAAAAAAGTAGCATTCAGGTCCAAGTTGTGCTCGCGTCTACTGTGACTTTTTGTCAAGTCTCATTTATTGTCAACAATATCATTGTTATACAAAAAAAAAAGACTTCCTAAATATAATCATGCAGAATGCCTAATTGATCAAAACAGACTAACTGAAGCTCCACCCCTCACTTCATCACCTTCCACAAGAAGGCGCCAAAGCGCTAGCTTTGTACTAGACAAGGTTTTGATCTTCAGTGGGTGAGGAAGACTGTTTTAAAAAAAATTTAATGACTTAAAAAACATGTTTTGACTAATGAGGATTTTTCATAAAGTATCTCGATTTCAATGCCAGGTGCTGTTGGATTAGTGGGTGGATTTAATTCAAAATAAACAAGGCATAATCATTTGTAGAAATGTCATGCTGTTTGTTGTTATGCAAGGTTTTGACAAATTTATCAAGGTCTTGCATTTGACTTATGACATCACCGTGTCAGTGGGAAAAAAAAAAGTTTCAGTCGGTGGACTTTATTGTGCTTTGGCGGCGCCGTATGCAGAAGGCTTATGTCAGGTGCGCTTTACTTAACTCTAATGTGATTGAATTAAAAATGTGTTTACCGCCATGGCTCTTTCCCAGCGACGGGATGCTGACGCTGCAAAGGGGAGCCACAATGCGGACACGACACACACACCAAATTTTCGTTCAGACACACGCGCACAAAATCACTAACGCAAGCTCAAGCGGAGTATAGTCGCGCTGCTGGAGTCAGCAGGGACTCATTTAGTCACTAAATGATTCAGGATGTTCACTTGCCCATGCGTGTGTCCTGCGTGAATACAAATGTGTGGAAGCAGTGGAATGAAGGGACACGTCATACTTTAAGGGACAAAATTGTGTTGAGGAAGAAGTTGGAGGTTTAAGATGCGGTTTCTCCCGATCAGCGGAACATTAAAAATTAAATGCGGTGTCCAATCACAAATGCCTTTACAACAATGGGAGCAGCTAACTCGATTCATAATATAAAATAGAGAAGCGTTGCGATTCATGCCGGGGGCGAGACGAGGAAGACTTTGTAGGAGCAACATGAAAAGCTTTTTAAGCTCGTTAAAATGGAAACGTGACTACTCACTTTTTATCTGCACGTTTTTAATGACGTCTGACAACGCTAGAGTTGTAAAAAACACATCCCACCTTTAAATTTGACTGACCTCCACTAAGTACCCGAACCTCAAGCAGGTCTTTTGGACTGCACCTAACTTTGCTGCAAAACTTTCAAACCCATTTTTCATCTCCCAGTAAATTTGTAATTACACAAAAGTGAATAATCAGCAAAGCAAGGTCACAGCTCCACCGAGCATTTACCGTGTGACGTGTCTGATGATAATCTTGCTCAATTACTCTTAAATGACAATAACGAGCAATGTGTCATGCATTGCAGTTTTGGAAGTGACACTTCACAAGTGTACTATTTGAATGTTTTGAGTTAATGAACCTCGATGCACCTCGGTGTGCGTGACGGTCGTCTTCCTCGTGTTTTTTTAGTATACCGACTTCTCCCTGCCCTGGGGAGGGGAATCCCTGGCTGATTGACAGCCCTATCCCCAGTTGTCATGGAAATGATGATGGATGTGTTTGTTTGTTTTTTCAGGGAGGATGGGGGGGGCGGGCGGTTACCGCCGAGACCACTGTTGTGGCGCTACATCTGCATGCATAATGCCCTTTTTAGCATAAATGGACGAGGCAACGCGGTGAGACGACATGTTGCTTGTGCGCTATACAGATTAGATGGAAATTTCCGTTAAGTAGGACGCATTGCACGGGAAATACGCACGTAGTCGTCAAAGCTTAATGAAATTTCTGCTTGGCGGAGGTCCGCATCGTGGACTTTGCGATAAAATTGAAATTTCAGGGGAACCAGTCGTCTATTTTTGGTGTGTTTTGCCGAGACACCTATTTTTATATGATTTTCCACTAAATTCCCATGTGGACTGCTCTCCCATCACACAGTCAGGTGTGTGAATGCACATTTTCTGATTATTTTCACATTTCTCCATCCATCCTAGAACAGCAATGAATGAAGTGGTGCACAAGGGCTCTTTTCACATATATTCAAGTCATTTATATTCATTTCCCATGGACCGGCTACACATGCGGCATAAAAGTAATCTCACAAACGTACATCCCCCGAGGAGCAACACTATTTTTGTTTATATTGGACGTTTAGCTCAACTAACATGAACGCGCAACGATGACACGAGAACAATAACCACACACTGTTGCAGCTTTGCGTTTTGTTTGTGTGCACAAGTGCTTCACCCACAGGGAGGAAGCCAATCAAGCTGTTCACCTATGCATGGCATTGAGATATCCAGATATTCTATTTCCAGGAAATAGTCGGTGGCGAGCGAAGGGAAGCTAGTTAAATGTTTGAATGCATGCACTGGTGATAACGCGTACTATCAAAAGGGGTTGCTTCATGTTCATTCGCAGGATGTCAAAATATTTTGATCTCTGCTAGGACATTAAATTTTTAAACTTACATGTATTGAATATTAGAAGTGCATTGCCCCCCAGCGGACCGCTTTGGTGTCATCAATAATTCAAAATGCGCACTAACTCGTTGGCGTGCGCGCCGGCCGGCCGAGCCGAGCCGAGCCGAGCCGCTAACGCACTAACGGATCACGCAGGGTCAAATTCTGCGCGCGCACCGAGTTGAAAATGAGCTTGTTTTTCTCCACAGGAATGGAGAGGCAACAAGGAAATAGAGACACATTTCAAAAAAATGAAAACAAAATGAATGCAATTGGCCTTTCTGTCATGACTCAACAACATGAATAGGAGATGGTGGGTGGGTTACAAATTGGAGAAAATTGATAGAAAAGCCAAAGTAGAGCACCCGAAGGTGGTGGTCTGACTGCGTGATTCTATCACTCATGTTTTTCAAAGGGTTATTTCATTTTGAGTCAGTAACCTCGTGATATGTCAGCCATGTTTGCGTCACTGTTTTTGTTTGTTGCACCATGCCAGATCTTTCCTTCACAACTTTGCGACGGACTCATGTGTTTGCGTCAACGACAGCGCGCAGCTGTCTCGTTTGGCTTAAGTCATCGCTCGCTTCGTCAGACGTCTTATTAGCCTTCTCATCCGCTATGTCAATTGCGGATTGTGAACAAGCATCTTGCGAGTAAACAACAAGCCGGCTCAGCGCAGACCATCTGGGATCGCTATCTTTAATTTACCTCCTCAAACAATCTTCAATCCTCTTTCTCACTGTGACTATCTGCATCGGAGTTATTCATCTGTCTTCTCATCTCCCTTTTGTCTTCCCAACAATCCTCCCGCCCCTCCGTCACCGTCTTGATCTTCGTCTTTATCCGATATCCATTCGTCATATTTTACATTCATCCTGCGGTGGGCCGCCCACCCGCTTCCACTGTGACTTCTAATTGGTTTTGCCTTGCCTCAAGCCCCCAACTTTTGAAATCATCCGTCATCACCCCCCCTTTTCTTCCCCTGTCGTAAAGAATCTCCCTCGTTGGTTGGAAGTTAGCTTCGAGTGGAGCCAGGTTCTGCGTTTGGGTCTGCCGCAAGGGCTCTCTTGACGCGTAAGTGACGAGGATGGAGTGTGACTTTGTCCTGGAGTGGAGGGATACCAAAGCAAAAGGAGCGTAACATTAACTCAGGCCTTGTTTGATTTTAGTGTTCCAATCAATGTGTTGCTGTGCTCCGCCCACATTGGATGGTAGATGAAAAACCTTTAACAGAACATGTGTTGTAGATACGATGAAATCGAATACTAACAATGGAGCAACACATGGTGACACATAATATAACCATAGTAACAGATACATATGCTTTGTCATCTGCAAAAAAAAAAAAAAAAACAACTAAGCAGTTTACGGAGTTACTTACAGAAGTTGTGAAAAGCTTTTTGTTTATGCATGACTGCATGATGCTGCCCCCGGTGGACACAACAGATGGAGCAGCAATGAATTAATCAGGATGCTCAAGCTGTTTAAACGTCTATTATTATAACGATATATTTTTTCATAAATGATAATATTATAGAGTTCCTGAATTCCTAATTCAAATTACTTAAATTTTTTTGGGGTGGTGGCAGCACCTGAATAATGGACTTTGCATTCATTTCAATGGAGTCGGGTGACAAGAAATTTTATGAGCTTTGTCACAGAGGAGATTAAACTCTCCAGACACAAATTTAGTGAGAAACCAACACCATGTGAGAGAGCAGGACAGGATAGGAGCCCTGCCCTGGATTCGTTTAAAAATAAATACAAAAAAATCCTATCTTGCCTGGTGGCTAAGAGGCTATTTAAAAAAAAAGATAAAATAAGCATGCTAAAAGTAGTTTGTTTTCTTCCTGCCATATAGGTCAGGTTCGATAAACTTGTCAAAAAAAGAAAGCAACAAAAAAAAATTAAAAGCTGCCGTATGGCTTTGTTCTGCTGTCACTTCCCCCGCTTTTTATTTTCGCCCGTGAACAAACAATTGGACGAGACGTATTAAAGTTGACCTTGTTTTGGTGTCTCATCGCTGATGACTCTCTCTTCTGTCCATCATCTGGTGGCGTTTCATCCCAGTCTTGACAGGATTACAAGATAGCCTCCTTGTAGTCCTTGTAGGGAATGCCACCACAATCAATGTCCACCGGTGAAGCACTCGGTTACGACTTTTAACCATTGCAAAGTCCTTGAAACATCTGTCAGCTTCTCAATTGCTTATTTTCATCTATCAACAAGTCGAGGGAAATTGCAGGCAGAAAAGCCGGGAAGTATTTAAGTGCCGTCTCTAACCGAGCACAAATGAGTCATTTCACATTGTGACTTTTATCCGCATCTTTATGGGTGCACTGATGAAATAAAATTAGGCATTATATGTGAGCTTGTTGTGTTTTAATGGCACCTTACAGCCTGTATAAACCCGAGGTAGTCTTGAAGGAATTGCCAGGATATGGACAATTAAGAATTGTATTTTTTTTTTTTGTACGTTGCGAGACGTGTGGCATTTATCTATCAAATCCTTTGTGACAGCATCTTATTAAGGCGGCTGTAAGAGCTGACAGCAATCTGCTAAAAATTCTCACGTCGGAAACGCAAGTGACACTTCTCACAGCGCGGCGTCATAATTTTTTTTTTCCTAAGCGCTTTCTTGTCGTGCGTGACCTTTTTTCATGCGACAAACGCTTTCTTCTCCTTCTTCTTCTCTTGCGCTAAAAGTTAATGGGACCCCGGGGATGTTACTTGTAGCAATCCACAATGCCTCATGTGGTGATTAACGTGGTGGTCTGTGTGAGTTTGCCTTTATTATAACCCTCCCTCACTGGACACTTTGCACCTGCGAGGTTTGAAGAGATTCAAAGTTGACCGAAGACTCCCCCGAATTAGCTGTATTAAAAATAATGTGTTATTTTTATTATTATTATCAATATTGGTATTATTAGTATGACTATATTAATAAATAGATTTAAATTTCTCACATTGTTTCCTTCTCCCTGTTTGATGTACGAGTTCATTTTTATTTTTTTCGACTTTTTTTTCTGGGATAAAGAAGAATGTGAATTCGATTAGCTGCTTGTAGACCAATGGAGCGTTTTTTTGTCAGGGCCATGATGCGTTCAACTCCCGCTATTTGTTTTAGATGTCACAGATGACATTTAACATTCAGCGATAACGGGGGTCTCTCCAAGGCGGTATTCCATACACATCCGCCAATGCAACTTAAATGCGTGTGAATAATAGCAAGGGAGCTGTGTAGAGCGAATGAGCGGGAGAGGCAATCAATCACAACTTTGAGGAGTTAGTCGTCGAGCTGGATCATTTAGAAACTCTTCACAACACCCAAATGAGAAAACGGAGTGGGTGTTTGATTCATTCATCTTGATCCCACTCCAGATTTAGACAGACGCCGTCTTGTCTCTTTTGCTTTGTTTACCCTTAACTTGTACCCCTGCCTCTGATCGTTCTTCTTGGCTGAGATAATTTCCAAAGCAACGGGGGCGGCGTTCGCTCAACGACGGCGAGAGAAATGAAGCGTCGTCGGGATGCACGCAAAATGATTGATTTGTCAACCGCCGTCGCTCTCGTGGGATCGTTTACTCGAGGGGAACGTGCCGACGCAAAACAAAAAGATTCCGGCGGTGGTTGGTGTCTTGCTGTGAGGTGTTAATCACGGACCCCTTTCACGCAGGGAACCCCTCAAAAGTGGCACATCACAGATACTTTGACTCCCTACAGAGCCTTAAAAAGTCATTGAATCATTCATTCTAAAAAGAAAGCCTTCAATGACATTGTGTTCTTAAAAAGGGGGTCAAACAATATCAATGGTTGGGGAATGAACTACAGCGGCTTCATGACATGCGAATTTGATCTAACTTGGAAATCGAATGCAATCGGGGTCAAACGCTCGCACTGTCGGAATTAAAAACGCCATCCATCATGGCCGCTGTTACGCATCTCCTCCATCCGTATGATGGAGCGTTCCATGGCGCTTCTGCCTTAATTGGACTAAATGTCGGGCAAGTTAGTTGAGTGGCAGGCAGCAGCTGCTCCTTGATTTGTGGGCAGATGGTGGGCGGCACTGAAGGTCACCGCGTCGACTCTGTTTACTCCATGTTGTCACTTTTTCTGATGCTATATATATGTAGAGCCGCCGAGCGAGGGACGACGACTGACAACGAAAGACTCTGACCGGGGTAAATGTTGTTATTTATAAAAGTCACCTGACTCTAAACACCAAATAAATAGCCACTAGCTTAATGCTGTCGTAATACAAAAAGCCAAGGTGGGTTAAGAGAAATTAGAATTGCTTGGGAAAGTCCAGATGGTGTCAGATGGCATCAGGTTCCTCGCGCGGTATCAATCCAAGTGGAAATGGATTCCCCTCGGAGGAAAGTGAGGCAGACGTCTTTCGTGGAAGTGCCGATGGGCAATGTTGGAAAGCTTCAACTGGTTACTGTTGAGGAATGACCTATGAAGTGTTGTTATTGAAAATGGAGGAAAGTAAAATGACATGGAGACGATGGGGGGGGGGTCTTTCAACAAATTGTGTCCGGAGGCGTTTGAGATGTTTATTCAACTGCAGATGGGACGCCAGTGAGCAGTTATATTACATTTTATGTTAGGTGAAGAAGAAAAATAAAAAGGGTTGTTATGGAGAAATTCACTGCACATATAGAGTCCATTTAATTGTTCCCAGCAGGTAAACTCGGGAGCAAGCGGTACTGCTTGAGACTGACCGATGGCTATACATGGAGCAGTACCACACACTATAGAAGGCAACCTTGATGGATGGCTGGGTGGATGTAGATAAAGAGCAGTCAAGGAAGAATGGATGCAGCCTGAAGTCGGGAAAAAAAGCATATGATGTACACAGGTCGTAATCCCTTCATGCTGACAGCGGCTGATTGAACCCATGGTGTTTTTGGAATTTGTGTGCCGGGGGATATTGGAGATTTCACTCGATGCAAACAAGAGCTGGAGTTATAGTGGTAGTGGTAGAAGAGGTGGAGAAAAAAAAGTATTGAAAGCAATCAGGAGCAAGAAGAGCAAAGAGGAGGAGATCTCCAGAAAGCACGCAGCGAGACGGAGAGGGATAAAGAAGGAATACGCCGATGACTGGGATATTGATGACAGCGCAGCGGGGGGTTTATGGTAAACGCAGGCGGGGATAAGCAAGTTAAGAAGCAGGGATCAAAGCCCCCAATGCCTCATGAGAAGGAGTGGAGGAGAACAAAAGATCAGTGTGAAGATTTCCGCTGGGATTCATTGTTGGCCCTCGGTCACCGGGTCCCCATTTGTCGTACGAGTCCGTCATATTAAACAATATGAGCGGTGAAAGGGAGGTTTAAAAACAAAATGAAAAGGATTATGGTGAAATGCTGTGAAATATAGCACAGAAAAAAAGCACTCATCAATGTACATGGCCTACTGACACTCGGGTGCTGCTGTTTTGGCTAGCAACTGTATTTGTACACTTTGAGGATCATTTACACACAGGTAGTAGAGAATTTATTCCTTAGCTCTTCTGACTTCTGCATACCAAACGAGCAGTACCAGCTAAGGCATGTCGAAAAAAAATCGGTCCGCATTGTGTTAAAGCTTGCGTTGGGTGGAAAAGATTCCACTCGACTGCAGGAAAAGGTAAAGAAAGGGCTAAAGTGTAGCTCGCTGATGTGATCTGAAATGACACACACGTGCACACACACAAGTCCATCTTGCGGGTCAATGCTTAGGTGCTGAAACACAAGTCGGGCCTCCCCAGGTTGCCGTGTGCAGCACAAGTATATCACTAAAGTGCAACCGGGCGGCAAAGAAACGCGCTTGCTGATAGATGAACTCTCCGTTGGCCTCTGCCATGAAACCACAGCGGTAAAGTCAGTCCCGCCATTTCCCGCGTACCCTACGGGTATGTGATAACACAAACACAATACCTAAGGGGATGTTTCCTCTTTCGACAAACCACAGTGATGTCCGTACAGAATGCGGCGGGAGACGGCGCCGGTGTCAGACATTTTCTCACCTTCTGCAAATTGCCAGGTCGCTCCCCCACCGATGCGCCGCCATTTGCAGGGACTTTGAGGCCAAAGGTGTGAAGGCAGCTTACAAATGTTTGTCCTTAAGCAAACAGGCTATGTAGCCCCCCCTGGGTGGATGACATTGCCAGTTCTGTCTTAAACTAATTCCTTTTAAACATTACCTTTATAGTGCTTCTTTGATGGTAGGAAACGACATGGCAACAGCATGAACACTAAACACATTTGTTACTTTACATTACTTCAATACATTTAAAAGAAAATCCTCCTTTTTCTTTCCCGTTCCTTTCATCACACGTCTTTTTTTGCTTTCACCGACCCGCTCCCGAGATCCCCGCTTCTATTCCTGGCTCGTTCTGTGGCGTACTCGGCGTCTACTGTGTGAGTGTGCGTGCCTGATGTGGTGACTGTGCGTCTGCTTTTTTTGGGGCGGGGTGTTGCCACCCTGAAGGCGGCACCCCCTGTGGCTACCTGGAGGGTGGCGCGCTTCGCTGTCAAAGAACCCATCAGCAAATGCAGTTGGAAGCTTGATTGTTTCTGCTGGGAAACTGCACTTGCCGGTGTCTGTGTCCTTTGTAAGAATGTGTTGTCGACCCAATTTGTCATGTGTCTATTAATAAATTATACAGTTATAATTTATATTCACAGTTGAAAAGGGTTTTGACATTGCATCTTTTTCCACTGGGGCACCAAATTAAGCAGCAATTGCTAACTACTAACATCTGATGCCCCAGCGGAGCAAAAAGGTCCAATGGCATACGATGTTTCCCCTCCAACCCCGTCCTCTGTATAAATTATATGTTTATAATTTATGCCGTGTGCACAGCGCCGATCCATGTGTCTTTATCTGTTACGCAGCAAATCAGGCAATAGTCGCCAATTGAGGAGAGAGGGCGTCAAATGTCGAGCACGGGAATTGCAGCCCAACCTCCCGCACAAATCTTTAATTGCTACTTTTCTGATCATTATCAATTGGCAAGTCCATTTTTAACATCAGCACGTATTGGGAGAGAGAAGCTGGGGCGTTGGGCTGTCTTGCCTGCTTGGTGTAGTGGAAATCAGTTTCCCATTCCATTATTTTTTTTCCGAATTGACCCACCCGTCAAAAAAAAAAAAAAAAGTCTGCCCTTCAGTCCCTCCTCCTCCTCTCCCTAACCCAGGTTTTTCTATTTGTCACTCTGATTTGATTGACAGCTGAGGACACATGTGGGGGCACTGTGCGGGGCGGCAGTGGGGTGGTGACCAGTCCCGGTTACCCCGGCAACTATGGTAACCAGGCCGACTGTACTTGGATCCTATTGGCCGAACCCGGAGACACCATCTCTGTCGTCTTTACAGACTTCCACACTGAGGAGAAATATGACTACCTGGAGGTGGAGGGATCAGAGCCCCCAACCATCTGGTGAGTTCCGCTCATTATCCTGTTTGGATGGCAAGATGTTGTATGACAAATATCCATTTGAGTTCCTTCAAGGTGAAGACTTGAGAATTGATGATTACTGGTTTTCATTGGATTGTTTATATATTCACGTTTTCCGTAGCCATATTGTCCCTATTTATGATCATGCGTTAAAGTGAGGTAGCGATAGCCTACGGCAGAGCTTCTCCGGGGACCCTTTACGGGGAAGAGAGTTTTTCCAAGGCCCTTTTAATCCAAATGCCAATTGAGCATAAATACCATGCGCACCACTAAATGTCATGGGAATTATAATTATTTAGCCGCTTATTAGTCAAGAAACCAGAGCATAATGTACTGTAGGTTATATTGGAACTGCATTTGCTTTAGAAAATAGATTTGTGTGCAAGTCGACATGGGCAAAAGCTGTGAGATCAGTCGCTGTCCGATTTGATAGCTCGCAGTCTAATTGGGCCTAAAATAAGGAAGGGCGGAGTCTTGGATTAAGGGAGCCGACTGTAGAGCATTAGCATCTCCCGACCTTGCAGCCAGCAACCACCTTTCAGCCTTATAACAGCCTCAATCCCGTGTTACTTTCCTCGAGAAGGATAAGTTACGCCAACTATGTGTCAAAGTCCACACCGATCTGGCTGAATGGGCTGCGGTGCGCAACTGAAATCCCCCTGTCGCATTTATTTTGCAAATATGAACTTTTCAACTCCATTCCAGACGGGGGCTCGGTTGAGATGTGGAATAAACTAACAATGTCTCCCTGGAGACGTCAGCGCATCCCGTCCGCTGTTTAGCCTGACTCACTTCTGTCTTTTGAAAAAATCCTGTCAAAACATTTACGTGTGCAAACCAATTTTTGAAAGCTTTTCATAACGTAAAGGTCTCTACGGCATTCACAGAAGGAGAGAAACTAGCATACTACAATATTTTGGTCAATAGTGGCCCGGGTTCACGGTGTAGACAACATTACAACTCATCATGCCCCCCCCCCCCCCCCCCCCACCCCTCAGATCAATTACACACTAATAGCCTGCACTGTGATTAGATCCACATTGGTTACAACCTGGGCTAATCAATACCCTAATTTGCCAAAATCGATGAGCAGTTGGAGGCTATGAAATATTGTTTTGAGTCAACCACTTGACAATACATAAAGGCCATTTTGTGTTATGGAAATGAGGCTGCTGTCTTTGGACTCGGCAACAAGGTTAAATGCGGAATCGTCATTCAAGTAATTGTCAACGATTGCATGTTTTTGGTTAAGAGGCAGTGAGGGAAGAAGCCGCCATGTTAGTCAGAAGACCTTGCGCCAAATTCTTGCGTGCACCTCACGCAAACAGCTGTCGCCATCGTGTCATGAATCTTTTTTGTGCGGCGGCCGTCTTCACACACTACAATTAGTTAATGTTTGTCCTTTGTGTCCCCTGCAAAAACTGCTGAAGCCTCATGTTGACAAAGTGGCTCTGTTGACTCGGCTCTTCCCATTAGCCAGACCGGAATTATTTAAAAAAAAAAAAAAAAGACCCTGAAGGCAATTTGACTTAGCAACATGAAATTAGTTAGCTGTGGTTATTGTGTGTAGGGCCACAAAAAAAGTCTCAAGACACCATGCCTAAAAAGATACACCGAGTCTGCCGTTTTGGTTCGAAGCAGCCATTTTGAGATTATTATTATTATTATTGCTATTTCTACAGAAACTAATGGCAGAGATTATGTCCAACTGCTATCAAATCTTTGGCAAAATGAGGTTTTCGAGCTTTGCATGTGTTCACAATAAAAGCAATTCTAAACGTTAACGAGAAAGCTTTATATTATTATTATTTTTTTTAAATCGCGTTTGCATGATTTAAACACACAACAACCTTTGCTTTTCTGGAAACTAGGTCAGTTTGCCGCTAAGCTCCTTGTTTACTGATTTTCCACTGGCAAATTGCAGGGGGGTGAAGGTAGACGTTAAAATGTTCTGCCGGCAATTAACATGCAACGCTAATGGCGGCCGCCGCTAATACCGCGAAGCGGTTACGAGAGTTAGGTATTTATCAGACAGCAGCAGTCTTTTGCGCACACAAACGGCCTATTTACATCCACACACTTGATCTGGCAGCCTCCCTCTCACGCTCAACTAATCAGTATGCAGCGAGTGGGTACTCGTGCCTGCGAGAGGAGTATATCAATATGAGCTAAGTGCCTGTAATCCTAGCCTAACATTACGCACACAGACACACACGCACACACAAATGCAAGTGTTGCATTTTGTTGTTGCCCTTGAAAATGTGCTATCTGCCAGGAAGTAGCCTGCTGTTTAGTGATCTTTATGCGCGTCTACCGCACTTGACAGCACATCACCTTACACGCGATGCTGCTGTCTGGCCACATGTCGGGCTTCTATCATAGATTTTTTTTTTCAAGATTTGTTATTAGCATCCTTAGAAATGTGCAGAGTCAGGTCAGAGCTGAAGCCAGTGAAATGTCAAGCGTCGAGGAGTCGGATTGATGCGTTGGCGGTGGTTGCTCCTTGCAAATTATTCCATTTGCCATCATGAAACTTTTATTTGGTAACATTGTTAGCTGCCATACAAGTGTAAAGAGAAGTCAACGAGTGTATGAGACTAAAATGACACAAATTAAGAATATGACTTGCCCACATGTTTTTGTTGTTTTTAGTCTCCGACCCCTAAAAATGAACTACCCTAACTGCAAAACATATCAATCCATCGGGAATCCATTAGCGGGACTATTGGCCAAATGACTGTAAACAGACTTAGACTGAGACTATTTTTCCCGGCGGGTTGGAGGCTCCCTGCGACCTTCACATTTACCAAAGCCACCTTCTGCCATGCCGGCGAGGCAATCGAGGAGACCATTATGTAGTAATGCGCCAGGTGATGCATCGCCGACAAAGAGGTGCTTGCAGAGCGACAGAAGGGGCGGGGTGCCCAATTGGGGTGCCCAATTGGGGTCCCCTGAGAGCTAGCTGGAGCTAAAAGGACACAAGAAACTCGTCAAACGCAAGAATACCGCAATTAGATTACAAGCGTGTAAGCAATTAAGCGCTAATCCGCCGCCATGCGACTTGAATGTAGCTTCTGTACAGGATTAGCACGTGTGAAATTAGGCACAGAATGGCGGCAAAGGCGACCCATATTCTCCTCTGGGTTCTATCTTCAGCTATTAATCTGCCAAACGGTGTAAACATGACGCAAGCGTTGGGAAGGCTTGACATGTTGCCTATAGGCAAAGACACACTTAAATACCCGCTGTGCACAATTGCATTGAAATGGTGCATTGAAATGAATCAGGCTCCGATATGCTTCAAAACAGCTTAATCAAATTTTTCATTGAAAAAAATAAAAGGAAAGAATCAAAGTCAGGTGTATAATTAGATTAGTGTATGTTCATTTGATTGTGTGTGTGTGCAAAGAAAGTCACAATCAAAGCACATTAAGAGAAATGAAACAAAATAGGTCACTCCTGCTATGGCGGAACATTTTGTTCTTCACCAGCATCACTTTCGTGACTTGAACATGTTTTTGAAAAGATTTTGCTTGGACAAATGGTTTGAATGGAGATGCAGCAATTTCTATGCGGTGACAACACAAAGTGGCACTCGCAGTTTAATCAATGTACCATTGAACTGTTGTCGTTGTGTTTGGTGAATCTGTCGGGAACCAAAGCAGCCACAGCAGAAATGGCCGTTGCCGTCTTATTTTCTTCCTTCTACCCCCTGTTGTGGCTTTCAAGTTTCTCCACTCGATCGCAATATATGTACTTTTGAAGCTCTTTTTCGTTACTCGAGCTCATCCAGCATGTCTGTCGATAGCCCACCCTAAAAAAAAAACGTAGTCGATATTGGTATTGTGTATATTTGTGGTCTACGTCCTAGAGAAATATTTAATCAAAAAAATATATATAAAAGAAGGAAAAAATTAAATTGCCAGAATGCTCTGCGCCAAAACTGCAATGTGAAGAAATAAAGTGGAAAATAAAATGTCTGCGTATCTACTTGGATGCTTCTTTTTAGTGTCCTGCCAAAACATTTTTAATGGGTCTCTTGCATCCATTTGTGTCTCAGTGGAGTAATTATCTCATTAAAATAGTGATTTAAAAATAAATAATACAATTGACCCCTTGAGAACAAACCTATTTCATACATTTCCAAAGATTTGAATGTAAAAGTATGGAATGGGTCCATCAATAGACCGATATATTTATAGTGTTAAATAGGATGCATTGTTGTATACTGACACCAGGTGTTAGCATGTTAACACTATTCATTCTCATTAGAAATTACACCAGGCGCCGTTCATAAGTATCTGCAAACACTTTGCCAATTCAGATTGATGACTTGCTACATGCACGCGTGCAGGCCAGATGTCAAACACTTTTGCATCTGCAGGTTGCCATGTTTCTATATGTTTCCATCCCAAATTGATAGGTGGCACCCGTTAGCATATTAGCTCTTTGATCGTTTTTGTTGCTGTGTGAAAGTGCCTTCGCAGGGTTCTGTGCGAAAGGCACATGCTGAGACACCGAGTGAAAGGCCACGCCACGCAGTTTGGGTGTTTTATCTCCACAATGTGCAAGTTGATACTCATTCGTCGTTTTATGTTCTCATCATCCGCTTTGATATGCGCTCGCGTGCCGTCGTGGTTTATGTCCTTTGTCTTTCATGAGACAATTGGTGGTGGGGGGGATGCATTTAGAGGAGATAAGGGGGGGGCGTTGTGAACACCGATTACCCTCTGCCCACTTGAGATTGATAGCGAGTGACACACGTGTGCACACACACACATCCGTCTGCTGTCAGTGCAAACTGATTGATGACGGTTCCAACCAGACTACGTTCGGCCCGGCGGCATACTTCCGCCGAGTGCGTACGCTCGTCGGTGTGCGCGAGTGTGCAAGTGCGTGTAGCAGTTCCCACCTGTCTTAATTAGCCGGGGCTATTAAGACAGATTGCCTGATTAAAAAGCATTCCCCCAACTGTCTAATGGGCGCTCGCACTGTGCAAGCACGTGTGCTCGCCATGTTCCATGTCGTTTGGCCGATTGGTGGAGTCGGAGGTGAATTCTTAATGATTGACAGGTAAAATAATCCAAGAAGTGTTTATAGTTTTCTGTTTGCCATGCTTTAAACTGCTCAGTTAGTTCCATTGCATTGTTTGAACAAGAGTTGCCTTACAGCGTGTGGTACATTGTTCTCGTCTTTTATTAATATGCCGGAGTCCAAGTAGGAAAGTCGTGTCCAAATGTAGTCCACCCCCGTCTTCGGAAACGTCACAGAGCTCGTCTTCTGCGACACCCCTGAAGTGCTTTATCAGCCTTCGCTGTACATTTGGAGAGTGCGTCCGCCGTCGCCAACGCATGCCATGAGCGCAGATTAATGATTTAATAATGCTTTTGTCCTCGTGGCGGAAGTGAAGTCGAGTCCACTTAGAGTCTCCTCATGTTAGGTTTGAGAGCTCCACTGTGGAGAATGTACTTATGAGGATTTATTCAGATTTTATACAATGAAACAGATGCAGTCAATAGAAAGCAACATTTCTGATGCTTAGTTGGCCAAGCTTAAATAATGTTACTTGACTTGAATCAGCCTAGCTTGGGGTAACTTAGCCCTCCGGTTCGCCAACCCTTAGACATTTAACTTCAGCGACATCTTCTGCTTCAGTATCTTTTGGAATCATATTGTCACTTTGTTTGGTTAGCTAAGCTTCAGGTAACCCAATATTTTTACTCTTGGCGTGGCTTCAGGTCTTTTAGTTTCAGCTAACTGTGATTGATTAGTTCATTTTGGTTAGTGTTTATTTAATTGGATTTCTTTAGTCAGCTTGGGTTCAAGCTCAGTTCACTTTGCTCAGCTTCAGTTGGCTTTTTGCTTGATTCTGCACACCTTAATTGAGCTCATCTTCAATTACGGTTCACGCTGCAACTTTTTAATCAGCGCACACTATAGATTTATGATTTAATTCTTTTTTTATTATTAGATGGTCTTAGATATGCACACACCTCAGCTTTTAATGATGCACTGCAGGTAATGATGCCACTGCCAAAATGAAGCGACTTATTTGGAATACAGAGTACATTTGTTGGCCACCCGTCACAATTATAACTCAGGATGCGCAACAAGCGGCCGTGTTAATCCATCACAAACGTCCGCGAGTCCCCCCGGGAGTCTGGTGGCTTTGTCTGTTGTTTATTATAAATTCACTGCAGTAATATTTTACAGCTGGTGCCTTTAAAAAAAAAAGACCAATATAAAGTTAACGCACTAAATAAGCATGCATACTTATACACGATTAGTTTTAATCTAGTGTGTATTCACAATCATTTAGCGGCATGCAACGCAGTGTTTTTTTTAAACTCGTATTTTAAATATTAACCTCAATGTATTATATTTTCTAGTGTACAACAAGGTGGTCAATTCCATTATTTCTTTGTGGGGAAAAAAGTACTAATCAATTCCTTTAAGATGAATGCCTTGTACAACTCATAGCAAGTAGATGGCTCTAAATGTATTGTGTTGTGCAGGGTACCTAGTTATTTATGGGATTGTGATATTAATGCAAAATGAAGGTTAAGCACAGCTCACGAGGAGGCGACCCACTTGACATACTACAAGCTAACATTGTAGAAGCTCTGTGTGGAAAACAAATCACATTTCACTGTGTTGATTCAACTATAAATCATGTATGTTCACTGGCGGAGGAACAGGGGGGGCGGTGTGGGGGCACTGTCCCCCCCCAAAGGGCAGATCATTTGGGGATTTTCTGATTTCCTTCCCCCGGATTGGTTGGGTTTCTTTTTTTTTTGTGGATATATACTGGCTCAGCCAGTGTCTATATTTGCATTCAGTGTAGGTAGTTGCGAGGGCAGCGTTAGCCGGGCCGCTAACTGTACTAACCACTGTTGGCTAGGTCAAATCCTCCCGCCGCTGGGGAAAGCTGTGCAAGAACTATGAAAACGAATGATCATTTGCTCCTTCGTTATGTGCCATTGAGACATTCGGTTCATACTGCGTATAATAATAATAATGACACTAATAATGATGATAATCATCATAATAATTGCTTCATGTCACAGCAGGAAAGCCGCACAATTAGACAGTCAGCATCTGAATGTACGTACTATAATCCCGGATTTACCAGATTGCAATCCAATAATCATATCCTGAGTCGTGGTGAAGCAGCATGTGGCTCACTGCGTAAGGCGATTCTTGCACACTGTTGCGAGACCCTTTTAAAAGCCGCCACTGTCGTTCTGTGACTTTTTGGCGTCTTGCTTGGTGTGTTATAGAAATGTGTTTTTGTTGTGTGTTGCAGGTTGTCAGGCAGCAATGTACCGTCACCTGTCATAAGCAACAAAAACTGGCTGCGCTTGCATTTTGTTACTGACAACAACCACCGGTACCGTGGTTTCAGCGCACACTATCAAGGTGAGTGAGCACACACAAAGTATTGGATCACCCTATCACAAATTTGTCAGTACAAGTATTTGTGTAAACATACAAAATCTCGACTCTAATGCAAGCCCATTTAATTTTCCAAGTCGTTGTTTCGTTTTTTTTTTAAAGGGTATTATAAAACAGACAACAAGCGCGCCAGTGGAAACATCATAAATCTCTCTTTCACATTTACAACCAGCCAACCATCACTGCGTTCGATACGTGCATTATTTATATCTGCGAGTAGCGGCTAGTGGCTAATATGTGACAGATTTATGATCCCCCAGTGAGAATATTCCAAATCTTTTCTTATCTCTTCATTTTTTAGACATTTCAAACCTACGCGTACCCAGATGGTCTCAATGTAAAGTAATTTATTATTATTATGTTTTAATTATAATGATTCCCCAATGCGATGCCCTTATATAGTTGTTATGATCGCATATGGCGCCTCACATATCTGTCAGTTTTTAATGAAGTTGATTCAAATCAGCAGTGGTTCGGCTAATGACGTAGAACCAAGTGAAAATAGGGGACGGTGATTGATTTTATTTATATCATTTATATAATCATTCTTTTAACATTTTCATTTATCAGAGAACCCTGTTGTTCTTGTAGAAATCCTTAACATTAAGGACTAAACGTGAACAAAAACTCACCAAATTTTCCACAAGCCTGGCGAAAATCGGGATATTTTTTTATCTTTTACCATTTATAATTCTCCCTCCCGATTGGCTGACTGACAAGCTGACCGCCTCCCCTCAGGGTCGGCCTAATTGATCTTGATTGATTGCCTAATTCCGTTTTAAAAGGTTAATCAGGGTTGTTAATGAAGGGTTGCGGTTGGAAAAAGTTCCTTGATTAATCAGCCGCCGGTTCCTTAACGAGCTAACGAGAGCTGTCAGTCATCCCCACTGCAAAAATATTATGATTATTGATTAGAAGGCTTCATACACTCACATCCACTTTATTACTGCATAAAACAAAATGTCAAACTCTTTTCCGTGTAGATCGTGAACAGCATTTTCTGACTAGCTGTCGTACTTCAACGAAACAAGCGCCATAATTGCAAAAGCAAAATTGCTGATAGGGAACCGGAACCCAACGTGTTTGCCGTTACTTGGAAATGATCTAAATTTCCATTGCCTCGCCCTTTGGACCCTCCGTGTGGGTAGTCAAGGTTAGTTCAGTTTAGCAACGCAAAACGATTTCAATATTTCTTTATTTTCCCCACTGCCCAGAGGGAGAGACAACATGAGCAAACATACTTTGGCAGACGGGCGTCGCTTTCCTAAGACGAGACCTCCCGGCGAGGCTTTGGCACCGCCAGCGAGATGGTCAGGCGTTCTTTGTGCGACTCTCTGTTTTAGCGTGTGCCTGTTTGTGTTGAGCCACAGGAGGTCAGCCAATTGGCTCGCATATCCATCTAATTGCGCTTCGCAAGACAAGAGTGGGGAAACGGTGACATTCAGCCAGGCGTCGCTTGGCTTTGTCTTAATATTTGCCCTGCTGTTGTCAACTAGTGTCTAATGAGCATATGCCGTGCCGTGATAGATGCTTTGTACAGTGCGTCAAATCATCACGTAATTGTAAATGGCATTAATTGATGAGAGGACGTTTGCACCCCGGTCGCAATAATAATCATATGATAATGCTATTTATGACGATGTTTGGTTGATGCGGTGACGAAATGACGCTCGGCCGTTTTGGTTATAATACAGTGCAGATTGGTATGAAGTCTACTACTCAATATTTATCAAATACATCTAAACATAATAGAATGCTCCATGTATTAAATGTGGTTATAAGAGTATGATGGATTTCTATTTTTTCCAGTGGTGAATGAGGTACTAGCCCTTAGGATGGATCATGCAGTGCAGCTTGTACAGCCAGCATTCCATCACCGCACACAAATAAGCAAAGTGAATAATGTGCTCTTAGGCCTTGGCCTTGTCAATTACTATTCCATCTCGAAGGCTTGAATCCCTTTGAATAATAGCCTTCTTTCAGTCAGCCTTAATAATGCGCCGCACAAGGGGGGGTCCTTGACACGCATGTCACATTCTACCTAAGGCACGAAGCGTGGAGCAGGTTACATGTGGTGCTTTGATGTCCTTCGGCCTGAGGTGCTCATGAGTCACGCGGGAGAAAGGAAAACATGTCCCACTGGTCATGGAACTGTATTGGTGATGTTACTACTATTATTATTATTATTATTTGTAGACAGAGATGTGTATTATACTGTTTAATAAATACAATCATTTCAAATAATATAATGCGATTCATAAATGCAAATTTTAATAATTACAGGCATTGGAGAAATTAATTTTAAAATGTTTTAATTACTGTATTTAGCCTCCTGATAGTGCTAACATGATAAGAGATGCCCAGGCGGGTCTATTAGTAATTTCGAATAATCAAGGAGACGTTTTGCGACTCCCCATCTCACCAGTATGATTTCAAAGACCTTTTGAGTTTTGTTTTTTTAATTATTGATGTTTTAAAACAATAATTGTTGCCTTCCTTGGATATTCGTGAATTAGCATTTGAGGCCTCTGGGCAATTACACAAAGGGAAAAGGGAAAAAAAAAAGCTATTAAGTGTGGATTAATTACGGCACAGGTTTGATCTTTTATTCATGTACGGATCACATCCAAGTGAATGCACCATCGACTGTGTATGAAGATGCATTATTCGTAGGCGATGGTGGTGGTGGCTGCGGCTCTTTCTCATTCCCACTGGTAAAAGGAATAAAGGAACATGAATTCCATTAAAGGCGGAATAGCGGCGCACTGCTGGAAGTTGTCAACATGCTCACAAAAATAAATGGCGACACAAATTTTTCAGTTCAGGTTCCCTGGAAATAGGTCAACTTTTGTCATTACTGCTGGTCGGAGTAGGGAGCGGCGGAAACTCGAGGAACGACTCGCCGTATGCGCCAAAACACCCATTTGAGACGTGGACTTGCTAGCATTTTTAAAACTTTATAAAAGCTGCCATATGCAAATTCAAAAGTAAAAAAAAAAATCTGTAATTTGGTCCCCGTTCAACAACACTAACATCAGTGAAAGTGAAATTCTAACGGTGCCAGCGTAACTAAAAACTTGGCAGAGATTCCGGCAATTTTCTCGTTCTACCTGTAAATTCCCCAGTTTTAAAAATGAAAACTTTAACCTCCTTGAAATCTCCCGTGTCTAAACCGCTTAGGCGGACTTAAAAGACGAGCCACTTCCATGCGTTGAAAAGCAAACGTGGCGTGCAGTCAGATGCAAAAACATCTGAGAAAAATAAAAACGGGGGTCCTTTGAGGATGTCTTGTGTTAAATACAGCATACTTCCCAATTGAAATAAAAAAAATGGCATTTCAACGGAGACTCGTATGTCAATCTAGCACTTCTAGTATGCAAGTCGTAAGTGCCAGGTGCCAACGATGGCGTTTCCTTGCCCAAAGGCGCCAGCTACCAATCACGCGCTTTCCTCGGCATGACCTATTCATGAGTTTCTGTGTCTGCGGGGTGTTCCGATCCACTCTTAATGAACAGACGACGGCGCAATCCTTCAACCCGTCGCCATGGCAAGGGTCCACAACGACTATCAGTCACTCAAAAAAATAAAAAAAAATGACAAGAGAATGGCGAGCATTATTCAACAGGGCAGCACAAAATGGCAAGAATGGAGTTTGAGTTCTCGTATTTTTTTTTTTAGCCGTGGCAGATAGTAATTGCCATCCTCACGTGGCCACATTAGAACATACACTAAGCCCAAATGTTGAGTTTAAACGGTGCTTGTTTGCGTGCCTGCCTAAATAAGCTCCTCAGAGAACGTGGTGACCTAATCATAAATGCTCGGCGTTGTTAAAATGTGACTTTCCTCCAAATAAAAACGTTTCAGCCCTCCGGGTGCCCCCTTGCTATTACACTCTTTTAATGTAGTCTATTAATAAATAAAAATCTAACCTAAATTGTCCTTAAGAAGCACCAAGCTAATATTAGACGGCGGAACGGCTTCTTGCCTAACGGAATTTGACGTTTGCTCTAATTCAATCCAGTTTTTTTTTTTTTTTTTTGTTCATTCCTTTGTTTGAAAAGAACCACTCACTTAGTTTTATACATCTTGCCCTCCATCTGCCGTGAGAACATCGCCATGGGGATGTTTAACTTTGATGCATATTCATGCAGGTTTTAAGACGCACACTAAACGCGGCCAATGAATTAGCTCGGACGGATACAGATTGAATCGGTTTGCAGACGAATATAAACTAATATTGTTTCTATTTAGTGGTCAATTGCAATAACTCTATTTTATTTATTTTTTCTGACCTGACTTTTGTTGTTATGTGAATGCGGCGGCAGTTACACCCTGACATAAAATTGATGTTTATTTATTTGCTTCTCATTTTCTGCTGAGCTTGCGTTCTTCCCTCTCTCAGCATTGCAAGTGGAGAAGAACTGTTCCCCCCCCCCCCCCCCCCCCCTTTCCTGGCTTGTCTCTTGCGTTCTTATTATGATTCTTATTCATACCTCTTTATCCAATCTGTTCTGATTTCTTTCTTCTCTCTCTGTCTTTTGTTCTCTTCTGCAGTGAAGCGCTCAGTAGATTTTAAGTCGCGGGGCGTTAAATTGTTCCCTGGCAAAGACTCCGGCGGCAAGTTTTCAATCTGTGAGTTCCCATCTTAATGTCAGTGTGGCTAATGAACTAACATGTGCTGATGGCCTTGCTTCTTCATGTCTCTGTCTTCCTTTTGCCTGCTTTTTGCTTAAAAATAATAAAATAAACGGCTTTTCAACACTTGAGTGCCTCAGATCAATCCAGTTTATCTGAAGCACAAATATGTTGAAAATCCTTTTGAAGAGTGACTTATTTTGCCTGTTTTGTTTCTTGTATCTGGATTTTGGATGGATGTGTCTCAGTTTGGCATGTCTTCCTCTAATCATGAGCCTGATCAATTTTCGGCTGACCCATTTAGAACTTTTCAATTGTGCTCCCTCCCTCCCTCCCTCGGTGCGTCATCTTTGTTCCCCGAATGCTACTGACAGTTTCCATTTACATTTAAATTCCGTTCCTTTGTCTGAAGCCGAGAATTTTCGCCTAAGTCATCATGCGCCTTAATCACTAACTTATAAAATCAGGACATATGAATTCATGGAGGTCTTAAATTAGCATGGAGCACAAATGCAAAGTGGACATTATTTTTAATTATTGGGGCATGCAATATTTTCTTTGTTCTGACCCCTGGATTGAAATAAATCCTGCCCGCTGGTCAGGATAATCGTATACGAGGGCGAGATGATCAAATTGTGGGCTGCAAATGCTTCACAGGACGTTTGACGGTGGTTAGATGGGTTGATATGATTCCATGTGGAGTAAAAGCCACATGGTTAGCTTTTTTTTTTCTTTTTTTCTTTATACAAGTGACTTGCCAGTCATTGAAGCTGTCAGCGATCACGATAATCACATATACTCTAGAGTGCTTTCACACATTTCTTTTTCAAATCTCCCTGTACTCTCTCTGTCAGACATGCTGTTTTGAGACATATTTTTTGCATGTAACCATGACGACGCACGCTATTATTTTTTCCCCTTTCACTTCATTGACGCTCATTCTGAGTCCCGCGGCCATGCGCGGACACAGTCGTACGGTCGTGCGCATCGTTCCAGATGCATGAATACGAGCCGGCGCTACAAGAGCGCGCTCGTCGGCGCTTTTTTGCCTAATTGGATTCCGAGTCCCGTCGTGATCTATTTAGGAATCCGATGTTTGCTCAAAGAGCACAATGTTGTCATCAAATAAGAATGAGCAATGTACTTGGAGAAATAAATACACACGCGCTGTATCTCTACAAATACTGTCCTGGGGCGGTTATTTACTCAACACCAGGTGGGTGGAAGCAACCATTAGTGGAGATGCATTTATTTGGCTCAATCATCTGCTGTTGCAGTTTCTCAAGTGAACTGAAAAGTTAACAAAAGTGACTTTTATGGAGATATGAAACAAAAGTTGGCCAAAGCACCACAACGGTTTGGAATGACTCCATGTCAGTCGACTGGAACGCAGTTGCTGCTGTTTTGGTTAGCAACCTTACTGCATTGGCACAAAAGTTATTTCAAATTCTTTTTCGGGAGTTCTCCACCGCTCCCCTTGTCTCGAATGTCCCCAATGCTGCTTGAGTGAGTCAAAACAG
Organism: Syngnathus scovelli; assembly: GCF_024217435.2. NCBI lineage: Eukaryota > Metazoa > Chordata > Actinopteri > Syngnathiformes > Syngnathidae > Syngnathus > Syngnathus scovelli. The sequence continues at coordinate 1,148,944 of NC_090865.1, forward strand.
AGGCCCATTCATATTCCTAAGAGGTCGCCCAGTCACACTTCCACAGATGGCACTACCATGATCGCTTCAGATGTTCGTTTTCTCCTTTCTGACTAGTTTAGCGACCAAAATGAGTATGCACGCGTGTCGGGCGTAACCCGGCATTTGCCTCGACGTACGTATGCGCCACTGTGACGCCGTTTCCGCGCCCATAAGTTAGTCCCTCCGGGGTGCGCCGTTCGAATAGTCCAGATGGCCAAATTAGCCGCTCCAGCAAAGCAACAAACTAGCCCGTCGGCAAAACAACACGCGTGCATCCACCGCCACCTGCTGAGTGTACACTGACGCATTTTTTTCGCTGGCCACGACACCCCAAAACAAAGAAATGCCTGCTTGTAATGTTCATGTCAATTCTGCCACGTTAAGTATTTGGAACGTGGATTGTGTCGTAACATCGTCGCTATGCCAACGCAAATTGCGGCCGATTATTGCAAACAAGCCTGGCGGCTGTGACTCCCGACGTATTGTGTTTCTTTGACGAGTAAAAGTGAGAAAAAAATGGTCGGACCTTCTGTCTTGGAAACTTTTGACAAGTAAAGTCGCTTCCGGGCTTCCCTCCCAAAGCTGCGGGGGACCAGAAGACAAACACATTCATATTGTGAATAATAAGATATAACATCATGAATAATAGAGTTAGTCATTTATCTTTCGTTCAATGGTAACCTATTTTAGTGGATTTATGGCCTCATTAGGTATTATTTTCAACATGTTATTCAGATGATCTTCAACTTTTTTCCTTGCCACCATTTTTAGAGGCTTCCTGAAGGGACAACTGTCATGCAAACATGACACACCATGGGGTTGTTACTTATTCACGCAATGATGATATTCCAAAGATTTAACGGGGAGAGAAAAAACAAGTTTTGCTCTTTTAATCTCTCATTCCTGCCTTGACGCGGAAAACGTATTCTCCCGGCGGACAATTGTTTTTGTTGAAACTTTAAGGATTTTGTGTTTAATTTTTTAGCGCTAAACTACCTGCTGGTGTACTTTGTTCGGTTACTTTTTGTTTCTGTGTAAGTCGTGCCGGCGCCATTGTAAAGTAGAATTAGGGCTACTCCCACGAGAAGCAAGACCTCAACCGAGTCTGAAAAACTGGGTAGAATTTGAAATTCACTTTTCCGATGGCGTCTCCTTTAATCCATGTGGTGTATTGGAAGAATGTTTTTCCATTTGTATGTTCAGCCACCTGCTTGTCCGTGCACGAAGTGTGTATTTTTAAGCTAGCCGCTTCTGACTCTTGTGTCCCTGCTTGTCCTTGTAGTAAATGAAGGCGGTGTGCGCCAGGCGTCAAACTCTTGCCCTGACCCTGGAGAACCTGAAAATGGTAAACGCCATGGCAACGACTTCAGGTATTGTCTGCACTAGCCGTCACACATAGGTCTGCTGTTTTTCCTCAAAACTTTTTCTCCTAACTTGTCTATTTTTCTTTTCCACTTAGCATCAGCAGCCAGGTCCAATTCACCTGCGACGAAGACTATGTCCTCCAAGGCAGCAAAAGCATCAGCTGCCAGCGAGTGGCCGAGGTCTTCGCAGCTTGGAGTGACCACAGGCCCGTCTGCAAAGGTAAAAGAAAAAAATAATGACATGATTGATGTAGTTTATGGCAATTTGGCATTGACGTTCGGGTCTTGCCTTTCCATCGCAACCAAACTGTAAATAGACATTTTGGGCAAAACCTTGTTTGGCCAAAGAGAGTCCAGATTTAGACCCATCCTGGTTTTCCCGGGCTGGCCTGCACTCGCATACAAAAGCCACGCGATGCGAGACGAAGACAGAGGGCATCCGTCACTGTAAATGCCAAAGTCGTTTGTCAACGTTGGCCTTGGGATGGGCTTCAGACTCGGGGGCACGAGACGGAAGACAAAATTTATGGGGTGCACGTCCCTTTGTGGGAGAATGAAAGAAATTATTTCATCACTTGACTCATAATAAATCAGGCGCGTGCTCAAAGAATGAGGTAAGCATAATGGGAGATAAGGAGACAGTTGGATTCTTATTCTTAGGTCAGGGATTGTCGAACAGGTCTCTTCGTAAGTCGAGGTAATACAAGTCGACCTGAATGTTTGGCTATCACGCCCCCCCTCGGTTTCGCATTGGCTCCGCACCAATCAAGCCCATTATCAAAGTCATTATTCGAGATATTAGACTTCTCGATTCTGCCTGTTAGGGAATCATCATCACCCAAAGATGAAATAATGAGCATTTAAACGCCTACCATTAAGTCTGGGACGTGACAATTGGTTAAGAGCACTCCCTCCCGGGAAGCCACCAAATTTAAGAACGGTGATTTGTTTGCAATAAAGCAGCGGCGTTATGAGCAACTGCACAGCGGGCAACTTTGTTTGACATGACAGAGTGCTCCGTGCCGCTTCGCCGGTTGTTGCTTAGTAACAAGGCCATTATATTCTCGGCCTCGCCGTGCGATGTACACCACGGGAATAATATACTCCGGGTAACGCTTAACCGCATATAATGTTAAGTGGATGTACTCATTCGCATTATAATGTGTATCGTGTTTGTCATATTTATGTGGAGTATGAAGAAGGGGTTCAATGGTGCCACGAAATTCAAGGATTGGTACTTAGCCTGGTTTCCAGGTCAGGTTTCAGTTCCCATTTGGAACATTAAGGTGTCCAAGGAACCCTTTACTTTAATATTTGACATTAGAAATCTCTTTTTTTTAAATATGCAGGTGTGATGCTAATAGAGTCTTTGAGATTAGCTAATACATCTAGCAAGCGGGTTTGTCGAGATTATGCCGCCATTGGAAAAAAAATCCAGCAGCCTCGCCAACTGCTCTATTCTACCGCAAACGCACGTAATTCCTTTCGGCAATTTTAGCCGAGACGAGGCGTGTTGAGCTTAAGTTGGTGCAAACATGACTGCATTTGAAAAAGAAAAAAATATAGAAAGGGAATTGTGGGCGGATTACGCTGTCAGCGAAGGTAGCATCACGGTGGGCTCCGGTGAATGTAAATGTCGCATCAGCTCTTCTTCTTTGTCACAGAAGAAGCTGAATGGAGCCAAACGGGCATTTTATCTTTAAGTCACTTGTACTGCAAAAAGATTTGTTTTCCTTCACCTCCCTATTACATTTGTTTACTGCATTTTCACGATCAACATGCACTCAGAGAATCATCTCAACTCACTTTGACCTAGTTCCTGGCTACCAACATGCCAGAATATGGCAGCAAAGCACATTTTTATTGCATTGGCCAGGACACAAAATCAGCATATTAGCGAGTTATCAAACAGGCGATTGAGCGCGACATCGGGAGCACCGTAATGGCCAAAACAATGCAATTAACTCAAAGCCGCAAAGTTCAATAACATCTGAGGATTGACCTTTTCTGTCTGCGGCACCTCGTGTATAAAAGCGCTCAAAAGGAAGCAATCTGTCGGCAAAGCATCCGGCCAGCTTTTTAGAATACGCTCATCTGTGTGCTAAATAAATGAATAAAAAAATGTAACGCAAAATAAATGGAGAGGAATCGTAATGATCATTTAGTCGCTGTGAAACTCGGCGAGAATAAACAAGGCAGATTGTCCTTCTGTCCACACTGACTATACTTTTTTCAAGACAGACGGACAAACGTAGCAAGAGTCCATGTGGCTTGTTGATGAATGGACAGATGGTGAGGCCAGCGAGCCAGAACGATGCGTGCGCGCGCGCGTGTGCGTGCGTGCGCGCGCGCTTTTGTGTTGATTCGATCTCCTTCAATCGCCAACCTGAATGAAGGATGCCTCATTGTCTACGTATGTGTAAAAAAAGAAGTGAATCACTGTCTCTTAAGACAAGTTTTTGGTAGGCGCCGAGCCATTTACAGTCGACGCTCGGGACGCCTTGCCAACTTAATGATGTCATCAATCAGCCTCCAAACCGATTGGTCCATCCCTACTTATGTCGACGGGCTGCTTCAAAGTGCTCGTTTGGGAGTGCAGCTGCCTAACATAAAAATAAAGAAAAAGCTTTAGATATTGGACTTGAAACTTTTCATCATTTACAGAAAAGGAAAATGTAACATGGCCGACGTACTGTTTAAAAGAAGGACGTCCATGTGATATTAGCCTGGCTGTTTGCTTCTAGAGTAGATTGCCGACTCCAAAACTTTATCATCGTTTAAAACATTACACGTTTTCTGCGGGGGAAAAAGTCCCAAACACTCACAAGGACACTCTCGTAATTAAAACCCCCGAAGCGTTTTTTCCCCCTTTTCCCTTTTTTTTTTTTTATGCGTCCTAAAAATAAAAGATGCCCTCCAAAGCTTTTTATCATGAAGATGAGCCGACCTGCCGGCTTTACCTATCATATCCTTGAAATAAAATCCCCCCGGCCTTAAATAATGCATTCCCATTAATTACACTTTGTTCCACTGGTGTTGAAATTGCCTTCCTCAAAGAACATTTTACAGGTGTTGATTCATGTCCTGTATACTAAATTTAAAAGCTGAGATGGAATGTCACTAAATTTCATGATCGACCCCACATGAGATACTCCTAAAGTGATGGCCCAGAATAATTTGCATGGTGTCGTTGCTGTCACGCTAACGCCGCCGCATATCTATGAAGTCACAGTAGCTGTTTGAATGCACAAGCGAGATGAATACGGTCCAATAAATCCCTTTTGCTTCAGTTGTTTCACGACACGATAAATCGATTGCGTGCAATCGAGCGCATTTAGAATGATGATGATCATCTGGGCCAACCAGCCTAACAGAACTTGATTCCTAATCAGCTCTGTTACCAGTTTATATCTCCGAAGTATGTATGGCGTCGTCCTTGGTGCGAGATGTTGTGGTTCCAGGACCACCCAGTAACCTTGAAGGTCAGAACTCCTGGAGAATGTCTTTTGTGCTAGCATGAAGAACTAAAGAAAAAAAAATTGTGGATTCCTGCGTTAATAGACTAAGATGAAGACTAGTCATGAAAGAGAGTTAATTCTTTTTATGCTGTTGCTATGGCAACACAGAGCCCCAATCGCCTTATTGCATGCCAATGTTGTGACCATCCATTCAGGCCGCCCTGATTGAGCTGTCAAAGTGTACACATGCATACTTTGTCACATGCAGATGTGTACGCATGCACACACACACACACACAGACACACACACACATTACATGCCGGTATGGGTGTATAGATTGCGGCGAGCCAAACACGAGAAGGTCGAGAGAAGATGCATTGCGTTTGAGCGGAACAATCAGTCAAGGGTTAGTTGTGGAGAAGCTGAGGGGCTGAGGGTCACCACGACACACCGGGGGGCTATAGATCGTCTTAAAGGGTCTCTTACTTGTTCCATGGAACACTTCATGGACGCGCATTCTTTGAAAAAACACCCTGTGGGATGATTCAGTGCAGCGGTCTATTTTTCAGCTGTCAAAAATTTGCAGGGAACCAAACCCTTAGGTTGCGTTCAAATAGTAATGTACTCTATACAACAAATATATATATATTTTTTAAATGTATATCTTTGCATATTGTTTATTTTTATTCAACACATTTTCTGTATTGGAAATTGATTTAATATGAATGAATATTCTCAGGCGCTGCCCAACTTGCCCAAAATTCCCCACCGCCACCGGTTGCCTTCTTCTCTAGTGTGATCCAAATGTAAGATGTTTTAAATGAAATCATTTTTTTGTTTTGCTGTTACCGAGCCATGTAAAGAGAATCATTTAACCACAATATATTTGTGCAAGGCCTCCATTGAGAATTTCAGATTAGCATTGGCAAAGATGTCCTGTTTTTTTGTTTTTTTTTGTGTGTGTGGCGCCTGTTTCACTAGCCGTGCGCCGTGCGAACAAACTAATTAAGGAACAAACGTCGCTTCAAACCAAGCAGAAAATTACCTCCCGACTCGACCCGGGACGAACCAAGGACGGCGTGAGCTGCGCTTCTTGATGGTCACACTATACTCCACCGAAATGAGACTTTATTTGGTGTGTTAACGACGAGTGTGCATTATTTTCAGACGAGCTTATTATGTCATCTGGCTGTAAATTAAAACGTGGAAGTTATTGTGTCCTAACCGTGAATTGTAACGTGAATTCAACCACTAATGCGCTCCATTCATTTGTTTTATTTTACGCTTGCGTGAGATCGAGTTGATGCGCATTCCTATCTGTCAATAGCGCCATTCCGGCTAATCCTGCGCTACTCCGCAGCCGATCGTCTCCAATTAAGCGTGAGAGATGTCGGTGACCTTATCGATATCTTCTAGCTGACCCCTCCGTTTGTGTACTCAGCAATGTTCGGTCAGATAAAAGTTTGAGAATCTCTTTTTGTTGTGGTTTGACAGTCAAGACGTGCGGCAGTAACCTTCAGGGACCCTCGGGGACCTTCACCTCGCCCAACTTCCCCATTCAGTACGAGAGCAACGCCCAGTGCGTTTGGATCATCACGGCATCCAATCCCAATAAAGTAAGTAGCTCTTGAAATATCTCTAGTCCGGGGTTTTACGATTTCATGCAATCTTTGTGGAATTAATGGTGGTCTTATTTGAAATTATTTAATTATACATTGAGGTTCACTGGTACAGAAACTTGTCTGTCCATGTTAGCATCCACTCTAACTTTAATGCACATTACAAGCATGTACACGCTTAGTTCACTGACATGCTTTAAATCATTGAAAATGCTACTCGATAATAATTGACGAAGATTATGCACTTATCGTAGACATGGAGCGCGGCTCTGCCATTCGTCGGCCTCGCGTAGCCGCCTGGATGAAAGAAAGCCGATTGGTCAGTTTGATGTCTCGAGAGGAAGGTCGATTGCTATTTGCGTGGATACATTTACTTTTATTTTGTCATACTTTACCTTTTCGGTCTTATTTGATTGCATCTGAATTCGATTTGCTAATGTAGTTTATCAAGAAAAATGGTGGTAATTTTGCCAGTATGGGGAAAAAAATAGCAGCCGTTAACTTGACGACTAATAGTTTCATCACGAGCTGTCATTGCAGTTCCGTGCGTGAACGACAATAAAAATGGCCATGTTTTAATACAATCCCCGAAGCAGCCGGCGATAAGGAATGACGCGTGAGTGACAAATCCTTTAATTTCACTCCTAATATCCTTCGGTTTTCATTTATTTTTTACATCCTGGCAGGTTTTTTTTTACGTATTCATATTAGACTCGTGTGATTTGCCACGTGAATTAAAGATTCATCGTTTCAAAACGTGATATGTAAATGTTCCATATTGCTCATGGATTTTGTGTCAGCGCCATCAGTCATCGTTTTCCCGCCGGGGGTTGAATTCGAAGAAGATCCCGCAAAGGTTTTAATGCCAAAGTAGAGCATCAATCAATCTGGTGGGTGGGGTACTTCTCCGACATATTTAAAGTTCTGAAAGTTCAGAAACAATCCCCTAACTTTTAAGTCACCTGAATCCTGTCTGTACTTTTTAACCATGTGACTAAATTATGCAATCCAATTAGAATGTGTTTTACGATTTGATGTGTATCTAATCCTTTTGGTGATTAATGCCTATGTATACTATTTTTAGTTGAATTATCCTATATTTTTTGACAGTTTAATGTTACTCCTAATAATATATTCATAATATTAATGTCATTATTTGGCATGATGTGATCTAATTTGAATTTAGATTCCTTTTTTTTATAGTATATAAAGCGAAGATGACCTCGGCCAATTATCCGAAAGATACATTCCAGTGGCAAACGTACAGATTTCCACATGTTTGAATCCAAGCGGAGCAAGTTTAATAGCTGGGAGCGTATTTGCAATGACTTGCTCTTAATGAGCAAGCACACTGATGGGTGAAGGAGGAGCAGCTTGCGGAGGAGGATATTGGATCTCGTGAGAAGGAAATAAAAAATGAACACCAACATCATCCAAAGACGACGGTAGAAGAAGAGAAAGGTGGTCGTGACCCGCACCGGGCTTGGAAATTGTCCCTTCTGAATTCTCCTCACTTTCTTCATTAAGGAGCCCGAAAGGATCAAATTACTAAGAGAGGAAGTGTCGGGTGTTCCACTCATGCGTCCATCTGCGAGGATGAGGAGCGGCAGGTTTTCTTCACGCCGAGCCGTTCTCTCTGGTTTCTTTCCGTGGCCGCTTTCTCTCTCTCTCTCTCTCCCCTCGGCTGGGGTTAAGTGTTAATGGCCTTCTATGGCTCTCTGACGTTATTGCTTCATTTAGTTTGAGCGGAATGAGCCTTTAGAGCCAATTCATTCCCCCTCTTCTCATTTAACCTTGGGGATGGCGGCGCAGTAAGGCCGTTAGCAATGCCGCCTCCTTCCTCATCGTTCTTCTTCATCCTCCCCCCTTCTCATTTGCTCTATTTCATTGGCTCCCTTCACGTTCCCTCATCTGCCCCCGCCGGCCGCCGCTGTCGGAACGCGGCGAGGCTCGACCACGCGGCCGCCGTGTTGAATATTCACTTAATGGCACCGGTGCTCACAGTTTTCTACTCAAATGGCCATAGTAGATTCAACCAAAAGTTACTAACTAACTAACTAACTAACTTTTTGATTGTCAATCGGACTGCGGTACTCCAACGATAATAATCGACTTGGCAAAATTTCCGCCTACCCGCTGCTGTGCATCACTTCCTCTACCCTCACTTGTTTTTTTAAAAAATGTTTTACCGCCACAACCAAAGGTGGCGCTTCATCATGCAGAAATTCAATTCTGCCGGCTCATTGGCCAGCAACCGTCGTCGGACTGGCGAGAAGCAGCAGCGGACCGTCGAGGACGGTGAAGGGAAAGACGAATGCTCGCATGGCCTCCGACCGATTAGAGGCGAGCAGAAATATGTACAAGCGCGCTACACCGAAAAGAATTCGTTACGTGTGCCTTAAAAGCCCAAGCTACAGTTTTCACGTTTATTTTTGTCTTTTCAGAGTCAACCTTAGTAGTTTGCTCATGCTTTTCGACGTCATCTCCACGAGAAAGAGGCTCGAGGTGCAGCCATTTGTCTGCATACTAATTGCTGCTGAAGCCATGTTGGAAAAAAAAAAACAGCCCACTGATTGGTGAAAAGACAATCATTACCATTAAGAAGGCAAATTAGCAAACGCTAAAGCTGCAGCGTGTGTTGGCATTGAGGTCACGTCAATATTTCGACTCTTTTAACGGCAAATTGAAGCCAGCGAGATGCTTGTGAAGTCCACGAGCGGGATATTGAATCTGGAAATCTGGAAAAATTCCCCTCCAGCAAGAGAGCGGAAGGAGAGAGAGACAGAGCCAGAGAGATAGAACGAGGGAGCAAGCGAGCTTTCAATCTCTCCCCGAGGGTGAACTCAAGTTTGAAATATTCTTACGCAGTTCTCGGCGAGCATCAAAGATGTGCTCATTATTATACACCCCCCCCTTTCCTCCCGCCTCCCTTTCTTCCCCCTAGTGACCATCATCTTTCTCCTTCTCGGGTTTCCTGTTCTTCTCTCTCACATGAAACAGAAAGTGTTGGTTGAATAATTCCCGATCAGAGTCTTGCTAGATTTGTGCTTCTCTTCACCTTGATACATTTGTGAACTCTTTGGGGCATTAAAATTCCCGAGAGATCTTGGGCCTTTTTTTTTATTCAATGATATGAGCGTGTGCTTTATTTTGTGTAGGTATAATGCCAAATGATTTTTTTTTTTTCAACCATGGTTATGGGGTGGCACGGTGTACTAGTGGGTATCATGTCTGCCTCGGAGTTCAGAGATGCAAGGTTGGATTCCCGTTCTTCTCCGTCCTTCCTGTTTGTAATTTGCATTTTTCCTGTATGCTGCAGGTGATCCAGATTAACTTTGAGGAGTTTGACTTGGAGATCGCTTACGACACGCTGACCATCGGAGACGGCGGGGAGGTGGGGGATCCGACCACCATCCTTCAGGTGTAAGTAGCATGGCTTCATTTCCCGCTCGGGGGAACGCCATTACGAGCGGCGATGATGACTGTGTTGGAAATGAGCCTTTCATTTGCAATTAGACTAAAATGTCACGTCTTTGGCAGTCTGTCGGGCAGCTTCGTCCCCGACCTGATCGTTAGCATGACCCACCAGATGTGGCTCCACTTGCAGTCGGACGAGAGCGTCGGCTCCATCGGCTTTAAGATCAACTACAAAGGTGCGTGCGTGCGTGCTCGCCATCAAAATGTACACAAAAGCTAATCAAACAAATGTGCATGTTGTCAAGTGCGCAACCTCTTGAACGTACATCTCGGTGAGTGAAGAGCTCGCGAAGTACAATTCCTCACGGGTAAAAGCCCACAGCGGTATGCATCCTCACGTTTTCATTTTGCCTCCTCATATGGTGTTGTTTTCCAGCAAATAACTTGTCCCTCCCTATTTCCTTTGATGTTTCATTCTTTTGTTTTATTCTTGCTTCTCGGTCTCTCTCGGTCTCTCTCGGTCACTCCCTCCGTCTGATTCGCTCGCGTTTCTTCCTCCCCATGTTTCCATTCCTCTATTATTAATGCCAAGTTCACCCACCTGGTAACACTTGGTCTCTGCTGCCAGCTGCAATGCACACACACACACACGGACGCGCACACACACCCCCCGCTATAGATTTGAGGCAGCACTGCAACATTATTGACATCACATTTGCATTAAAGATTCAGTGAGTTTGTGCCCGCAATATGAATACACCAATTGGGGCTGCACGATCCAAACATGGCTCCATTCCACCGCTGAGATTTTTTTCTCCTCTGCACCCGAGCACATGTATAAATTTGCATTTCAGAATTTCAGCAGCCCGAATAGCATAAAAAGTCGAATAAAGCCATCAAATATTATATTGGGCTTGAGGTAGTATTCCTCTTTGAATTGGTTAATATGTAATATCTTGAACAGATAAAAAGTATTACTACACCGTAATTTTCGGGGATGTTCCCCTATTTTCCCGAGTCTTAATTCCGTCTCATCTGAGATTTTATTTTACGTTCTTCATCTGCTGTTTTATGGCTTTTAATATGATTTTTTTTTTTTTATTAGCACCAGAAATGTCCAGTGGGTTTTTTAACAGGGTAATGGTGTCAGTCCTCGTGCAGGCTGAGCTTTCTTTCTATTTTTTTTTTTTTTTTGTGGTTTAACAATCCAGCTCGCTCATAGAGAGACTTTGAGGAATAGGCACTTCACAAAAGTTTCTCTGATTGCATTTAATGTGTGGGCAGGTTCTCTATAGACTCAAGCATGTAACTCCACAAGCTCTCTTGAAGGAAAAATTTGGGAGCTTAACGTTATTGCTGACTCGTCCAAACGAACAAGAATGATGCCCCGTCGTATCGTTTTAATAACAAGGAGGATCAGTCTGTGAGAGACCAACAGGATCTAATTTAATTTGGCACTTGGCGTGTAATTTGGAGGAGAACAAATCTTTTATGAGCATTGCTGAGCTCATTAAGAGACGCTTGTCACCTGTAAAATACAGACGAGGAAAAAAAAAAAAAAAAAAAGTTGCTCGTTAATGCTTTTGGGTCCTTCAGCCCCCCCACAAAAGTGCCATAGCGTAGGTCGCTAATTATGAGTATCTTAAAAAGCGCTCTTGGTGGATAGCGAGAGACCATGAAATATGACTTTATAAAATATTCAGTCATGGCATGCCTATAAATTTGACTAAGTTTACAGTCGATAAGGTTCCCATTGGGCATCTGCGTTTGTGCTGTCGAGGTAACCCGCGAAGGACGAACCAGCTTACTTCATCACAAAACCGTCAACGGGCAAATTATTTTTTTTTGCTCATGAATTATTGACCTGTGCTGATAAAGTAACAGGAAGCAACCGCGTTCCTGCTGGCGCATACTACATGGACATTCATTTCTATTTCCCTTCTCTCTGACGATGATCTCGTGTTGTATTTCTGGCTCGCTAGTGATTTTTGCTCGCGTCGTCGCTACTTTGCTTCCAACATTAGCTTCTTTTGAGGACAGTCAGAAAACAGAACAGTTTGAAGTACAGCTGCCAAGGTCAAAATGATCTCTGCTCTCACATCTTTGCAAAAAATGACTCTCATCTGTAAAATAGACTGTCAAATTGTAGGGCAGTTGTTTTAAAGGCGTCAAGGAAGTGAGTGTCTGATGTTCCTACTTCACAACTTTGTCCAGATGTCATCGCACTTTCTTTACGGCTTTGATACTATCAAAGATGATTCTACTGAATACCGCAAAATAGCCGCATTGTAAGCTCCACCAAAATGCCGTAGCGAACCCTGTAAAGACAACTGAGTGCACATAATTATATCTCAATAACACCCGACGCCGGAGCGATGAATGGGTGTTAAACGTAAGCGCTGTGTCTGTCTGTTCTCCAATTACACAGCTGTTATCTCACTTTCCTTGAGGCTCTGATATGACCTCAAAAGCTGGAAACGTTCGCATCGTATAAAGTAGTGGCACAAGTGAGTGCTGGCTGTTAACCTTCATCATTTACAAATGTTTTTAGTTATATATATAATTAAGGCAATTCCTGTTTGGTGCTGTTCATACAGAACTGTGTCGATATATCACTGCTTTTCACAAGCCATTTAAAAGGGCTGATTTCCTACTACCCCTTTATTTATTTATTTTTTACCTAATCCCTTAATGCATCCTGGTCTTTGTTTAGAGCATGTAAAATCCCGGAAAGGGGACTTTATTGCACGGAGTAAAAGCTCAGAGCACGCTTCTTGCGCCATGCTTTTAGCATTCTAGCAGCCAGATCAATTTTACAATGGTCACAAAAGCAACCTGTCCATTTTTTTCCTTTCTCCCCAAATCTCATTATCCTCCCAAAATCTATTACCCTTCCCTCTTGGATCTTTAAGTGTCATCGCATGGCGTATGCGCGTGAACAATTCGGCCCTGGCGTGATGGAATATTTATGCGAGTGGCGAGAGGAGAGCGGCCGGTGCACTCCCCTGACACGTTGTTGTGGAAAAAAATGCGCCTACTGTACATGTGCGTCGTAAAGACACCTTGTTCCACACGCCGCATACACACAATGGCTGTCGTACTGTAGAATTATTCCTACAAAAGTCATTTGTTCTCCGGTCTTGTGCGTCGGGCGCAGTGATTGGTGGAGTCGGCGCCTCTCATAAAGACGGTGTCATGACGGAAATTAATGCAATATATCACAAAGCACACAAACACACACAGAAGTGTACATGCAGCAAAAAAAGGCAACCTCCCCCCTCCCATCCGGTAAATAATAGTGGAAGCGGGCAACAAGAACCAAAGGGCCAAATAGATTCCCCACAAATGCCATTCGGCAACTTTTTAAAAAAAAGACTTATGGCGACACGGTGGCATTTCACGCAGACTCAAACGGGGAGCCGTCTAACCTTATCGCCAGACGGCCCACGGTAATTCCTTTGAAACGCTGCGCGGGAAGTGATGGATTCGAACCCGGAGTCGTTTGTCTGATGCAGCAAACGCAGACGGCGTTCTTTCCACGCCGGGAGAGCGGCGCAATTTAATGTGACGGGCTTTATTCGTCTGCCTCGCAGTTGAGAGGATTCAGGGTTGAGTCCCACGTTGTAAAAACATTTGACTAATGAGGACGTCAGTAAAAAAAAAAAAAAAAATAGATGAATTGTGGTTTTATAGTTGGTTCCAAAGTACGGCCCATTTGCTTCTTGTAGACTTTGACAGTCTACAATTTGACTTGTGCTGCTAACTAGCATTATAAATTCACCCCTTATACATTAGTTGGAGGGTTAACAAGAAAATGACTCAAATCTGGCCGGGTTTTATGGAGCCCATATCCTCCTCTTTATTGGATTTAGCATTGACTTTGCTCTATATTGCCTGAGGCAACAACATTGCAATATTTTTTTTCCGCAGCCATTTTTCTCTCGATCCTCAATAATGTCTACATTCCCATGTTTTTTCTTTTCTTTTTGTTTTTGGGTGTTACATTTCTCTGGGTGGCTGCTTGTGCAAAAGGCGACCAACGGTGAGTCACAATCCAAGCGCCACATCTTAACGAATGTGAGGTGTGCCACCTCGTTAAAAATAGAAAGCGATGAGGCGCAGGCTTCTTTATGTTATCGTTTTTTTTTTTTTAAAGCAGGTCTCCTGTGAGGAGCAAAATCCACAAACGCCTCAGCCCATCTCTTCTCCCCATTGGTTTGTGTGTATGTGTGTCCCACAGCCATGTCCCAAAAGATTTTTAAAGGATGTATTTCCTGTTCCAATTTAAAACAGTTTCCAGGTATTTTTGTCAAAAAAAGCCCAGAGGATGAAGAATTATAGCACATCTTTTCATCCAACTCCAGTGATCCCCTGTTCATCGAGGGAGTTAGGAAAATCCATTATCTAAAGAGACCGTATTTAAAAAATAAAAAAAAAGACATGTCGTTTCCATCCGAGATATGAAAAAGTCTATTTCCCTTTCAAAAATGAAATACAAATGCGAGAACGTCAACGTCTTTCCAGAAATAGACAAGGAAAGCTGCGGCGATCCCGGGACGCCCCTTTATGGAATAAGGGAGGGCGACAGCTTCCTGAATGGCGGCGTCCTGCGCTTCGAGTGCCAGTTTGGGTTTGAGCTGATCGGGGAGAGAAGCATCTCCTGCCAGGACAACAACCAGTGGTCGGCAAACATTCCCATATGCATTTGTGAGTTTTCCCCAACTCTCGGCGCCTGCTGCGAGGCTGATAACATTCTATCTGACCGGTCGCCATGGCGACCGAGTTTGCCACGGCTCGGAGCAGATGATGACCGGCGATGATGTGGCCATGAATATTTAACAGGAAGCTGCTTTGTGTTCTCCCCCAACTCAAGTCCCCTGCATGTCCAACTTCACGGCTCCTTCTGGAACCGTCCTCTCGCCCGACTATCCGGAAGGCTACGGCAACAACATGAACTGCGTCTGGCTCATCCAGTCGGAACCGGGCTCGCGCATCCACTTGGCGTTCAACGACTTTGACCTGGAGGCGCCCTACGACGCGCTCACGGTGAAAGACGGCGAGACGGGCGACACCGCCGTCGTCGGCAGGTTCTCGGGCGCCGAGAGTCCCTCTCACCTGACGTCCAACACCAACACGCTGAGGCTGGAGTTCCAAGCGGACCACTCCATGTCGGGGAGAGGCTTCAACATCACCTATAGCAGTATGTCACGCTTCTTCTCCCTTTCTGGCTATCATGACTCTGATGTTTTTCGCCGAGCTTCCTCCACTTCCCTACGTCCAGCTCGTAAACACCGGTGTCCCGTTTGATTATTTCCGGGCCGCCGAGCTCGTCATTTACTTCCCCTTTTCGGGACCGTTTCGGAGTCGGGACCGGAGCGACTTGTAATACGATGAAGTGGACCATATAGCCCAAGGCGGGCACGCTCGCATGATTTTTATCAGCGACCCGATTTGCTTTGCTATCATCCGCCCGAGCAAGCGAGTACGCGTTCGAGTAAAATCCTAAAAAGGACGAGCTGGAATATGGAGCGGATAGATTACAAGGGCACATATTTTTCAAGGCCGACGCTTCCAAGTCGTGAAGCCGAATTTAATCAAAGTGGAGATGCCTGTAAAATATGAGTTTTATCCCGTCTAATGACATTTCCAACCACAGTCCAATTCTATCTTTGTCCCCTTGTAACTTTTCACCCCTAAAGCGTTTGGCCACAACGAGTGCCCGGACCCTGGCATTCCAATCAATGCCCGCCGCTTCGGAGACAGCTTCCAGCTGGGCAGCTCCATTTCTGTGGTGTGCGAGGATGGCTTTATCAAAACCCAAGGAACCGAGACCATCTCCTGCCAGCTGGAGAGAGGAAAGGTCATGTGGAGCGGGCCCATCCCCAAATGTGAAGGTAAAATGTTGACTTTTGACAATTGTATGACCTTGAAAAAGTACACTTATTGAATCTCATGAATATTCGGAACTCCTGTTTTATTGCCACCTGCACGGACGTCATGTCAGCTTGTTCGGCCGACAACTTAACTAGTTTGCACCAAGTCAACAGTGCTTGTGTTCTTCATGTGTGTTTTTTTCCTCACATGCATAACTGATCTGAGAACGAGCGATTTGAGAAAAGTCGTGAGCTGCGGGCGCCGCCGCCGAGATGAATATTTGGATTTGGGCTTTAGTCAGATTGGGTCCATCCGTCACTGGCTCCCCCAGCACGAGTTAGTGTTACAAAACAAAGCAACTCCGCCGCTATCCATCTGCTGCCGAGCTGCCACTCGGGCGGGTAGGTAGTTGTGTCCAAATCCAGGAGAGACTGCGTGGAAATCTGTCCAGCACCAGAGGGATCGGAACGAGCTTCTGTCCACTGCGGCATCGAACAGTTGGCGCGGTTCATAGGCAGCGTGTAGTGCTCCCAACTGGGCCGGCAGCTGGGATGACCTCACAACTCATGGCTATTGTCCCGTTTCTTCCTCCAGCTCCATGCGGTGGACATTATTCAGCCCCCAACGGAGTGATTCTGTCCCCGGGGTGGCCCGGTTATTACAAGGATTCCCTCAGTTGCGAATGGGTGATTGAGTCCGAACCCGGGCGATCGATCAAAATCACCTTTGACAAGTGAGTGCCTTCAAAAAAAAAAACACTAGCACACCGTGTTGCACTACTGAACGCTATGCAAATAATTGCGTCAAAACGTCAATGACGCCAATCTCAATCTTTCCCCGCAGATTCCAGACAGAACTGGGTTACGACTTCCTGGAGATCCACGACGGCCCCAACCTCCTTTCTCCGCTGGTGGGCTCCTTCAACGGCACCCAGGTGCCGCAGTTCCTCTTTAGCAGCACCAACTTCCTCTACCTGCTCTTCACCACCGACAACAGCCGCTCCAATGCCGGCTTCAAGATATTATATGAGAGTAAGTACAAAAAAAGCTTTGAGTGACCTCGCAGTAGGTGTTTGGAATCGCATCTCGAACCCGCCAGACGTCCTTTCTAACCTTGATAGCTTCTGTCAGCATTCACCGCGTATTATTTTGTGTTCCAGGTGTCACGGTGGACAGCTACTCGTGCCTGGACCCCGGGATCCCCGTCAACGGGATCCGCTACGGTCAGGACTTCTCCATCGGGTCCACGGTGTCGTTCGGTTGCGATTCGGGCTACAGGCTGAGCCACGAGGAGCCGCTTGTGTGCGAGAAGAACCACTGGTGGAGCCACGCTTTACCAACTTGCGACGGTAAGAAAAGCTCATTTTATGGTCATAATGTGGTCAATTATGTTGCTATGTTCTTACAAAGCTGTTCCTGGAATTCTATTGTAATGACTGAAAATCAGCAAATTCCTAAAGCCGTGTTTAAAAAACGTTTCTTTCCAGCTCGCTCGCACATTCTGTGTGAGCTGATTGATGCAATAAGACTCTTTGTCTTGACACTAATGCGACGTTGAGGGTTTTTTGTTTTTGTTTTTTTGCCGGAATAAAGAAAGCAACGACAGACATCGGAACTGACAGCAGATGTTGAAGCTGAACCAGCGGGAAAGGGAACCAAAAAAAAAGAAAAGACAATCAGAATCCAAATTTCTCACCCAGCTCAGCATCCAATATTCAGAGCTTCCTGGCAGCAAAGTATAAATAAATAATGTTGCAGTTCAATGCGGACGCGTGAGCTAGTGTCAGAGCACAAGTGTCAAGTGTGTGTGCCTTTTTTGTGCGACGTGGACTCAATCTCACAACTTGATCAAACTTGTTTTTTTCTTAGCAGTGGATAGTTTTCTGATTGTGTGAAAAAAACAAAATACAGGATTGCGTTGGAACATGCTGTGGCTTTGTTTGCAGTCTAAGCATGTTTTCAATATCCTGGCGAGATCGTTTGCGGCACCGTCTCCCGGAAGTCCGCGATAATCTGTGACCCCTGCGCAAGGTCCTTCTTCCAACTGCTACTTCCCGACCTTATGGCGTAGCGGTGATGACGGCCAAACATCTCTTGCCGGCATTGCAGTTTTTGAG
This sequence comes from Syngnathus scovelli, assembly GCF_024217435.2. Taxonomy (NCBI): domain Eukaryota; kingdom Metazoa; phylum Chordata; class Actinopteri; order Syngnathiformes; family Syngnathidae; genus Syngnathus; species Syngnathus scovelli. Next base: position 1,166,814 of record NC_090865.1, read on the forward strand.
GCTAATGGTATTTCCGCCGGGGCTTTATTGCCACGGCGATGATGAGGCGACTTGTCCGACTGTAAGGCGGAGCGAGCCGCGGCCCATATGCTCCATTAGTATGCATAAAGCCAGCAACCCATCTTTTTGGCCTCCGTTTCAACTCGGGAGCGCCGCTCGATGCATAACAATGTGCGCGGTTGAATGCCCGTGGGGTCATCTCGGGGTCAATCTGCCTCGTAAAACCATAAATAAAATCACTTTGCCGTGAAGTCAACATAAAATGGATTGTAACCACTAATGACAAGTAACAATTACATTGTTACCCGTCTGATTTTTCATGTACGATCTGCACTTGAGTATTTGTTTTTCTCTCAACTGGACATACATGAATACACCTCAACGATCATCCTTTCTACTAGCTCTGTGCGGCGGTGACGTCCGAGGCCCCTGGGGCACCATCCTGAGTCCCGGCTATCCGGACAGCTACCCGTCCTCCCTCAACTGCACCTGGACTGTGGAAGTCAGCCACGGCAAAGGCAAGAGTCACTCAAGTGTTTTGCGTTTGCCGCAAACGACAGAGCAAAAAAAAGAACTTTCTGTCTCTGTGCGTCCACCAGGCGTCCAGTTTCAGTTCAACTCCTTCCACCTGGAGGACCAGCACGACTACCTGCTGGTCACGGAGAACGGGAGTTTCCTCCAGCCCCTGGCCCGCCTGACCGGCAACGAGTTGCCTGGCAACATCAACGCCGGTCTCTATGGCAACTTTAAAGCCCAATTACGATTCGTCTCCGACTTTTCCATTTCCTACGAGGGCTTCAACATAACGTTTACGGGTAAAGTCTCTCAATAGATGCCGCTTCAGAACTTTAGTAATCTGTTGTTAAAGTTTGTCAAGTCATTTGTAGCGCAATTCTGAGTGCCTGCAAGCAAGCAAGCGATGTCTCCTAAGAGACTTGGATGCGATACGGCAACCCAAATGTGTTAAAAGTTTGGCTGGCGGTTGAGGGAAAATAAATGCGATGGGAGTCCGTAGACGAGATTAGAAACAAACAAGAAAACAAAAGGGACGACGGCTGAGTGGAGCGTCTGGCAATACGCATGGCCAGATGTCGTATTAGGAAGCGGTCCATTCAGATTTTGGAGTACTCCAAACTTCTAGGGAAAGGAAGATTTAGCTCAATGTGAAAATAGTTCTTGGCTCTCAAGCATATTTTGACCAATCGGCAGCCTGGAAAAGCTAAGACGAAAGGCCACTATGCGTATCGAAAACAGAAGCCAGATCCAGCCATCCATTTGTGCTCATGAGGCTTTGTGAGTAAATTGGAGCCTATCCCAGCTAACTTTGCGAGAGAGGCGGGCGGGCGGGCGGTATGGGTACACCTTTGACTGGTTGTCAGCCAACCGCAGAAACCTGATCCAAATGCAGTCTAATTAGGTCCAGAGCGACTTCTCACAGCATATTGAAGTGTATGAATTATGTGGCTTGATGTCATGTTGAAAACGTTTCAAAATCACTATATAGTTACAAAAGCGCAAAAACAAACAGCAGCAATGTTCTTGTGTTTGCTGGTAGGGGACTTTGATCATTTCTATGTCTGTCGGCACTTGAGGAGATTTCCCTGCTGTCCAGATGGCGTCAGCTGAATGTCCCTTCACTGCTGGTGGCGCAAGACATCTGACTTTTGCTAGCACGTTCTCATATGGCCACTTGCGGAAATGACAGACTAGCTATGTGAATTAGCAGTGATGTTACAGTAATTATGTTCATTCAGAGAACAGATACTGTCACCAAAGTCATTTTTAGCCATGAATTGGCCACTAAGGGGACAGTAAAATAAAAACAACAAGAGCTGCTGTCTGCCACAGCTCACACCCAGACACTCACACGCAGATTCTCAAGTACCAAAAATATACATAACGTATTGCGTCTTTTTCCACAGAGTACACGCTGGAGCCATGCGAGGATCCTGGGACGCCGCGCTTCGGTCGGAGAAACGGTTACAGCTTCGGCATCGGAGACACGCTGTCGTTCTCCTGCAATATGGGCTACCGCTTGGAGGGGGCGCCGGAGCTGATCTGCCTGGGCGGCGGCCGAAGAATGTGGAGCGGCCCGCTACCGAGATGCGTCGGTATGTGCACAGCATTCAATTTCATTACATTTTGTTTTTCAATCGTGGAAAATCAAAAACATAACCATGCAAGTTACAGCTTGGTGAGGTTTTTGTGAGGCGGCCGACCGATCGTTTGCAGGCGTATGGCTTGGCCTTGGGCAGCTCGTGGAGCCAACCGAAACATCCAGCTTTAATGGCCTCCAACAAAAACGAAAAGGCTGTTCATAGCGCGTCAGGGTTAGGACTTTTGACTTTGTGAGCGCAGCAGACGTCTTTACATCACTCAACATCTATTTTAATGAAGTAATAGAGTCTGTTCTCAGCCGTTCTCCTGGACAGAATCCAATTTTCGCACACCTCCGCAGCGGCCGCCGAGCCCGTTTGCTTTTTTTGGCCGGTTTCCGCGATTGCGTTCAACCTCGGGACCCAATCAGCGAGATGTCTGCTGGTAGGGATTACAGAGCATGTTCTCGGAGCAAAGACTGTGGATGTTGGCCGTAGATCAGTGAAGATATGCTGGCAACGCGCACACACTGCCAAAGCCGTCTTGGAGATGAAGGGAAAAAAAACCAAATAAAAGTAACAAAAAATCACAGTCTTGCCTCGGCAAGGGATCAGCATAATGGAAGTGTGTGTTTACATAGAGCAAGCACCTGTAACTAAAAAGTGTGAAAGAAATATCCAATTATTGCATACGTAATACTCAATTGGCTCATTTATGCTTATTTATGTTTTTCTCTTGGAAGCTTACAGATCAGGATAAAACATTGCAGTAGCACTACAATCTGCAGCCAAGAAGGTTGAAAATGAAATTGGATAATGTCCCCAGATAATAGCAACCAATGAAGAGGAAATAAAGAAACACAGATCGCAAAAAGTCAGACAAGTGTTTACAAATAGCGTGGAGCAATGGAAAAAAAATATGAAAAAATCGAAAGATAGTATCTTAGCGGCGGGCAAAGCTAGGTGTCAAGTCATTTTTGATTTTTTTATTATTGTTGAGGAAGTCTTAGTCTGGAAAGTTTCACGCAGTTGAAAGAAAACAGCCTCATTCCGGAACGGTTCGTGCTTTGCCGCGCCCGTTTGTCGCCGCTCATAATCCAAAGTGACGGCATTGCGTGCCTCTTGTCGTCCGCTATATTTAGTCCCTGTTGCACGGCTGTGTGGTGGCGCGGTCAAATAATTGCGCCTCCAATGTAGCGTTGCTAATTTTCAGCTCTTTTTGTTGCTGTTTTTCCTCGAGTGCTTTGTAAAGTAAAATCGAAACAAATGGATCCATCTATTTATTTATTTCTTTTTAGGAGTGCTGCAGATTTGTCTTGACATGTTTATTCCCAAGTAGGTCAAGCGCAGGGAAGTAGTGTTTTTGTAGACAGCATTAAAAGTTCCATTGGCTCTTTCTTTGCCCTCCTATTGTTCCCTGCAATTTCCCACACATTATTTTCCATTTAGCAAGGAAGAGGGGGAACGAAAAGGGGAAAACATTGAGAGTGATTGAAGTTGGTGAGGGTGAAATAGCATTATGCATAAAGAGGCCGAGCAGAAGGGATGGAGCGTGAGAGGCGGGGCAGAGAGGTAATTTTCTAAATGGAACGCTGCCGCAATGTGATTTATTGACGATATGACAGCTGTAATACGACTATTACACCGGTAGCGACATAGAGGCGGGCTTTGGAGAAGGTGTATTGACATGAGACATGCTGATAGATGGGGTGGGGGGGTGCATCTTTTCCCAGTCGAGCTGGAATTACCCATCGGGATTGCATCGGTGTCTCATTTTCTCCGAATGGAGGTGGTAGATTGCTGACGACACAGCACTATGCCCGGTTATTGAATTAGGTGTGCACTAATTCACATCAGGAACGTTCAATTTTTTATGGGGGTGGTAGGTGATGGAGATCTTCTTGGAAAAGGAAAATGGATTGGGAAATGATATCATTCTTTGCAGCCAGCGCCATTTGGCGGTTCAGCATTGGCACATATGAACATTATTTAATACTATTTATTTGACTTGATTATTGTCAAACATTTAAAAACGTTTTTTTTTCGTTTAGCCGAGTGTGGCTCCTCCGTCATGAACAACGAAGGAATCCTGCTCTCGCCCAACTACCCGATGAACTACGACAACAACCACGAGTGCATCTACAGCATCCAGGTGACTAGCAGCTGATAAATAATAAATAGCACCGATTTCAGCACACAATGATTTAAAAATGCTAACCTCTGCCATTTAATTCTGTGTCACTAAATCAGGTTCAGGCTGGGAAAGGCATCAACATTTCTGCCCGGACGTTTCACCTGGCCCAGGGGGACATACTCAAAGTATGGAGACGCGTATAATACTGACAAAAATAATAATCTGCTTTCACCTTGTCGTCTACGTTTTTGTCAAAAATCAGATTCACGACGGCAAGGACAACACAGCCCACGTCCTGGGGGCCTTCACCGGCACGTCCATGCTGGGCCTGACGCTCATCTCCACCTCCAACCACCTGTGGCTGGAGTTTTACAGTGACCCCGAAGCCACCGGGGAGGGCTTCAAACTGGTCTACTCCAGTGAGTTGACGCCACTTTCTTTTCATATCCGTTGCTAGCCGGCGCATGTCTCCGGGGAATCACGTACAACGCTTTAGCCGCGTTGTGCTGCCTCATAAATTGCCGGACGGGCATGGAACATGTAGGTAAGATGGATGGTGGCAGGGGGTGAAGAATAACAAAACGTGGTCAAAGGACGTTTAAGGACGTTTATTCTGCAGTGTGAAACAACTTCGAGGAAACGACTTCTTCCAGGAGTTACTCTCTTTTCGTTGACTCATATGGCTTACAGAAATCTTTTGCTCAGCTAAACATTTCAAATCATACTCTTCTCCGTATAAATGATCTTCATAGATATTGGCTTGGGTCTCGCCAGGATAAACACTATTTTTCTACGGCTTCATATCCTGCTCTGGAAATGGTTGAGCGCAAACAAACAACAATCTTCTTAATATTACCATGGAAACAGCTCAGACTGTTTAACATCAAATGAGAAATGATTTATACGTGCTTGAGTGTGTATCAACACCATGTTTACTAAATCCGGATGAGATCTCCGAAATACGATCCCTCAGAACGTCCGCCTCGCTGATGCTGTTTGTATCTGTCCGCTTTCCGTTGCAGGTTTTGAGTTGTCTCACTGCGAGGACCCCGGCGTGCCGCAGTTTGGCTTCAAGGTCAACGACCAAGGGCATTTCTCCGGCAGCAGCATCACGTACCGCTGTGAACCCGGTTACACCCTGCACGGGGCCACCATGCTCAAGTGCATGACGGGCGAGAGGAGAGCCTGGGATAACCCCCTTCCTTCCTGTATCGGTACGTCACCACGGCGACCCACCGATGCAACTGATTGATTTTGTGCTTTGCGGTACTTTTTGTTTTTTTACTTTCGGCTAGTGTGTCATTTATTCATGCCGAATAGCAGCAGAGCCAACAGGACCCGACGCGTGGAATTGCTACTAATGAGAGTTTTATTTACAGATGGCTTTGTGGATTTCCCGGGATATTATCATCCGCTCTAAAAAAGCAGATTCATTCCAAAGATCTTATCAAGCTTTTTCCCCCAAACGGATCTATTTGTTTCTTTGCAGTTTTTCCCCTCCGATTATGCGAATACAGTTCGATAAAATCATACTTTTATTTATCTGTCTTGAAGCAGAATTGTTTCTTCAGTTACTCCGACTCGGGTTGCCAGTTCATCTCGACCGCGGCAACAAAAGTTGGGGCGACAGCTTTAGCTCGCAGCAAATTCTTGGAAAACAGATGGGCGCAATAAGCACAACATGAAACGTAAAAGTTTAAAGAACCTTTTCTCTTCCTTCATCCGCCTGCCCTCAACGCTCTTGATTTGAAATTCAGCTTAATAAGCCTCCGTCCCTCCTCACTATCAATAATGGAACGCTCATAAAACCGAGGGCCGATATTCTGCGACTTTATTTTTCAGCAGTCGCATACTATGACTACAGCGAACCCCCCCTCCCATCTTAATGTTATATTGCTTTTTTTTATTACCCCTTTCTGTCTTTAACACCCCCCAAACCTTTGAATTTCTACTTTCTATCACTTTTTTTTAACGTAAGGAGTGGACTCTTAAAATTGCTCCTCATATTCAAGCTAATATATTACACTGAGGGAGGGAGGGACGCCGCCGGGAAATGGGAACAGAGGTGCAGAGGGAAAGTGAAGATGGGATAGGAATTGTGGAAATATAGAACGGCCAGATTGGGAGGTGCAATTTATATTTTGTCATATGTGTGTTGCTTTGCTCCTGGAGAAACGTGAACCGATTCGTGGTTTCTTTATGCTAAATTGTTAGCACCCCGCTTGTTTGTTTCATATATTTGGTCCTGTTTTTGTACTAAAATAGTAAGAATCTGACTTTGAATTCTGAATTGTGTTTACGTTAGCCGAGTGCGGCGGACGTTTCAAAGGCGAGTCGACGGGAAGGATCCTTTCTCCCGGTTATCCGTTTCCTTATGACAACAACCTGCGCTGCACCTGGACCATTGAGGTGGACTCTGGAAACATTGTCAGGTAAGAAAAAGACCACGGCCAACCAAATACTCTTTTGAATATCTTCACCTTATTTTCTTTTCCGTAGCCTTCAGTTCCTGGCGTTTGACACTGAGGCCAGCCACGACATGTTACGGGTTTGGGACGGACCTCCCACCAATGAAATGTCTCTGGCGGAACTTAGCGGGTCACTGTTGCCCGAGGGCATCCACTCCACGCTCAACATCGTCACTGTTCAGTTCGAGACGGACTTTTACATCAGCAAGTCGGGATTTGCCATTCAGTTTTCCAGTGAGTAACGTTGAGTTCCCCAAATAGGGAGGATGTTGTTTGCGTTTTAACCCATGCGCCCGCCCGCCCCCGCGTAGGCTCGGTGGCAACCGCCTGCAGGGACCCGGGCGTGCCGATGAATGGCACCCGCAGCGGCGACGGCCGGGAGCCGGGGGATTCGGTGTCCTTTCAGTGCGATCCGGGATACGAACTCCAAGGGGATGACAAAATCACCTGCATACAAGTCGACAACAGATACTACTGGCAGCCCAGTCCACCTGTCTGCATCGGTGAGAAGCGCTAGCTTCAAACCAGAGACGTCGAGGAGAGTGATTGAGTATCTATCGGTGTTTCAGCTCCCTGCGGAGGCAACCTGACCGGCTCCAGCGGTTTTATCCTGTCCCCAAACTTTCCACATCCTTACCCGCACTCCAAGGACTGCGACTGGCTCATCGCCGTCAATCCTGATTACGTCCTGTCGCTGGCTTTCATCAGGTACCGATTTCGCTTGAAAAGTTCACCCATCTTTTGTTTTATTGTCGTACTTTACGGGTATCCTCTGCAGAGTGCAAATACAGCAATTGTGCAAGTTTTTCCCCAGAGTTTAAAGAGCATCAAAGTCGGTGAGATTTATACCCGAGAAATAATAATAGTCTAACCTTAGCTCGCCTCTCCTAAATCTCCACCTGGCCAGTTTCAACATTGAGCCAAACTACGACTTCCTGTACATCTACGACGGGCCGGACAGCAACAGCCCATTGATCGGCAGCTTCCAAGACAGCAAACTGCCCGAGAGAATCGAGAGCAGCTCCAATACCATGCACTTGGCCTTCCGAAGCGACGGCTCCGTGTCCTATGCCGGCTTTCACCTGGAGTACAAAGGTAAAAGCGTCTACACGTCGTATTGAGCAAATGGTAAGGAATCCATTTGTCATCTCGCCATCCAGCCAAGTTGAGAGAGTCCTGCTTTGACCCGGGAGTGGTGCTGAACGGGACCAGACTGGGATCTGACTATAAACTGGGTTCGACCGTAACCTTCTACTGTGAAGCTGGATATGTTCTGCAGGTACGTGATTGGTTGAGCGGAATTGAGAATTTGATGAATGGGCTAAATTGGATCGCTTGGTTTGTGTGCTCAGGGTTACTCAACTCTAACCTGCAGCATGGGAGACGACGGCAGGCCCGGATGGAACAGAGCCTTACCGAGTTGTCAGGGTACAGATGGCCGTTCTGTTGAAGACACATCAAAAGGAAAATTCAAGGATTCAAGTTGAATTCTTCCTCCGTAACCTTCTTTTATCCAGCTCCCTGCGGAAGTCGCTCCACGGGATCAGAGGGAACCGTTTTGTCTCCAAACTTCCCTCGCAACTACACCACCGGCCAAACCTGCGTCTACTCCATCGCTGTGCCACGTGAATTCGGTGCGTAGCCCAGAAGATTTCGTGGAATTCGAATCCTTATTTGACGGGCTTAAAATCCAAATATGATTCAGGTCTTCAAACAAACAAAAACATAAACCCAAAATGATAATTGCGCATCAGTTGTTGGCGAGCACTGATTCATCGTGTGATCCCAATTTTTGCCCTTCCTTATAATCTCATTTTAACAAGCATTTTCGACTCCCCAGATGAAACCTTTGAATGTTTTACCCTTGACTGGGGAAAAAAAGCCGCGGGACTATAATAGCGGATCAAAAGATGCTGGCTGTCCAGTCATTTCCTTCCAGGTCGGGGTTAATCAGTGAAGCGGCGCCGAAAGATGAATCAGCTTTCTCTCTGATCTGCTCGGCTTTTGTGTTACAACACGCCTGTTAATAGTGGCGGCGCTCTTCCATTCTGGCACCTTTAGTAGAGCCACATCGAAACCATTAAGTCATTGAGCCAACACGCATCCTTGTTTTACGCTCGAGACCAAACCCTGTCGTCAATATGCAGGAAATGAATGTGCGACTTTGAGCGTGTACCAATCTCAAGGCTGATGTATATATCAGCATCGCCGGCAATATGTTGTCTGACAGCATATTAGCTAAGCTGCTCTGACGTGCAGCCGGTAATTATTTGAGACGGGGTTCAATTGTGCCCAGCGGCGCTGTGTTTAAATAGCAGCTCTCCCAGAGACCATCAACGGTTGCCCGTCTCATTCCATTTAGCGAGCGGCGTACGTCACGTCGCCTCGGTGACGACACTTGCGTTTTCTCGGCCGCCGTACTCAAGGCCTGATCCGCCCTCGCAGCTGTCAGCGGCTTATTTTTCATGTTGCTGTCGTCGCTCGTGAACAAGAAAGACATTTAGAAAAAGCGTGCAATTTGTGCTCGAGAAGGTTCCGCCTTGAAATGATGACACTGAAAATGAATGGGAACGCTCACTGACCTCTCATCTCCTGCCTTGGTCAGTCGGCCTTCAGTTGTATTTTTTATTTTTTTTTAAGATGCTGCAACCAGTTCAGCTAATTTTGCATCTTGTGCATTTCAAATAAGCAGTAGGTTGTTAACAATCCATCCAAAGTAAAAAACTAGTCTCCTCAGGTATCTTTAAGGATGTCGCTGTCTGGCTCGCTGGCTGCAGGCCTTAGAGTCTAAGACATCCAGCGGTAGATTTTGCAGGTATTATATGCGAGTCCTGGGTGTAATTCCCATTCCACTGCGGCACCTTTCATCATACACCAAGGCGGAGAAGAAGCGCTGTCCTTTTAGACGTTAGCTGGTAATTAACGACCAAGTGCCAGCGGCTCCTGCAGCCCAGATTGATTTTAAAACCGACGCTAAGCCTCCTGATGGCTCTATTGGGCCAAGGCGGCTCGCCATGCATCATTCACGGGGTACCGCGGGTCTTCTGTGGTCTTTGCTTGTAAGATTTCAACTTTTCATCAAATTATGGATGGATACATAGCAGGAATAATTAGCTTTTTCACGAGTCGGGCGTTATATTTCAATTTTATTCTTGTAAAATGAAGGTTTTCTTCTTTTGAAATGTTAACTTTCTTAGTTCAGAGCTCAGTTCTGAGCGTAAAGTACAGCTAACTGCAGCAGTGTCAACATTTTGTACTTGCAAATTCACGTTTTTGTACTTTATGGGAATCTGTCCTCCGTTATTTGCTAATAACTTATTTATGTTTGTGATCGGGTCAAAGTCGTGTCTAATATAAAAATATTTACTTGGCATCTTGGTGCTGGGGTAATATGTCAAAGTGAGGTTGAGCGGGTCGTTGAGTCAGGCCATAGCCCTGTCTTGTAAATTGTTGCTGCGTTGGCATCTTTTGGCAATTTAAGCTTTTTTTGTGTGTTGTGTTTGCAAGCGCAAGGTGATGTGTATTTGCTGGCGTTCAAGGTTGCCACCAATGGGATTTTACCTTGCAGGTTTATTGTATCCTTGTTGATCTGAACACGCAATAATGTGATTCCCTTCTGTTTTTTTCTCCCCCTTTCCCGTCATCCCTCTTTCAGTCCTCTTTGGTCAGTTTGTGCTTTTCCAAACATCTCTAAACGATGTGGTGGAGATCTATGACGGGCCTACTCAGCAGAGCACGCTGCTGTCATCTCTCTCCGGGTCCCACTCCGGTAAGGACTGATGGATGAGTATGCTGATGGATGAAAATGTTGCTGCGGCGAGGGCAAGGGGCGTCGGCGTTGGAAACGAATGAAATGTTATCTCGTTCCAGGAGAGTCGCTGCCGCTGAGTTCGGGCAATCAGATCACCGTTAAGTTTACGACCGTGGGGCCGGAAACGGCGAAAGGCTTCCACTTTGTCTACCAAGGTCGGCCTATCAAACCAAGCACTCTGTCATTGATGTGATTTTATGTTTCCTGTAGATTATCGAATCAATCAAAAGTAACGTATCGTCTCCTTGTTTTTTGTTTTTTTTTTCCCACCAGCCGTGCCCCGGACCAGCTCCACGCAGTGCAGCTCGGTCCCGGAGCCACGGTTTGGACACCGTTTGGGCAACGACTTTGCGGTGGGCTCCCTGGTCCAGTTTGAGTGCAACCCCGGCTACGTGCTGCACGGCTCCACCGGCATCCGCTGTGAGAGCGTGCCCGATAACCTGGCACAGTGGAACGACAGTCTGCCCACTTGTATCGGTAACTAAGCAGCCCCTCAAAAAATTCTCTCGAAAATGAAATGAATAAAGACACATTTTTTCTCCTCGTCAGTTCCCTGCGGGGGTGTGTTGAGTTCCCGTCACGGCACCATCCTTTCGCCCGGCTACCCGGAACCGTACGACAACAACCAGAACTGCGTGTGGAAGGTGTCGGTCCCCGAAGGCGCCGGAATCCAAGTAATTCACCTTGCGTATCATTGACTTAAAAGATGAGCGATCGGGCACGCCGAGGGGAAGATAAGAGATTAATAGGCGGGATGACGGACAGATAGATGGACGGATGGATGGACGGACAGACGGTAAGCAAGCAAAGGAGCATCCCGGCATGAGCTGATAGCATCTCACGCAAAACAGATAACGGCTGATTGCGTGGGAAGCCGAGGCACTCTCGAGACAATGCGGAGATAACGATGCCTTTCACGCGTGACAAATTACACTGTGTCGAGCAGACATGAATTGCATCGCGTTATTCCACTGGTTTTTAATGTTATTTAGTAATTGTGTCTTTTTTTTTAGTTAAGTGTAAATTGTCAACCTAAAAAGAAAATGTCCACTTTTGAACCAGACTTGAAATTTGTGTTCAGGTTCAGGTCGTGAGTTTCGCAACGGAGCACAACTGGGACTCGTTGGATTTCTACGACGGCGCCGACATCCATGCGCCGAGGCTGGGAAGTTACTCTGGTAAAAGGCTTCATCCGTCTTGCTAATGCTAACCATCATTTGGATTGTTTACAAACCATTGCCTTTGATCTTACCTTGTAACAGAATCAGTGGTTATTTTTAATGATGCTGTCCAATGCCTCCGAAATACGGAGAGGCAGGAAAGACTTAATTAACGAGCTAGATATTTCAGATATTTTCAGTCGGTGGTTAACATCAAGGGTGTTCGATTCGTTTTCATCACGTGCCATTTCGATGAAATCATATGAATGTACACATGCGACCGTATTGTATTTGCATAAAATTGCCCTATTTCTGCCAAATGGACTTTTCTATTAACTTTAGATTATTTCCCTTCGTAGATTTACTTGATCCTTTTGATATCTTCTTGTTTTCATCTTGCCTTTAATATACACCTTTGCAGCCTGTGCCAAAAATCTGCCATGGATTTTTTTTATTTGGCCAATTAAATGTACTGTAATTGTACATCTCTTAATGAAATCCTTCCAAAATAGTCATTATTTATCGAAAAACTCACACCGTTAATTATGCTGCGTCATCCATTATTCATTGAAGTAGGAAAAAATATCTTTATATATTTATAATGTTCTGTCATGGTAATAAATGAGCTTTCCTGTGGAAAGGGAAAAGGAACAGCAGGGAAGCTAATTAATTTCCCTCAATCGCACCAGCCAATCACATCCATCAGCCCACGAGAAGAATAGCAGCAGCAACAACCACTAACATTACCCGTCAAACCGCTTGGAAAATATCACAGAGCAATATTAACACGGATACGCGGCGGTGACATTTTAGCATTGAGTAGCTTAGTGGAGGTTAGCGTTCCGTAACATGAAAGGACGTCACCAGGCAGGAACACGGTGAACTGTGACAGCTCGGCTTCAGACGTTTTCTTATTTTGCAACTAGGTCAGGCCAACATTTCTGCTTTCAAATAAAACATTGGCATCAGGGAAAAAGGGATCCCCTTGCATCTTTCTCAAAGATGCCTTTGCTGTCAGATGGTCATCAGTGTGACCAGGTGTCTCTTTCTTTCTCTCTTTCCTTTTTTGTTCCAGGCACCACCATCCCGCCACTGCTTAACAGCACATCCAACAACCTCTACCTCAGCTTCAGCTCCGACATCAGCGTCTCCGCCGCCGGCTTTCACCTGGAATATACAGGTAACAGCCCATCATGACATAAAGGGGCACAGGCAGAACTACCCCACCAGATATTTGGAGTTAGATGTTCCTCATCGCTCGTGAAAAAAATGACCTAAAATGCACCAAATGTCTTTCCCAGCTATCGGTCTGGAATCGTGTCCCGAGCCCCAGACTCCAAACTACGGAATAAGACAAGGGGATCGTTTTATGGTGGGCGACGTGGTGCAGTTCGCCTGTGAACAAGGATATTCTCTTCAGGTAAGCCAGCACTGACTTTCTTTCATTTGTCTCACTTTCTCTCCCCCAATAGTTCAAATTCATTCTTGTAAAAGAACAGCTTTATTCCCGTAAAACAAAGACATCATCCTCATAACTTTACAAGACAAGGGGATTTATTGTAAGTGATGCATTTGTGCACTTCTCCAAGGCTATTCTCTCCAGGTGAGACTCGGCGCTTATTACTGAAGAAAAAGGGAGCACATTAAAGCTCTGTATTAAAAAAAAAAAAAAATGTTTTAAAGTGTCTCAGCTCATTCTCTCTTTTATTAATCCCCTCGGCTGCACAAAGCAAAAGTACTTAAAACAGTGAATCAGAGGGAGACGTCACTACGCACACGCCGCAGTGAATAATAAATGTCTCTACCTCATCTCTGTGTGAGGGGGAAATGTTCACATGACATTAATAAGCTTGGCTATGCTTTCAAACTTCATTTCTTTTTGGTTTCATCATTGCAGGGAAACGCTCACATCACCTGCATGCCGGGCCCCGTTCGCCGATGGAACTACCCCGTGCCTCTTTGTCTCGGTAGGTGTCAACACGTGGCGGCCGTAATTGGCGCCTCTGATATCATATAAATTCCGTACCTCAAATACACGGCTAGTTTGTTAGTACAGAGACAAAACACGATGTCGCCCAATTAACATTGCAGCGCTGAGACGATTGTTAGCATGCTCGCTGTTAGCGTAGTCCGTTTTTTAGCTTTTGAATAATGCAAGCAGGCAGTAGCGGAGCGATGCCCGATGTGATTAGCTCTCAGTGTGAGTGAATTTTAAAGGCTGCGGGGGGAAATAAGTGCTCTTGGTCAGCGTGATTGCCCATGAGCTGCCACTGATGCATCTAAATTGGATGTTTATCTTTGACCTTGCGCTGCAAATTAATTGGATATCGTGGCGCGGCGCTTTTTTAGCCAGTGTGACGAGGAATCTATTAAACTATGCATTTGCAATGGAAAAAAAAGATGCAAAAAAAAACAACAACTGAAAAGGTCCTTTGTGGTATTATTCTCATTTTGTGTTTTGTTTGTGTATCTGCAGCTCAATGCGGAGGGGCGCTGACGGACGTGAGCGGCGTGATCCTCAGCCCCGGTTACCCTGGCAACTACCCCAGTGGATTAGACTGCACTTGGACCGTCAATTTACCTGTTGGATTTGGTAAGAAACTCCGTGAAGCTACTAGTGTGTGACACATGTAGACAAATGGTTGCGTTGTAGTGGGAAAAACAAGTTTACTAATTAGTAGTTCACAGTCTTATTCCAAGTGCATTGACTCGTGGACCTGAAACTCAATCTCAAGGATTTCAAATAAAAGCTTCCTACAATTGTTTCCCCCCCAATTTATGCCTGGGTCCCTATAACGAATCTTTGTCTTGTTTTTCTATAGGCATCCATCTGCAGTTTGTTAACTTCTCCACTGAAGCCATCCATGACTACCTGGAGATCCGCAGCGGGAGTCTGGATACGGGCTCGGTCATCGACCGCTTCAGCGGTCCGCTGGTTCCCAAAGCTCTGTTCAGCACCACGCACCAGACCAGCTTCTTTTTCCACAGTGACTACTCTCAGAACAAGCCGGGCTTCCACATTACGTTTCAGGGTAAAATGTAACGCCGTCTTATTCACGTCACGGATCACAAAAAAATCTTTCACTTGAATAAAATCGCAGTTTTACACAAATAATACATTTGTGTAAATTTTAATTTTTATAAAGACAATAGAGATGCTCAAAAGCACCAACTCGGAAGCACTGTTATTGAAACCAAGCAATTCATTGAACTAACTTCATTCTGGGGAGCTGACGACAAAATAATCATTTTCATCCCGGGGGATTGAAAATAAAACAGGTCGTGACTTTTCAAGAGCCTGCCCGGAAATTACGCCCATAACGATCTACGTCGGGGGGCATTCAATGATGACTTTTGTTTATTCTCTCTGGCACTGAAGCCAGTTGTTGGGTGCTTTTTCAACCAGCTTTAAAATGTGCATACGCCGATTAAATTTGTTCATCTTCTCTTCATTAATGTGCAAATTATTATTTGGTACCAAAAAAAAAAATAGATGATGATGAGGTACAAACAAAGTGAGGCTACACTCATTTGTGCTCAATGCTAACTAACTTTGTGCTATATGTATTTCTTTGACAGCTTACCAGCTCCAGAGTTGCCCGGACCCCCGGCCATTCCGTAACGGCATTGTGATCGGCACCGACTTCAGCGTCGGTATGACGGTGTCCTTCGAGTGTCTTCCCGGCTACTCCCTCATCGGGGACGCTTCCCTGACATGTTTGCATGGAATCAGCCGGAACTGGAACCACCCGCTACCTCGCTGTGAAGGTAAAAAAGAAAAAAAGAGCCACTGAATGGATGATAAGTACATAAAACGCAGTGACAATAATAGCGTAATTAATATCCATTCAATTTGCTTTATCTCACTTTGCAGTGCTACCTGTTTGATATGCACAGCGGTTCCCATTCAAAACCTGACAAATGCAATTTTTATTAGGACTGCTTAATATGGAGAAGCGCTGCAATAAAAGAGGAAAGAACGACAAATGCAATTAGGGGGGAAGCGCGTGTGACCTGTAGCTTTGTTAAGAAAAAAAAAGATTTATTCGGAAGGTACTAAAAGGAGTGTTGTGATAAAAGTGCAGTTAATTGTGGAGGAGGAATCATATCACTGAGCTATAATAGTCCTGTTTTATTAGGACTTTTATCCAAGTAGCGTTGGAGTGGCAATTTTGAGGACTTCTACTTTTACTGTATGTCCCTTAATGTGGATTATTCCCTGTTGTGGTGGTAAAACAACACCAGTAATACAGCTCAAAACCAATGGGGAGCTGCAAAAGATGAAATAAATATACACGTTGATGAGGTTGAAGGCGGCGCCGCGTGCCTTCAAAACTTTACGAAAGCCGATTACCCAGTGGTCATAACACTAAAATGTTTGCTATTATCGCCCCTAACAGCTCTTTGTGGTGGAAACATCACCTCGCTAAATGGAACTATTTACTCTCCCGGTCACCCCGAGGAATACCCCAACTTCCAGGACTGCGTGTGGAGCGTCAGGGTCCCGCCCGGACACGGGATCTACATCAACTTTACAGTCCTGAGCACGGAGCCCGTATATGATTACATCACCGTGTGGTAGGTGGCCGTTTATCTCTTTTCAGCGGGGTCACTTCAATTCAACTTTAGTTACGAAACATTTTGTTCTCGTACTTTATTAGAAAGTGGTGAAGAATCGTGGAATCTAAAATGTCAAGTGCAAGATGAAATTCGAAAATCCCTGAGAATGATTGACTGCCGTCCCGTCGTGCCCTGTCATTAGCCAGCCCGGGTTTCCGTGAGCGTTCGATTTAGCCAAATTCCATTTGCTGAAATCCCACATGACACTCGCATCATCACGCCTGCCGCCGCAAAACTGTCTCTCGGCGGGGAGCGCCGTTTGCGTGGCGGGAGTGCCATTTTCCTAGCGGCCCTCGCCGGGTTCTGGGCCAGATGCCGCTCGTCGACTTTGACTGCTAATTGGTCTCATACAGGGAGCCATCATATACGTACGTAGAGTCCTCGCTTCGCAGTATGCATCCGCACTTTAAAGTCGACTCCTAATGCGGATGGTGCGGAAAGGCTTGCCCCCCGAACCTCGTCACTTGTAATTAGCCTAATCCAGAATCACTCAAACAGCAGGGGAAGTGGGGATGTCACGATGATTCTTTTTAATCACGGACAGTGAGCGCCGTTTGGGTAAATTTCATCCGTGCGGCTTGACGGGAGGTGCTCGCGGTGTTGCGCGGTCCGCCTGGCGCTTGACGGATGACTTCCTGTCTGCTCGCTGTGCAAACTGAGGCTACGCTGAAGAATAATGACCCAACACATGGATGGAGTTTACCCAAAATGGTGCTTGAAACCAAAATGGACAATTCATTCAGTTTTCGGGGTGGGTCCCTGAGATGGTATACCAGCAAAACATATTCACTAGTATTTGCCAAAGCCTGAAATAGAACCATCCCAAAAAAAAAGCACATTTCCTTTCAATTTTGCAATAGTGGGAAAGTCATTTTCCAGCACGCCAAAAATGTATTTCTACATCATAAGCGTTGAAAAATGTTCTGTTTTGAAACCATTTTTTTTAGGACATAAAGGCCCCGAGCCAAAAATGGGCAGCAGTCTTTGGCATGTGGCATTCTTTTAAACTAACGATGCATTAATGAGCACCAAATGTTCCTGGGACGGGAGCGAAGAAGCCAATTTGGTTTGAACCGCCGACTCATAGCGAGACACAAAAACCACTCGCTTCCAAGCGAGTTTGTATTTGTAGTTTAGCCTTCAGCCACTGCCAACGTTACTTTGTGATTTTGATGAAACAAACCTTTTTAACGCGGAAGGGAAATAACTATATAATGTCCATGGACCTTGTCTTTGCGTATGTTCTTTGGCGCTGTCCTCACAAGGGCACTTTGTCTTTATCTTTAGAGACGGTGGAGCACTTCCAGCATTTGTCTCGTAAATATCATCAAAGCTCTTCTACTCTTGCGTCTTGCCCATTTCCTCACAACAAATGACCACTTAATGAGCGTAATAACTTATGGCGGGTGTCCTCTCCTCCTACGTTCCATAAAGTAGAACAAGTTGTAGCTGAGTTTTCTGTATGGTTCACTGCAGGGATGGTCCGGACCAATCATCTCCTCACATTGGCCATTTTAGCGGCAACACGGCTCTGGAGTCGGTCTACTCCACCTCCAACATCATCCTCATCAAATTCCACTCGGACTTCTCCGGAGCCGGGTTCTTTGTTTTGAGCTACCACGGTAAGCGATGACTTTGATCTGTTTTGGTGTTGCTTGATGTTGTGGATTATTTAGCTTCGTTCTTTAGGTCACTCGCAGCTGTAGGATGAAAAGCTTGAAGCGTAGCTCGACATTGGGTAGATGGAAACCTAGTAGGTTCTCAAACTTGTGAAATAAAACCTTCTGAAAGTTCTATATATATATATCCGTCCACAATAACTGTGTCTTCCGGTTTCAGTGGAAAATTAGTTGGGCTCCAATTATAGTTGATTACAGGAAACATAATTATACTTCATCAACCCCCCTGTATTCAAAATGCCCCTCAATCATCTGAGATGCGTCTTATTTAAGCATACAAAAAAAAAGCAAATAATGGAGGTCATGAAATAAACATAGCTGGTTGTGAAATAATAAAAGTATTCTTCTTAACTATGCTCAAGTGAAGTTCAAACTACTCTGCCCCTTTTCCAAAGAGTAACCTGACCAGATTTAAACTTCCCCAAGGTTGTCAAGCTCATGAACGGGATTGACGACTGGTTTTTCAGTCTGAGTAGATTCCGAATAAAAAGCAAGGAGCTCACATCTTCCGTCATTATGAGTTGCTCCCTTTGAAGTAAACCTTCAAAACGTCATGAATGTTTTTGTCAGCGCCTACCGACTCCTGGAGCTTAACATCAACATCATGAAAAGTCAAGATTCTCGAGCAACCCCCTCCAGGTCCTACTTGGACACGATCCCACCCTAAAAATGTGCATGAGTCCATCTACTTTGGCAGTTTGGCAGTCATTGATACACAACTTTTGCCAGTTTTTCAGAACCGTTGCAACCAAGCCAAGACCAAAAAGACCATCCATGTCTCAGAAGCTCCCCCAAACATTGCACCTCTCTTCATATATATTGTAATTTCTTTATGGGCAAAAAAAATACTGGGCCACGAGAGTGAACAATTAATATTACGAGATACGGTTCTGGAGTGGTGCTTTTGTAGCTGGAGGAACACATTCAACGTCATTTTCAAACTCTCTTGAATTCCATTACATTTATCTCTCAGATAAATATGATCCCGTTATTTTCCTTCCTCCTCAGAAGTTGCCTTCCGGGGTGGAATTTTTAATTAGACGCAATCATTTCTCGTGACTTTCCTGACTCTGTTTACCCTTCACAGCAGTTTTTCACACTGGCACACATTCTCAGAAATATACATGCCGATCTCGTGACCTCTCCTCGCAGCATATTTGTACAATCTCAGGGGGTTGTTATCGTTGTTCTTCTCTGCCAGTGTTGTTTTCTTTTCCTTTTTCATGCAGATGTCATGCCCTTAATGAATCGTGCTCGTAGGTTGCGGCTGTCGAGAAAAAGAACAGTCCCATCTGTCGGAGGGTGATTGTCTTGTGTATTTGAAAGAAAAGTAGGACACTGCTTGTTAGCATCAAGTAGTGAAGGTCCACGCCATTTGGAGGTGCAAGAGCCAGAAAGTCTGCCATTTTGATTTGAAGCAGCCATTTCAGAGCCAAGTTGGCTGTTTTCTGAAAAACTCAGTTGACCAAGATTGTCGACTGCTGCGAAATTCAAACCACATATACAAGACGGATGGGTGATGCTAAATTGCTAATCGCCATTGGGTGTGGGCGGAGCAGGGCCGCCGAGTTTGATGACTCGCCATAAAACGTGAAAACTCTTAACAAGGTCAGCTCAAGACAAGAAGGAAAATGCTTTTGAGATTAGTGCGATCAATGGCCGCTCTTGGGGAGTGCATGTCTTAATCTCCATGCTCGGGGTATGCACGAGGCCAGCGCGTACTTATCGGCAGGTCTGCTTTCCGTCGTCACTTTCATCCTGACTTACAGCCCAGGGCTCGCTCGGTCCCTGCATTTTCTCGCCGTCCCGCTCGCTCGCCGGGTTACAAAGTGATCTATGGTCATGCGGTCTTATCGATTAGAGCCTCTCAGCCCGGTAGCTGTTGCCTTTTATGATTCAAGACAAGCAGTGTATTTGTGTGGCCACTCGGGCTTCTTTGCCGACCTAACCACGCGCACATAAAGAGTTCAATCGGAAGGTTAAGTAAAGCATAAAGCAAAATAAATGGTGCGTTTTAACCTGTACAGTGCCTTGGCCATTCATACACGTACGTTTCCCTCTCTGCTCCCTTTTCCACTACTGTGTGTCATCCATCTTCCAGCCTACCAATTAAGGGTCTGCCAGCCCCCTCCGGAGGTGCCCAATGCTGACATGCTGATGGAGGATGGCGAGTTGGAGATAGGTGAGCCGTCCGTCTATCCGTCTGCCCGTCTGTCCATTTTCAACGCCTCCAGACATGTCACTTTGAAGGCGGGCTGCAAACGATACACTCTGAACTCCACGGAAGACAATTTATTTTCAAAAGACACAAATAACTCGCCGGGCCACTGCAGCACGCAAAACAAAGAGAACAATGCGAGGTTTTCATCCGAGGAATCTTACTACTATTTGAATAGAAGTGAACTATTGAAAAGATGCTAATCGCATATCTTTTATTGTTCTTGATGTGCGACAAAAATTCAATAACTGTGAGAAATTTAAAGCTAATTACACTTTTGTTTGGAAGGAATAGCTTTGGCTTCAGCGTCAGTTCATCAGAACATATTTGCTGATGAAATAATTCCAGTAAAACAGTCATTCTGTGGCTAGCAAGTTATCAGTTAAAGTTGGTGATAAGCAATAGCTGATGAGAACTATTTTAATTTACTCTTGCCAAAATCCAAACTAGTCAGCAGTTGGCGGGAGGGATCGTCATCATTGATAGTGGCAAGAAGCGAACAATAAAAATCGACAAGGGCTTCTTAAAGCGTGTTTGTGGTGTCATATTATTACAATATTTGCCTCCTTCACACTTTATAAAACCTTGTAATGCCTTTTAGGTGACATCATTAGGTACAGGTGCCATCCTGGATTCTCATTGGTCGGCAGCGATATTCTCACCTGCCGCTTGGGAGAGCGGCTACAGATGGATGCGCCCCCGCCGACATGCCAAGGTCTCCGCTTGGACTTTTTTTTTACCGTACCGCACCTATGAGAACATTTCAAATCATTTTTCTTTGGTCTACAGTTCAATGCCCCGCCCACGATGTGCGATACGACTCGACGGGTGTGATCCTGAGTCCCGGTTGGCCCGAGAGCTATCCCAATCTGCAGATGTGCTCGTGGAGCGTCAGCGTGGAGAAGGGCTACAACGTCACCATCACGTTTGAAAGCTTTCATACGGAGAGAGAGTTTGACGTGCTGGAAATTTTTGATGGTAAAAACGGAATACACTGCAGTTATGGCCTAAAGTCTACACAGAAATTCTTTCCAGTTTTATCCCACATCTGAGAGTTTCTTAAGCCCCTCCCCCTCTTCCACACTTTAGGTCCGTCCGCCAATGACCCAACGTTAGCCACGCTGAGTGGCGACCTGCCAACGCCCTTCAACATCACCACCTCCGGGCACCAGTTCTTGGTGCGCTGGTCGTCGGACCACGGCACCAACAAGAGGGGCTTCAGAATCCGCTATGTTGGTGAGTACCAAAGTATGTATCCCAACTTTATTTTACTACTAATTAGCATTATCATATTGCATGGAAAAAAATCATCAAAGAGGCAGACAGAAGGGTTTCCGAAGCGAGGTCAAACAGACAGTTCCCAAGAGCAATTTTAATGTCAAATTTGTGAGAGAATTCAGCACAAGTCCTGAAAATATGACAATTAAAAATAACTTGAGCACATAAGCCTCACTTCTGACTGCCTCTCAAGCAGTTGAATACATTGTGTAATGGTCACTCTCTGTCCAAATGGAGCCTGCTGAGCACAGATGGTGCTGCTTTTTGGACAGTTGGACGAGAACTTTTTGTCCGCCGAGGACCCTTTCCCATGTAATGGGATTTTATTCAAGGAGTTTTTTTGACAGTGAAGGGCAAAATGATAATAGTAAGACCCGCTTCGTTCGTCCGCCCGCCCGCCCGCCCTTTAAGTTTAAACTCTTGTTCGTGATGAATGACCGAGTCAGAGTCCGAGCAGATGTCCGTAACGTTCCCACTCGGCATCAGAGTATCATTTCTTGGAACCGAAGTCTTTGAAACGTCAGATTTTTCAGGTCTTGCGGTTATTTGTTAGGTAAGCAGTGGTTAGGGTTCACGCTTGGGTGTCGTGTTGTGTTTCTATTTCGGGCTGGGGTGGTTGGTAAGGGTTTGTGTTCGTGAGTGAACCTCCCTGTAAATACAAGCAAGCTTCCCTCCAGCAGGCTTCGGGCTATGCATCCTGCAGAGAGACTTGAACTCCAGTGCTTCAATTATTTTATCTGGATCTGCTTATGAAGTTAGCTTCCCTTTAGCAAGCTCCAGTGCCCATATAATCCAAATATCTTGTTTACTAGGTTAAAAATCACTGAGGTGAAGTTGTAATTGCTAACAACTGGCATGTGACAAAAACATGCTGATTAACAACTAATTGTTAAGCTCCATTACTCCTGATAAAGTACATGAAAATAAAACCCACGTTAAACAAGCCCCAAAGGGACTTATTTAAAGTGCAACAAGAAACGAGCTGATGGTCCAAGTGGAAGACTTTGACACAATTTAGCAGTTAGCCTATTAGCGTTGTTGCAGAGTGTCATGGTGTTAATGATAATAATAAGCTTCTAGGGTGTTAGAAGCTGCTTGCAATGTTTTAATTAACTGCCTTCGTCCTTACCGCGTGACGTCAACTCGTGGCTTTTTGGAATTGTTCCGTGCAGCTCTGTACTGCTCCACGCCGGACTCGCCGCTGCACGGCTCCATCTCGTCTCAGACCGGCGGCCACGTCAACAGCGTGGTACGCTGGGCGTGCGACCGCGGCTACCGGCTAGTCGGCAACGCCACGGCCACCTGCCGCCGCACGCCGCTCGGCTACCATACCTGGGACTCACCGGTGCCGGCTTGCCAAGGTGTGTATGTGTCCGTCTGCTTGATGAATTAAAATCCATTGCAGATTGCGGTTAAAACATGTACCTAAAATATATGAACTCGTTCCCTGCCATTGACGGCTCTAGACCTCAAAGATCCATTTTAACTGGCAGTGAACGAGTTAAAAAACAATTTTAAAAAATCAAATCCCCCCTCCCCCCGAACCTTTTCAGACAACTAAGAAAGTAACTTCCATTCTGGATCGAGTAAAATATACATGACTAACGTCGCTCCTCTGTGATCACTTGATCTCGTCGTCCTGTACCATCTGTTTGTATCCCAAGCAAAGAACCCATCAAAGCAGCATGCTTGAAAGACACAAGCGGTGCATTAAGTCCACATGCGCATCTTTCTGTCCTCCTCAAGCTGTCTCGTGCGGAGCCCCCAAGGCGCCGACAAACGGCGGCGTTTTAACAGCCGACTACTCGGTGGGAACGCGAGTCTCCTACTTCTGCAACGACGGCTACAGGCTCTCCAGCAAAGAGCTGACGTCGGCCATCTGCCAGCCCGACGGGACGTGGAGCAACCACAACAAGATCCCGCGGTGCTCAGGTTGGCGCGACGGAAACCCCCTCGATGGCGTCACCGCCGCGCGGCTCCATCCTTCAATCCGCGGGTCTCTCCGTTGCAGTGGTGGTGTGCCCTAGCATCGGCTCTTTCTCCCTGGAGCACGGCCGCTGGAGGATCGTGAACGGCTCGCACTACGAGTACAGGACCCGCATCGTGTTCACCTGCGACCCAGGCTACTACCGCTTAGGACCCGCTCACATCCAGTGCCTCCCCAATGGCGTGTGGAGCTGGAAGAACGAGAGGCCCCATTGTCAGAGTGAGCGCCACCATTCCGTGTCGTTAAGTTTTCGGTTCCGGCGGCGATGGCTTATATCTGCCCTTTGTCGCCTTTCGTCAGTCATCTCCTGCGGGGAGCTGCCGTCCCCGCCCAGCGGCAAGAAAATCGGCACGCAGACGACCTTCGGGGCGACGGCCATCTTCGCCTGCGACGCCGGCTTCATGTTGGTGGGCTCGGCCGTCAGGGAGTGCCTGTCATCCGGTCTTTGGAGCGGAACCGAGTCGCGCTGTTTAGGTACGTGGATGTAAACGCTAATTAGCGCTTCGCGAGAACAGAAAGTTGTTCCTTTCGAGGGCAAGTTGTATGTTTCTCGGCTGTCTAATGAGGACGGGTGTTAAAGGTAGTCGAGGTGACCCCCGCTCCACCTTCATCTGCTCCTACAGCTGCTTCCTTCTGGCCTTGACCTCGCAAGTAAACCTTTTTTTTCTCTAGTAAGGAAAAACAGTGCCAGGCACTGACAGATGTTATGGCTGTTAGGTGGCTCATGAACAACATTTACATTCAATTCCAGTTTGCTTTTTTCCCCCCACTCCGAAAAAGCCTTAGATAAAGATAAATAGAAAGAAAAAAAGGAATTGAATTTACCTCGAAGGAAAGCGCTCCCTTGTCCTTGGTGGTTTACGCTCATATGCCTGCTCTGAGAAACGAAGGGAGGGAAAAAAAACACTTGAAAGTGTTTTACGTGATTTGACTCTGGATGTAATGTTTATTTGCGGATTAGAGACCGTGTTCAAGCCAAGTTGACATTTGCTTGACTTCTAATGACTTTCCAAGATTATTTCACAAACTTTGTGGCACACCAGTGTTGCAATTTGCAATTTTTCCAATTCTTTTTCTTTCTTGCTGCCTTCCTAGCCCTCTGGTTTTTAGTCCTGATCAAAACACATTACAACTGATTTCTTGCTATATCAAACTGGTATTACATTTTTAATTTCACACAACCCCGAGACGTGCATGAATCACAGTTTGGCAATGCAAATGAGTCATAACTGAGTAAATAAACTAGGGCTTTAATACTCAACGCAGTACAATATTGCGCAGCCCCTCCCATGCCCCCCTGACAGAAGTGGTGCTAATAAACAAAATGCTAATTGCTAATTACATGAATATACTGTAGCGGTACACTTCTTATACATAAAACGTTTGGGGAAAACAAGGCAATGCGATTGTTTGATAGCATGCTTCATATTTAGCACTGCAGGTGGCAAACACAGAATTGATTATCATAGCGAACAAGTGTCAAATCAAACCGATGCCGTTCGTGTCGCAATCATCAAATGCGACCGTGAGGAAATTCTTTGTAAACAATGCATTTCATCATCTCTCATTAGCTGCCCTGATGGAATCCAATGTGATCGCTGCAGTTGAAAAGGGCGAGAAGCCCAAACCCAATTAGGCAAGCCATCTTCAAAAGAACATGCGCGCCTCCCTTTTTTCCCCCTCCTTGATCTGGAATCAACATTAAAAAAAAACAACACTACTTTTGGGCCAATTGACCGTCTGAGCCTTTTTAAACCGATAAATATTTGAAGTTTTCGATAAGGGCGAATAAATGATGTTAAGCCTCAGTATGAGAAGTGATTGTTGGTTCCATAATCTCGGTTCCCTACCGTCCTGGCAAATGGGCCTTGAATTCCGCTGAGTTTTGTCTATTCTGTTTTTATGTTGCAGCCGGGCACTGCGGCATCCCCGAGGGTATCGTCAACGGTCAAGTGATCGGGGAGAACTTTGGTTACCGCGACACGGTGGTCTACCAGTGTCTCCCCGGCTTCCGGCTGATCGGCTCATCGGTTCGGATCTGTCTCCAGGACAACCAGTGGTCTGGCCAGCTTCCCATCTGCATACGTAAGCGGAAAAGAAACAAATGATAAAGCTCATCAAGAGCCTCGGAGGCTGTGTCTCCATGACAACCTTCTGAGCCAAATGGCCGCCAAGCTCTTGACAGCACATACAGCTATGTATACATGGCGCTCTATGCACCACGACGTCAAGTATGTTGTCATAGGAATTATTTCAATTCAGCAAGCAACTTCCTGTTAGTTTCTCCAATTGCAAATAGACTCCAGTTAAGCAGTTCTGTTTTGTTCACATGTGGTGTGGAAGCGATCCTATGTCGCCTTGTATGGCTTCTCAAATTGAGGTCAGCAGGCCACAACTTCAGGCTCCTCAAAGTAGTCTGGAATCAATTATGTTTATTGTATTAATTATCCTAAAACATTCCCCAAAAGATGTTATTTAGGGTCGCACGGGGCTTCCACATTTTTGGGAGACCTGCTGCAACTATAAAAAAAATAATGATAACCCAAAAGCAATCTTTTTTTTTTTGGAATGTGAATTTGTTCTTAGTGGAACATTTTATTGTGCTTGTTAATGCAAGAATTCTCAAGGCCCAAAAATCGGTTTGCAGGCAAATGATCTTTTAATTATGGAGATCAGTGGCGCGCACACACACACACGCACACACACACACACACACACACAGACTAGTGCTTGTGTGTCTGATGGAGTTAGATTAAATTTGTATGCACAAACTTTTGATTCTCTCCGATGAATTAAAAACACACACACACACATCGCATTCTCTCCCGTCCTCTCTCGTCAGCATTCCATGCTCGTTTCCTTCCCCGTGCCATCATCCCCCTCCGCTTCCTCTCTCCTCCGACTGTCTCCTCATGCGAACGTCAAAAATAGCCTCGTCAGCGCCGAAACTTTTTAAGCAGCCCTATTGAATCAAGCTAAGGGATGAATAATTACCACGCCAAACAACACGACACTCAAAACCAACACCTGGGGGGTTGTCGAGGGACGATATTTCCTAAAATGACACCCTTAAATTGCCCGTGAGACCCTTTGCCACCGTGTACTGATGAAGGAGATGAATGTCTATGAATCACCGCCATGTGAGCCTTTTTTTTTCTTTTTTTTCTGCTCTTCCAGACATCAGTACCTCAAGCCGCCCAATTTGTTTTTCTCGCCAAGGAATCAATCACATAATCGAAGGAGAAAATGCTTAATGAAAAGCTCCAACATTTATAGCATGCTTTTGAATCACCACCATGTCTCCATAACAACTAAACTTGCTGCTTAGTCGTTTGCTTTATTTGGACATCCTGAAGTAGGATATATTGAATCTATTCTGCTCTCGCACATGTCTCTACTTTTGTAGGGATTCTTTATTTTGGTGTAAGTTTTCCTCATGCGTTTGTTTCATGGTCCTTCCCTTTCAGCCATCAGCTGCGGCCACCCGGGCAGCCCTATCTACGGCCGCACGGTGGGGAACGGCTTCAACCTCAACGACGTGGTCAGCTTCGTGTGCAACCGGGGCTACGAGATGGAGGGGCCGGCCCGCGCCCACTGCCAAGCCAACCGTCAGTGGAGCCACCCGCCCCCAACGTGTAAAGGTGGGGAGAAAAGTTGAGTGTAATCAACCCTAACTGTACGTATGACCAACAATTTGGGAGAAACCATCGCTTATCATATCACCCTGACCTGTCAAATTATATTTATGAGATGGCATCTTGACAACAATGAATAGTTTGGCAGATTGTTTAATGCCACTCCCAAACAAAGTGAGTTTGACCAGACCACATAACTAATATGATAGCTTAATGCTAACACATGCTGCAAATGGCCATAGAGAGGCTCATAAAACTAGCATTGACATTGCAGTGTTGTAACTCTTTAAGCAATGGGTATTTGAGCACAAATATTATAAACAAAAATTAAAAAAATAATAATAATTATGTAAAGCAAACGAGAAGTGAGCCTGTCAGGTTAATGCCAAATAACACATGCTGCCTTTGTGTCTGTAGTGGTCAACTGTTCGGACCCCGGCATCCCGGCCAACTCCATCCGCCAAAGCAAAATCGAACATGGCAACTTCACCTTCGGCACGGTGGTGTTCTACGACTGCAACCCGGGCTACTATTTGTTCGGTTCGCCTGTGTTGAGCTGTCAGCCCACCGGACAGTGGGACAAGCCGCTGCCGGAATGCATCGGTGAGAAACGCACGATTCAGTCAAGGCTGTGGAAACGGAACGATCGTCACTCAAGTTTTTTCCTCATATAAAAAAATAGCATTCTTCTCTCTGATTAATTTAACCTTACTTGAATCAGTTTGACATTTTTCTAAACAAAAAAAAATGTTTTTTTTCTTGAGGAATTCAAACCCCTCATGAAAACAGGTGATAGCAAATGTTCTGAACCCTGCTCTGTTTTTTTTTTTTATCACTCGACATCAAAATGAACACAACTCATGTAAATTTATCGCCTTTGCGTCAGTTTTTGGGTGGAAAAAAGCCAAAGCGGTGACACTTGCCATCATTGAAATGTTATCCTCGTGTCCTGCAGCCATCTTTTTCCTTTTAAGCTCCATCAATCAGCTTCTTTACAGCCCTCCCCCTCCTCATTCTCTCTCTCTCTCTCGCCCCAGTTGTTGACTGCGGGCACCCCGGCTCCCCCCCAAACGGTGTGCTGAGCGGAGATAAGTTTACGTTTGGTTCGACGGTTCGATACTCCTGTCTGGGGGGCAGGCAGCTGAAGGGGGAGTCGTCCAGGATGTGTCAGCTCAACGGGATGTGGAGCGCCCCCATGCCCTTCTGCTCTGGTAAATGAAGAAAAGCGCACACACACACACAATGCATCCATCAGATCAATAGATGGAAAGGATTTAAATGGATGCACTTATTAAAAACACACTTAAACTGATGAAATTGCATTTTTAAGGTATTGCTTAGCACATGTCAGATGATCATATCACTTTGAGTTAGCCCAAAAAAGACTCTCTGGCTCTCACAGTTTTCCACATAAGAGGTTTAGTGTGCTTGCTTCAAGCACGTTGTCACTTCCAGTTGCAGTAATTTTATGTAACAAAAGTCTGCTGGCTTAAGGCTAACATGGAATGTGACAGGAAAATGGAAGTTAGTGGAGCATCAACACATACATACATCTTCAAACCTTTCTCCTCAAATTATGAACATATTATTGGGAAATATTAAAAGTTGATGATCGCATTTATTTAGTTCAGTGTGTCCTTAAGAGGCCTTTGAATTGAAATGTTTGGCCTTGATTGCAGCTAAAATAATAACAGGTTGGAGGTGGCTGATAACTAAAAATATGTACGCTTTTAATTAAGCTCAAAAGGCACTTTTCAGGGCTAGACTCCATCACATTCATTTTCTGCCGCTTTTTCAGTCAGCCTGAATTTCTATTCACACGCAATACTACTTAATGCACTTGCATAATGGATGATCTTGGCAGTGTTGTATCCGTATCGCTCGTAAAGCAAACAAAAATGCACTCAAGGAAAAAAAAAAAAAAAACTATGTTGGAATGCAAATCATATCTTTGGCCCTGAAAATGAAAAATGTAATTTGGCCCCTGGAGTTCCCTTTGCTTCCATTTAATGGAATTAATGGACAATTTTTCATTGGCTGGTCTGCATGCTGACTGACTAATGATAAACAACAACATGGATGGAAAGTTTGAGCTTTTTTTTAAATTAATTTAATGTAGTCATTGGAGATGATGCCGTCCTTCTATACAATGTGAACTTAGCCACAAAATTGAACTTGCGTTGAGATGGCCATCTGGCTTTGTTAGCTCCAATCAACTCGGTAAGGTCAATATGTGAATACTAAGTCATGTGATAAAGCAACAGCAGCAAGAAAGTAACATTTGTCATTTAAATTGCGTGCGTGTCTGTGTGATACATTTATGTGTATGCCTAAAAGCATCCACGCACATTTGTCAGGCAGAGTTTGCTGACCGTGCAGTACTTCAAGGACAAAGCAAAAATCACACACTCATGCTCTCACACACACACAAACACAAACTTCAGCCTCAGTTTAAGTATATGAACGCACACACACTTGATGCATGTTTTTTAAATGTTCTATTTTAATATGAGGGCCCATCAAGGATTCTACACATGACTGATTTTTTTTCTTTTTTTTTATTCCCCCTGCCGCGCAGGTGACATAGCTGGCTCCTGCGGCGATCCGGGCATCCCGTCCCACGGGTCGAGGGAACAGACGGATTTCCGTATCCGCTCCAAGGTGTTCTTCAGCTGCACGGAGGGCTACCAACTGATCGGCTCGGCCGAGAGGATGTGCTTTCCCAACGGGACGTGGTCGGGAACGCAGCCCTTCTGCAAACGTAAGAGGAGGACAATGGAAGGCATAAAACTGGGGATAATACTTCATTTGTTTGTATTCCAGCCATCCAGTGCGGTAATCCCGGTACTCCCAGTAACGGCAGAGTGTTTCGACTGGACGGGACCACCTTCTCACATTCGGTCATCTACTCCTGCATGGACGGATATCTGCTCTCTGGCGCCACCACCAGGCTCTGTCTGGCCAATGGGACTTGGTCAGGAACGCAGCCCAACTGTACCAGTAAGAAATTTGATACGTATATTATTGATTTCCATTGCGATTTGCAGTGTTTTTATTTGTGAATGGCTATTTAAAAATTCACCCATTCACAGATTTGGACTCATACCAAAGAGTTGTCTAATATTTAAGTATTGCTTTGGTGCCATCTTGTGGTATCTTGGTGCCATGTTGAAGTGAGGTTGGGAGCTTGAAATAAAAAATAAAGAAAATGATAGTTTTTTTTTTAATCACAATAGAAATGAAAAGGAAAAAGCACAGCAGAACAAAACATGACTAAAAAGTTCAATGTCTCCTGCAACAAAAAAGAATGCTCAATCGCTAAATGAGCTTTCCCGCTGTTCTTGTTTTGTTCCTGCCTCGTCATTTAAAGTGAAAGGTGCCTTGAGGTTGAATAGCAAGCTTTATGTGTTGCTAAAAGGAAATATTTACTTTTTCTTTGCAGTCTTGCCAAGCTGCTGATGTGTGATCATTAGGCTTCCTCCCACTTCCCAACCGCACTTTAAATTATTCCCGTCTCTGAGTAATGGAACGCTCCTCGGTTTTTCCCTGCCGCTGCCATCCACGTTGAAGAATGACGCGTGCAGCTATGATCGGTGTTTACTTAAGCAAATTGGCTTAATGAACTTGAGAAGAGCAAATGTCAGAAAACCTTCAACAGTAAGAAGACATGTTAACATGGGTGGGAAAAGATGTCAAGATGTATAGAACCGCTGAAAGTGACGTGAAAAAAATGTATCCAAGTGGAAAACACATTCAACACGGCCACAAAATCATCAAATCATTTATAGGGGGGAAAAAAAATTTGCAATGTCAATGAGGATTTAAACGGCCTCTGATAGGACAAAAGGTTCCCCACGCCCGACTCACAGGAAGAAGATGACAGGACATCTATTAATAGTCATGTACGCATGCAGTGGCAGCTTTAGAGGAATTCCAAATAGCTATTAGGTTATGAAGGACAGGACTTTATAGGTACAGTCAAGGGAATGCTAATGTGATTCCAAAGGGAGACCCAAGACAACCTCGGCCGCTCCCAGGTGTCGCTTCATTTGAAACCACTAAAGGAAATGAGACACATGCTAATACGGGTGGACTTAACAGACAAGGCCCTAACCCGACCCGTGCTCTGAAACCTAATCGTAAGCACAATCTTTTTTTTTTTTTTTTTTGCAATTTCAAAGTGATAAACTGCGGCGATCCTGGAGTTCCGGCGAACGGCCTTCGCTACGGCGAAGACTTCACCATCGGCCAGAACGCGACCTTCCAGTGCCAACCCGGCTACAGGATGGAGGAAGACGGCTCGCCCGTTAGGATGTGTACTCAAAACGGGACGTGGAGCGGGAACATGCCCATATGCACAGGTACCGGGTGCAATGTGACAAAATTTGGCCAACTGACTTATCGCTGCATGGTGACACAATTGATATCACCTCCCGTCTAGCGGTGACGTGTCCAACTCCCCCCGCCGTCAGCAATGGGGTCCTGCAGGGTAGCGACTTTGAGTGGGGCAGCAGCGTGAGCTACAGTTGCTCGCCGGGCTACGAACTGTCCTTCCCGGCCGTGCTCACCTGCGTGGCCAACGGGAGCTGGAGCGGGATGCTGCCGCAGTGTCTGCGTAAGCCCGCCACGCATTTCACTCGCCATGCAAAATCAACACAGTCTCGATTGTGTTTGTTTGTTTACATGCAGCCAAGTTTTGCGGCGACCCCGGGACCCCAGCCAGCGGTTCTCGAGAGGGCCGGAGTTTCATCTACCAATCAGAAGTGACCTTCTCCTGCTCCCCTCCTCTTCTTCTGGTTGGCACGGCAACCAGGCTCTGCCAAAGTGACGGCAGCTGGAGCGGTACACAGCCTCGCTGTATCGGTACGAATTTAGTTTTGTGTTTTCAAAATTGTTTATGCAAAACATGTGTGACGCTTAAAGGGACAGAAGTTTGCTTTGTTTTGAATATATTCAGGTGGCTTCCAAATGACTGTGTGGGTTTATCGCACATTATTTATGTTTGGCTGCGGACGGCTTATTCCGATTTATTTGTCGCTCAGTGGGGAGCCGTCGGCTATGGCGGCTAACGCCGGCGTCTCATGTCCCTCTGCCTTAACGATCAGGGCAATTAAGGGCCCACCCACGTGTCGCATTTTGCAGGCTTTCGCTCCCGGTTAAGCCGGCCGCTGTTCATCAAAGCGCAAGTCACACAGACGCATCAAGAATAATAATGACGGAGCACTAGACAGACATGTTATAAATGATGGCAGCGGGATAAAAGACGGGTCACCGCTCTGATTTTCTATAAATAGGGATGTATAGCGCCTGCTTTTTTTTCCTTTTTTTTTTGCACATTGAGGAGTCATTCCAGATGAAGTTGGAATCAGTCGAGGTTGGCCTCGTCGTCCTTGTTAACCTAGCTTTAGCTGCCCGGGGTCATGGACTTGGACATCGATTTCCATTTGTTGTTTTCATCATGCGTTTTTCCTGACAGTGTGTTTTGTGGAACAATTAGAAAGAAAAGATGGATGCTGGATAGATTGATGAATGGGTAGTTTTATTAACAACCTATCCTAAGTATTACTTTGGCACCCTCTTGTGGAATCTTGGTGCCAAGTTGACATGAGGTTGCTCGCCAGTTGGCAGATGTGGAGCTCACGACCAAGCTAAAGTCTTTCTCCCCCTCTCTCTCTCTCTCTCTCTCTCTACCTCTCGCCAGTCACTAAAGATTATCACGACATTAAAGGGGCTGAATTAATTGGTCGATGCTGGCTGAAATGAGGTCGAGTGAGGTACACGTGACAAAGTGAAAGGCCTCTGCTATTGAGCCAAAGGCCAAGCTTGGCGCGTCACTCTGCACACAGGCGTGATTTGCGAGTAGGTGCTTCAGCGTCAAGTACGCGCTGACTCATTATGCTGGAGTGTTGCTTTAAACAAGTACGCACGCACATCGCATACACTTAGGTGACTCCAAGTAGAATGTTGGGACAACTTGATCAAATCTCAACACATGCTCACACATAAAACAAACAGACTTCTGAATAAAAGTAGGAAAAAGGTTAAGGGGATAATGGTGAGATTGGATTTTTGGTCAGTGTGACAAATAACTTGGATTCTTTTTTGGTGGACCATTAGAGTTTTTCCACTGGATGCGAGAGATGATTTGTTGAGTATTTTCAATGAGTAAGAGAGGTTTTTTTTGTGTAAGAGGCTTTTGGATGAGTGTGGCAAGTAAATGTTATTTTGAGCATGTAAGGCGCCTACCTCATAGCTCTCTCTTGCCGATTGGCTTTGCGACAAAGCTCTGCTGCTCCCTGCTGGCGCGCCGGTATGCAGCAGCCCCTGTTGCCATGACAACAGAGGACCAGGCGGAGAAGACCGAGGGCGTAACACTTGCGCTCCTTCTTTGCAGAGCCGACCAAGACGAGCTGTGACAACCCGGGAACGCCCAGATACGGATCCCTCAACCGCACTTTTGGATTCAAGGTAATACAATGAACCCCCATTTTCAGACACAATTGTTCAGGTTCCACTTGAAGTATACATTGATAAATATACCAAAAGAGAATGAAACCGAGTATATTCAAGCATCAAAATGTATCTGTTTTGTCTGTCCCAGGTGGGCAGCGTGGTGTCTTTCCAGTGCCAGCCGGGTCACCTGATCCAAGGCTCCTCCTCCAGAACCTGCCAGCCCGACCTGAGATGGAGCGGGATGCAACCAGAGTGTATACGTAAGAGTCCCATTCATCGCCATCCTGTCCCTTCCATCTTTTTTTTTTTTTTGTCTTACTCTTCTTCCCGGCTGTCACCTTGCTGCAGCACACGCATGCAAGCAGCCCGAGAGCGTGCTCCACGTGGACGTGGTGGGCATGGACCTGGCGGGCTTCGGCTACACGCTGGTGTACAGCTGCCAACCCGGCTACTTCCTCGCCGGGGGTTCCGAGCACCGGGTCTGCAAGAGTGACGGCACCTGGACCGGAAAGATGCCGATATGTCGCGGTAAAATAAAACATTGAAGTTAAAATATTAGAAAAAAAAAACAAAAATGTAAATCAACTGAATTATTAAAATTTTAAAATTCAAATGCAATAGAAAAAAAACCCCATCAGCCATGGATTCGCTTTGTGTTGCTTGGCCTGCAGATTTTCCCCCCCAAAGGCTTGATGAGCAATTAGCTCCAATCACATGACCAGCACTGAATTCTGATTTTGTGCCGCCTGCGTCAATGGCACATTAAGCCCACTTCTGGCACACGACTACATTTTCTATCAATTTCCATGTCGTCAGTGGGCGCCAAATGTGTATTCATGTGCTTTGTGTGCTTGCAGCTGGAGAGAAAAAGAAAACCGTGAAACCAGCAACGGGAACGCCGAGCCCCAAACTCAATGGTTAGTCTTGATTCCGTTTTTGCGGGCGGGTTGTGCACAGCCCGCAGCCGAGCGTGACCGCCGCTCTCTTGTCCGCCGGCCATGTTTGTGATATTCATTTCTCAAAGGTCACTATTTTGTCGAGGCGCTAAAGGCTTTTGAATGTGAAGTTGCAGCTGTGACAAATGTTCCCGTTTAGCGCCAAGTGCTAGCGATGTCTGCCGCATAATAAGTGACTATTTACATGAAAGTGCATTTTATGGGGTTCACGCGGGGCCGCTTTTTACTATGTTGCAGCTACAGTGCGCCAATATGAGCAATATAAAATCTACCTATCTACTTGAAGCTGCCTCCATTTTATTTCATCAATCTATACTGAACTCAACTTTATTTATAGAGCATTTTAAAGCAACCCGAATCTAAGTGCTGGACTGTATTGAGCATCATAGCGCATCTTTGAACCTTTTGTTTTCTTTCTCCCGCAGTCCCCGACGACGTTTTTGCCCCCAACTACATCTGGAAGGGCTCGTACAATTACAGGGGCAGGAAGCAGCCCATGACGCTGAGCATCACCAGCTTCAACGCCAGCACGGGCAGAGTCAACGTCACCCTGAGCAACGGCAACATGGAGCTGCTGCTATCAGGCATCGTTGGATAGATGATATATTTGATTAGCTTTTATTTGCCGTTTTTATTTTCATCTTGTCATTCTTCTTCTTGTGTGTCTCCTCCTCCAGGTCTTTATAAGACCTCCGAAGCGCGTCTGCTGTTGCTCATGTACCATGTCAACTACGTGCAGCAGGGAAATCAGCTGAAAGACTCCAGCATTTCTCCCGCCAAGATCATAGAAGACTCGTGGACCATGGACGGATTTGTAAGAACCGACGTGATCGTAGCCGAACAATTATCGTTGATTAATCGGTGCAACTTTTTCTAGTTTCAATTGCCAGAATACCAGAAACTGCAACAACTCGTGATCCCAAAGCCAAGAATAATTTCAAACTCAACGTTACTAACATGAACGCTCTTGTGCATTTTCTCAAATTTGATTTATTGACCGTTGAAGGTGTCGGCCGAACCCGACGGGTCCAGTTACGTGTTCCAGGGCTTCATTCAGGGAAAAGACTACGGACAGTTTGGACTCCAGCGACTTGGTGGTAGTTTTCGCCGAATGTCTCGATGCTGACGACGATGATGATGCTCAAGGCTAACTCCCCGCTTGCTTTTCAGGACTGAACATGTCGGAGAGTCAGAATTCACATCCGCCTCAGCTGGGCACCAACAGCAGCTCAGTGGCCATCGCCATCCTGGTGCCTTTCTTTGCGCTCATCTTCACAGGATTCGGCTTCTATCTTTACAAACAAAGGTTCGTACCAACGAGTGCATGGATTTGTACGTGCCTGGCTTTGGCAAAAAATACACCAAGGGTTGCAACAATCTTTCCAACCGTGGCTGAAATTTTCCTGGCATCTTTGGGTATCCAGCATCCCTCGTCGGCGCTTTGTCTTACGACTTATTTTTTTTCGATTCTTTGGGTACACAGGACCACACCGAAGACCCAGTACACGGGCTGCTCGGTCCACGAGAACAACAACGGGCAGGCCGCCTTCGAGAACCCCATGTACAACACCAACGCCAAGGCGGTGGAGGGGAAGGCGGTCCGCTTCGACCCTAATCTCAACACGGTCTGCACCATGGTCTGAGGAGCTGGAACGGAAAACGCTTTCCAGTATTCCCAAAGGTCTCGGTCGCTCCGTCTGGAATCTCGCATTGCGGAGAGTAGCAAAAGTTTCTTATAACACAGGAGGAAGCAAAAAAAAAAAAAAAAAAAAAACTCATGAGCAAAAGAAGGGATGAGGGCAGCCCTGGAGACGGCGCCCTTAATCCTGAGTGAATGGCGGATTAAAGTCAAAAAGGGAGCCCGGGCCCCAGTGGAGCAGATGAGAGCAGGAGGAAAGAAGGCTGACTCACGGAATGCTTAAAGCACTTTCTCATTGCGGTGGACGGAAAGGCCGAGGAGACGCAGACAACCCCGAACTGAACTGCAAGTCGATTAAGCGAATCGTCTAGAGAGAAGCAGGGGCGGTTAAGATCTTCAAATCCCCTCGTAGCTAATCAGAGCAAACCTGAAACTCAGTGGGAGCTGTTTTCACAATGGGAGCCCGATTCCAAATAGACTCCGATGTGAGGCGGACTAGCAAAAAAGACTGAGAGAGAGAGAGAGACACACATATTCCGGCTCGAGCACTTAAAGCACATCGGACAGGAAACTCTTCCTGTCTGCCTCGGAGAACTTTGACGTGATGAGTCTAGGCGGAGAGCGCTGTTGGAACTGAACCCCAAGCGGGCTTTGGCGCCCCGCCCTGTCAATGTGGGCCGCCGGCGCGGTTCCGCTGTGATCCTGCACTCCGCGAGTGCTTCCTTCTTTATTTGTTACTACTGCAGAATCTTCTGATCTGTAAATCTATTGCGAATATATATATAAATATATATTCGGGAGTGGTCACCACCTATATTTTTGTGCTATATATTTGCCACGGGGGCGAACACAAGACGGATCATTGCAGCAGATTACCACGTCTGGTTTCAAAATCCGGCCGACTACCTATTCTTCTGTTTTTCTTTCTCCCCTTATTTTCCTTCATGGAACGTGAAGTCGCACACTTTCATGGCTTTTTGTGACGATTGAAATGAGATGAGCCCTTTTCACTTGATTTCAGTGTCCTCTGAGATATCACACTTCTGAACTCAGTCGTCTGTCTGACTTGTTTGATTGTGCTGAAATTTCATGTGTTTGTAGTAGGACTTGAGACCTCAACTTGGAACTTTATGGTAAACAATTGGATGCCCGGTGGACTACACTGTGGGTTTTTTTTTCCAACTGTGCATTTCAAGAAACACAAGCCTTATTATTTCAGCCTGGTTTTCTTTGTTCACTTGTGGTTGTTTCCCATCAAAAATAAATTTGGCAGGCTTATTCCGAGGTTGCAACCAACAGTCGCCCCCCTCCCAAATTGGCCAGTCAACATGTTCATTTGTGGTCTTTTCTTTAATGAGTGCCAAAGTCAGCATTTAATTTATTTATTTTACTTTAAGATGCTGCCAGGAGGACATTTTGTTGGCAGTTCCGTTCTTCTACGCTCATTTCGACAGTTTGGAGTGATTGTTGTCGTGTGTTTTGTTGTGTCATCGTGGTTTTAGTTGTTGTTTTCACAATGAATCTGATACAGTGCCTACCAAAAAACAAACATTTTTGGGGATCCCACTTATCCCACTTTCAAATGGTATTTTATCACCGCCACAAGCTTTTCCCAATGACTGCAATAAGATTGATTGGAAGGAGCCCCCACCCCCTTGCCGGACACTCAAATTATTCCGTTTGAGAATTTAAAAAAAAAAAGAAAAAAAAAGAAAAGAAATTATGGTTTAAAAAATATATATATACCCAACTAAACAAAGTGTTTTGTACAGAAATATATTTTTATGATGAGAATATTTGTAAAATGTAATGACTCTATTATGTAAATTTTCAATGCAACGTAAGATTAAAAAAAAGGCTACTTGCTTTTGTAATTAACATGATTTGTTTTTGTTTTTTTCATTGTGTGTTGGGATGGCGCCAGGGTCTATTTTTTCAAAAGTTGATCTTGCTGTTACTAATAAAACAAACGGCGGAGACAGTGTTGCTATCTTACCTTGAGATAAAGTCCACAAATTTTGGCCTGTTCAATTTCTGAGGTTTTATCACCAAAAATGCAACATTATTTCATTGCATTTTAATTTTTGTTGCAGTGACTTTTCAGACCTTTGAAAAAAGTTTAATAGTCATTATGCAAAAACTTGGTGCTGCTTCAGCAGTGAAAAGGATTTAGAAATGTAATGTTTGACTACTTGCTATGACATGATTATTTATTCCTTCCATTCAAAGTATAGAAATATTCACTTTAATTATGGTGAGGCAAATTTGATTAGCCAATGTGCAACGTCAGTAGTGCGACGAGTCACGCTGCCAATTTGGCAATATTCGACATTGTATGATGACGTCAGTGATAGCGCAGAATTCATTTTTGATATGGTTGTCATGTCCTGTTCGAAACGACGCAGCTTTTCGTCTTTGCCAACAAAAAGGTAGAAAAGTTCAATATTTTACCACATTTGACAAAGAAACATTTGCTAATTGCTTCCGTGTGTTCCACAGGTGCTTTGCTTGTTGCAATTAAACTATCGGCGTTTTTCCTTTTCTGTTTTTTCGAGGCTCTAAATGTCACCAAAATTGTGCTTTAATGCAAGAACACGTCGTTAAAGTTCATACTTTGCTGCTGTTCCTGCAATGTAAGTATTGCAGCTCCTCCCGGTTAAAATGTCATACATTTAACAAACAGACATTGTGGCCCATTTTTAACGCTACCAGAAAAGCTGACACTTAAGCAAATAACGTCAATGCACTGTGGCGGTTGAAATGTTTGTTAATGTTATTTTGTTGAACAATATCTAAATATATATATTTAAAATTGTGTGCTTTAAAATTTCACGTACAATTGTGTTCAAAGTTTCCACTCTAGTAAGTATAGAATGGCGTTTTGTAGGACATCTTGTTTTACCCCATACGGCCACTAGATAACGCTACAGTACGTGTAATTGTGTAGAAAGCCTCTCGTTTAATGTTTTATTTAAAAAACCTACACGAGAAAAAGATGGTCACGGTCCCACATATTTCACAATATTACTATTTTACCAATATTATTAACATGAAGATTAAACAAAATAAATATCATTGTTCCTAATGACTCAAATGACTTTATAGTTGTACAATTAAGTAAAAATTGGACACATAAAAACTATCTCCACAGCAACATAAAACAGTAAACGCAATAAACACTGAAATAATTCCAACAAATTATATCCGATAAATGACGTTTGATTTCCTTATTGTTTCTAAGTGGCAGTGAGAGTGATGTAGCAGAAAAACCACTAGGTGGTGCCACAATGCAAAAAATAAATATAATGGTAGGTTTGCAGTGAGACAGGCAGTAAAGTCACCCACGATTGAGAGTGAAAAATAAAATACACGTTTGAAAAGTTCAAGGTATTTAGGAATATTAAAATAGGCCAAGACATACAGAATGTGTTCCATTCCAATAAATGAGTTTTTAACTTTTAAATTGACATGTACTTAATTATTCTTTTTTTACCTTTACAGATGCAGATGGAGAAATGTTGTTGCCATGATTGGCTCTGTACATGCAAAGTGCAAGAGGATTAAGTAAGTATACATTTTTGTTAAATTAAGCAAATATGTGGAAATGTGTGATTCTCAACATAATGCAATCTAGAATTCGGATTTATAATCAATGTGGCCCAAGTGTGTATTTAATGTACATTTTTAAAAATAATAGAGCTGAAAATATTTAAATTGGAAAAACATTGTCAAAGCCACATTTCCCCCCCAAAAGAAATTATTTTCTGAGAGTATAGTTAATTTTCTGAGATATAGTAGCAGGAAACAGTAAAACTATATTTTGATATTTGTTAAAAAGAAAAAGGTATTATTTGATTAATTTTTTATGGGGGATTTAAGTATACATTGTTGCATAACAACATTTTCTTAAGGGATGCAGCGCTACTACTTTTACAGAATATGTGTAAGTATAAATAGCTACATTTAGCTGATACCAAGTATCGATACTTGACACTAATTTATGATGACAGCGACACAAAGAAACACAAAGAAAAGCATTGGGAAAAAAACATGCTGGAAAGAATTGGAGAAAAATGCTGCAAAGGAAAGCAATGGAGACAAAATACTGCAAAGAAAAGCAATATGCAGCAATATGATTCTTTCGTCACAACTACAAGCCTGAGTGAGTACCAATATATTATGTTTCTGTGTATGTTATTGAGACAATTCTGTTTAAGTCGCTATTTAAAAGTTTACAAAATACTGTGACATGATTGCTACATTTTAGCCCATCTATGGCATTTTGTATCATGTGTTAGCATTTTTTGTTAGTATTTTGTGTTACTTTTTCTATGGTTGGGCAATGATGGAAACAACAATAATAATAGACACTAATAGAAGTTTTTGTACATGTATCAGCAAACAGCATCGACAATCCGATACAGTTATCGGTACACCCCTAATGTTTTTGTTTTTCGATCCATCAAATAATGTACAGTAAGTTTTGCAGTTGTACCGGTCCACTTTTGCCCCGCGTGCGTCTCAGCTTTGACCCGTGTGCTTTAAATACTCTGCATGTCTTCCGATCAGTCAGTTGAGCTTTTCCCAGATCACTCCGTCTTTCGTCTGTCATCTCTCGATCAATGGGGGGGGGTATTGGGCCCTCCGGGACGTTTTATTTCAATAAAGGAGCCCGCCGAGCCGACAGAACGATGTTTTGTAGCAGCCACATTAATTATGCATCTTCTGCGGAAATCAGCCGGCCTTGATCATCTCGTTTTTAAGTTTTGTTTATTTATGTATTTATTGTAGTCCAACTTGGAAGGATAGTTAATTGGCAGTCTTGTCACATCATATCTGGCTCGTGTTTGATGCTCTATATGGTCCATGATTTATATTTATTAATGCTGTTTGTGATGACCTCCATGCATATTCATTGTTAGATTTTCAACTTGTGAGCAGTTAGTGTGTCGGAATTTCTGCATTTTTATGCTTGATATTGATTGGCAAATAATACCATGAGAATCAATCATACAGAAAATACATGGAATAAGATCAACATTCAGACTATATTCTTATCAACTGATCATTCTGGAAAATTGGTTTTATATCCAAGTTTAACTTTGACTTTCACCCTGCCCCCTCTCTAAAAGAAAAAATAGAAAATGTATGTCCATAAATTAGAACTTTTTCCACCCAAAAAGAACTCTAAAAAATGTTTGCTTTAGTTACTCTTCGCAACTTTTATCCCAACAAAATAATGAAAATAGCCCTCCGTTTATACTTTGCAGTGTGCAGACGTGAATATTATTCTGACTGGACTGCAGTATAGGACTGTAAATACATTCATGGCCTAAAGAGGGCACTCAAATCTTCTCTGTTGCCGTGGCCTCTGTTGGACACGAGACATTTACTGACAGATCCAGCTGTAATCAAAAATATCATGTTTATTTTCCTAGTAATAACGAGCAAAATGAAGGCTTTTAAGCAGATCGACTGTCGGGCTGTGGCTATTCGTCCGCACGTGTGCACATAGCGCCCCCCTCGGCCTCGAAGCCGCTCGGCATGACCAATCGATGTGCTTGCGAGACAAGCTCATCCGTGTCCGACATGGCGCTGCAACCATGTTTGATTAAATGGCCGCCGCATCCTCGCCGGGGCACAAATCAATGGCGTTGGTGGGGCGGGAGGCAGGGAGGGAGGGGGGTTCACCTTACATGACGCGGCCCAATGTGGCGCCTGCTCGTATTGACCCGCATAGCAATAAGGAGAATGCCATTTGTCACCTTTGTGTCATTTTTCAAGGTTTGCTCCCTGATGTTTTAAATCAGCCGGTGTTTTCAAACCTTTTTACACAAAGTACCACTCAAAAAAGGGTTTCACTATCCCAATAATGACCAACATTAAAAGACAGTAACGTAATGGGTGCAAGTGTTCCCACTCAACACAGCAAGCGCTCCTTTACTCATATCATTTTATGTCCTTCATTTTTGGGGACTTTAACCGTCTCCTGTATTTTATAAACGCAAAACAAAAATGCTCCAAACCAAAATCTGGAACACTTTATGACTTGGATTTAAATGTAACACTTTGACAGACTTGATAGTACTTTACATAAAAAAAGATGAATTGAAATAGAATAGCTAGCTTCTTATTGTCATAACGTGGCGCTAACAAATTTGGGGTCTCCTCCCGAGTTTGTTTTTCCTCCAAAGTATTCTTTTCCGACAGTTTGAGTTTATTCGCTCTCTCGACTACAAAGTAGACATTGTGTCCTCAAAATGCACTTTGTTTCCCGTCCGGCTCACCCCCACTGCTCCATTGTTTCAAGACGTGAGCGGCTATCATGGTGTTTTTTGCTCCATCCTACGGCGCCCCGTTAGGATGTCGAGCGCGAGACGCGGCAAACGATCGGCGGGCGGTGTCGGATCGCTCTCGTGCGGGATTTGTTTGACTCGGGTAATTGAAAGTGTTTTAAACTATTACGGCGGGCACAGGGGCTTGTTTAAGTGTCGAGCTGCCAGTCACCGAGGCGGGCGGGCCCCGAGAGCGGCGGCCTGTCAAGGCCCGTCAGTCAGTCGCTGGAAAGCCTTAATGGATTTCTCCATGCCGGAGCTCAGAGACATAGACGGGAAAATCAATGGGTTGTCATGTGTGAGTGGGAT
This sequence comes from Syngnathus scovelli, assembly GCF_024217435.2. Taxonomy (NCBI): domain Eukaryota; kingdom Metazoa; phylum Chordata; class Actinopteri; order Syngnathiformes; family Syngnathidae; genus Syngnathus; species Syngnathus scovelli. The sequence continues at coordinate 1,209,592 of NC_090865.1, forward strand.
CCATCCAACAAGCGGCAGCATAAGTCAGATGGAATGTTTGTGTGTGTTTAGTATATGCGTGTTACGGTGCCCTTTACATTCATCTAGATGCCACACGATTTGACATAATGTCTTGCTGGCGAAGTTTTGGGCAACTTGATCCAATTTTTATCCAGGTCATGCTACTGGAATTTCCGAACCGTCCAACTTGAGGGAGATTTGAAGTGAGAAGTTTCACTGTGCTAACTGTCGAGTCACGGGCGAAGCAGCTTGTAGACAAACACGTTGGATCCAGACAAGGCTGCGTGTTTTGAGTGTGAAACACAGCACTGAATGATGGCGGAGTTTCGTAGTAGCGCTTGTTTCCACTCATTGCCAACGTAGGCTTGAGTCTTTAACACAATCATCTACTCAGTCCGAAACTGTATTTATTCCATTGCTCGCAGTGAATACCTGCTCTTCATCTCCAAACCGGCGTCTGTGATTTCTCGCCCGCCACGTCATTTTTCTATTTTTTTTGCCTTTTATCTCTGCCAAACGATGGCATTCGCCGCCGTCACCGCAGTCTAACACGAGGCAGACTCGCATGTCTGTGTTGAGCTAAACCAGACGACCCTGTGAAATGCATCAAATCATTCCACCATGTTGAGAGCCAAAGTGGTAATTACTCATAATTGAGGGTGGCTTCAATTTTTTTTTTTCTCACTTTTTTTTTCTAAATTGGATGATTTCCTTTTTTTTCTTCTTTTGAAACGATGGCAGATACCTCATAAGTTTTTGGAAGAAAATTGAAAACAGAGGTTGTTTTACTTGACTTGTGTTACATTTCCAACAGGCTGCCATTTGATGACATCTCACATTGTTGTTCTTTTTACATCAACATTGACTGGACTTTTTCTTTATTTTTGACTCGACTCGTACTGTTTCTTATTTTAAGATTTCAGCAAAACATTATAACGAGTACAAGAACGGCCATAGAGTAGACTTCGTGCTCCCGCTGTTACTAATTTTTCACGGGATTTCCGACTAAATTTGCATGAAGGCAGGATTTGGAACCGTTAATTCACCGTTTTTCGGGAGAATCTATCCTCCGCTAAGTCAACAACGATGTGGCCAAAAGGATCCACATCAAGTAATCCCGCACGACCTTGTCTGCGAGATGACGTCCCGCTTGAATCAACATTTTCCTTTTATTCCGCGAGAAGATAACATGACCCACTTTTACGCTCACCAGCTGAAAAAATTGTGCCGGCCAACATCATTTGGATGGGCTTTGACAAATGCGAGCGGGGGCAATGCAGAAGTGCCTTTGGAACTGTGCATCCGTAGCGACTTTAAAGAAACAGGCTTGGTGTATTTAATAGCCAGCGTGTTTATGTAGGCTCCATATGCTAGGGCTCACTTGGACCACCCCCCACCCCGCAGGCTTGTATCGGATGGGTGGGTGTCGGTGCAGCCCGCAGTGTGGCCTGCCAGCGTCGCAGACATCAAACCGGGCTTTCTTGGCAGCGTCGCATCGCAACAGCAATAACACGGGGCCGAGCTGTTATTTTTACAAGCGCTATTATGCAGAAACTCGGTATGCGTGTGCAAAAACACACGTGGAAAACACAATGTTTACCCACGGATCTGCACATGCAGCCCCCCGCTTCCCCTCACCTAAGCGGGGAGGGGGTTGCGAGGTGGTCCGACGCCCGCAGTAAATTGCATGCGACACAGCCGAGGTGCGTCTCTTGACACGCTGTGATGGGGCACGCCCCGCCGCATTACCGTCCGCCGGGGCTCGCGGACGCCCAAGCGAGAGAGAGCTTCTTGAATGGGGACGATCTTTACTACGATGTCGCGAGCAGCCAATCATTTCTTCCAGTCTAATTGGCACGCATGGAAATTCATCCTGGAAGGAGCCACGGCGACATGGCAACCGTGCGCCTTTGCCTGGCCGAGTTAACCCCACGTGCACTCGAGTGTGACCTGAGGTGCCCGCCGCCACCTCCGCCGACGGCCGCCAGTCTGCTCGTGTTTGCATCCCCGATGCCGACGGCTCATCACCTATGCAATAGAAAAATGCAGTGTTCGGCCCTAATAATTCAACATCCTCCGTTAAAGTACATGTTAACTTTAGCATTTTAGAAGAAAAATAAACTGTGTAAATAACATCTAAAAGCAAAACAAATGTAACTTTTCTAGGAACTGAAAAAAAAGCTAACCAAGAATTTCACTATAATTATTTAGAAAATGCAATTATGAAAATCACTGCATTAAAAATGCAGGGTGATAAACACGGCTTGTATTTTTGGGATTAAATCAATACTCTAAATTGCGAAAACTAAAAATAGAAATTACTCATATTTATGGAGACCGTGTTTGTGCAAAATGGCAAGCATGTTTTTTTTTTTCCCCTCAAAGGCTATTCTGTAAACTCTTATTCAAATTTTCACCCCAAAAATGTTTTGAATCTCAATCACAGTATGGTAATACAAAATAAAAAAAGCTGCATGAAACCAATTTTAAAAAATCTAGCATTTCAAAAAAGCTCATGTACAAACAAAAACAAAACAACATACTATATCCTGATTTAAATTATAATTTGAGCAATGCATTTGTGTAGAATACTTTCCTGGCCGTATATGCACAAATATTAGAAGTACTCGTGTTGGACGTCATCATTGTTGATTTGGTTGCACCGTAGTTGCCTACACTAAATCCATATGGGCGTGTTAGCCTTAATAGGTAGAAGAATCCAGAATGAACTCAAATTTGTATTGAGTGTGTCAGGGCACAAACGACACCCACATTTCTGGGTCCAGGTTTTGCGATGCATCTCCCTGCAGATCGGTTTCGCCGCTGCACCAGAAGCGATAACGTCCACGTCTTCTGTCTAAACACAAAAAGCCAGCCTTTGAAGTGAAGTAACGACGCGGGGGGAAGTTAATTACGTCCCATTATGCAGGCCGGGCGCGACTGCACGCTTAGCAAAGGCCATGTTTTTCCCTTTAATTAACTAGAAAGTCGAGCAGTCGCCTGTCAGGCCGCCGCTAAAAGAGCGAGGAAGGAGCCCTCGGGGCGCTGATGAGAGACCGCTAGTGCCGGCCACATGCTAATTGTGCCACGTTAGCGTCTTAAACTGCGTTATGGCTTGACACATTTTTTTCAACATTTTGCCGAAATGTGCAAAGGGATATGTTTTGGTGGGGGGTCTCCGGGGAGCCCAGGAGGGAGGGCCGCCTCGGAACTTTTCAACTTTAAAAACACCGCCTGTGCATTTGCCGCGTGAGTTCTTAATTGCAGAAGAACCCCTGATCACCCTGAGCCAGTGGAAGAAACTTTAAAAAAAAAAAGCTTGTTAGCAGTTAGAAGGAAGTAAACACATTTTCTAGTTTGTCATCGATGGGATTCAAACGCAGAAAAGCCAGCTTGAGATTTGTAGATGTACAGCATTACTGTTCAAAAGATTGGAGTCACTTTGAAATACCCTTATTTTTTGAAGTAAAGCTTTCTTTGAGCATTTGAATCTTCAGAAATACAGTACCAATATTGTTAATCTTACCCTGTAAATTACCATGTTTCTATTTTTTTAGGTAATTTCTTCATTTATATTTTTGCATTATTTAATATTAGAGGTAGATATATTTTTGAGTAATGACCTTTTTCTATACATTTTTAAAAATGTTTCTATTTGTCCATTTTTGCCCCTCAATAATGGAATAAAGAAAGAAAACACAATAATATTGAAGCATGTATCCCTTGAGTCAAACAAATGACATGCAATCGTTAGTCTCAATACACATTTAGTTCAACATGCACGGAGGTTAATTACAGTACAGGGAAGCCGTTCCCATTGTCACCTGCAACACTGTGCATCCCCAAAGGGGGGCGCTAAGCACAAACTAAGATTACCTTCCTTGTTGTTACAGTTTGCACACAGGCACAAGTCTTACTGTTTATGCCATTGTGCAATATATATTTTATTTTATATCAGCACCATATTTTAAATACCCCCCCCCCCTCTCTCTCACATACACACACACATGCACAGCCCACAATTTGCGTGTGTGTGTGAGTGAGGCAGGTTATCAATGACAGCGTAGCAGTTATTAATGTCCACTGTGTTGTAATATGTGCTGGGAAGAGGGTGCATCGGCGTCCCACTCCCCCCCGCCCTATCCTGCCGTCCCCCACACGGGGCTCCAGCTGTCTGGCTCCAGCGTGTAAAAAGATCCAGGCCTCATCGCTCCTCTTCCACGCTCACAACCTCTTAAAACAACCCCCCCTTTCAAAAAAAAAAAAAAAATCAATAAAAAGGCAGCCAACAAGTTGATAAATGTGTGAGGTAGGTTTCATGATGCAACACAATTATGTGTGTTTGCAAAAGGCTCAGGTGTGTCAAAGACGGATGTCCCAATCCCATATTCTAGATCAGTAAGGTGAATTACTTTTGCGTACCATATAAAGTATTCTAACTTGTAGGTTTTATTTTTTTAAACGCAGCATTAATGTGAGAATTTAGCAGCAATTTGGGCAAAATATTGTATTTTCTCAGTTAAACGTACTATAAGATTTATTTTGGAAATGAAAGCATGTAGCGGGACTTGTGCCAGTTGGAGAGGTCAGGGCGGTTGACATCTTTTCGCTGTTCCTCGCCAAAGCCCTTCCATGATATAGTCGTCTCCACGTAGCCCGCCACTGCGTCATTCCAAGTCCAAACGCGAGTCAGCTAAGAGAATCAAAGTGGAATCATTTTGACTTTCCATCTGTCGCTCTTTCCTCGCCCGGCGTGGGCCTCGCTCGCTCGCTGGCTGGCCCCCTCCCTCCCTCCCTCCTTCGCCGCTCCTCTGGATGGGTTCCGGCTGTCGAGCGGGTGGCGCTGGTGGCCGGCGTGACGGCTCGGCTGTCTGGTGTCGCGTGCGATCAGGGCGCACGTCGCGCGGCGAGGCCGATCGGAGCTGAGCGCCTCCGCCTCACCGCGGGTCACCTTTCACGGGCAATTAGTGTCGGAGCACGGGGCGCGCTCGCGGCTTGTCGGCCCCGCTTATTGTGACGCAGCGCTCGGGCCGCCGCTCCCCTCTTCTTCCTGCCGTTCCTTGTTGGCTCTCCATCTCCTTGAGTTTTCCCCTGATGTGCTTTTGCCGCTCTCTGGCTAATGGCTGCTGTCTGGCAATATGTTGTCCAACTGTTCAGCTCTGTCTTCATTACGCACGCTCGGGCTACAATCGTGTAATACTCTACGTATTATTCCAATTACGTCTCACCGAGTTCTTCTTCCCGAGACTTTGCTGTCATGTTTTTTTTCCCGTACAATACTTTTGTCCATTCGGTACTCGGTCGGAGGTTCGACGTCGAGCGACTTGTTGTGTTTTGCGTTGTACTTTTTCAGAGTCGAGGCTTGAATATTTGACTCAAGCGTTCCGATTAAACCGGTCTTTGGTTCTCAGACAAATACAAAGCATCGTCGCAAACACGTCGCCGTGTACGAGTAATCAGCAGCAATCGCGTGTGTGAATCTTAATATACACGGCGACCTCCATACATACATTATCTGAGCCGTGCTCCGATATTTCCGCCGCTCGCTTTAACACGGAAGAGTAGAAATCAAGGAAAAGGGCAAGCTCATTTGCATGTGGGGGGCTTCATTAGATGAAGCTAAGGACGGCAAAGAGAGCAACCTCAGCCACGGTGATGAATCGCTGCCGCGTCTCCGAGTCGCCTCGTCGTCACCCTGATTTGCATATGCTCTATTTCTGTAGATGTTATTTACTCACGTAATAGTGGACACTTATGGGTTTGCTTTGAAAATTTTCTACAATTTATGATACAGTATGATGTTGTCGCACATAATACTTTGTAATATTATGCTAATGAATTCCTCTGATAATTAGACTGATGCTTTTGTGCAGACTTGATCGTTTTTCGCTTATGTCATCACAACACGGTGTTACCGACGGGTTGTTTCTGTCAAAAGTCTTTCCCTGTCAAACTAAAAAAGGACGTTTGGGAAAAGTTTTTGGTGCATTACTACAGATTTGTACGAGTTAGTACATCCATGAAGAAATCTCCTCCGTCCAATCATGTTTTTGCGAGCCTCGTAGCTGCTGTTCAAGCGCTAACGTTAATACCTTGGTGATGGCAAAAATCTTAGCTCAACCCAACAAGGTGAAAAATTGAACTCGAGTCGAGACTTTGAGACAGGTGATCAGCGCTGACATCAAATTCCACGGCGATGCCGAGCTCGCACCTTTGGGATTACGATTAGATTTTTGTAAAATAAGAAATAAATAAAGTCAAATGTAAACGGTAAACATGCTGAATAAATCATGTTCCCGCTCTTTCATAAATGCCCCCATGGGCTGGTGCGTCTCGGCGGGCCTCACGCCATCTTGGCTGTTTGAAGGCGAACCTGCGCCGTCGGGCCTCGGACGGCCGTTTCATCTGGTCGTCCGGCGCTTGACGAGATCCGACCGGCCCGGTCCCGCTTGGGTCCTGCATCTCAGCAGCCAGCCAGCCAGCCATCACGTCTGATGTTTGCTCGCATTGCGGCGATGCGCGTCCTCGGAGGCGAGGCGAGGCGGTATTGGTCCAAAAGATTCTATGATCTTAAACATCCAAAGACTGTTTGGAGCTTTAAGAGAGCCTTATTAGCGCTGAAGTTGCTGACACATACAATACGTGCAGTATCTTCATTGTGAATGTGTCAGCCGGCTTTTTGTTCCTATTTTCGTACCTGGAAAACTCTTCGCTAGTTAGCGAGCACACATTGTATAAGTGACTGCCAAACATTTTATGTCCACCATCCAAAGAACAGCCTGCGCCATTCCAAATCTTTTAATAGGCTCCTCGTCTTTGTGGGCATTTTTTTATTTTTTTTTTATTTTTTACCAGCAGTCCGTCCTATGTTTGCCAACAATACTTAGCCCAAATGTTAGTTTGTTTCATTCGCCAGTTTTGGTCTTTATCTAATCAGATATCAGGTTTTTGTAGATTAGCATCATTGGTACATGATGTATTTGTTTGTCGGTGCGAGGAAAGTAGTTTAAAACTTGCGACCAGTCTCGTTTTTGATGATAATCTCCAGACAACTTTGATAATGTAAGGTAGTGAAATGGAAAGAGCCGAGGTTTGGAATTGGGCGTTCTATCAAAAGACCCCGTCCGTCCTCAACGTAGCGCGAAACGATTGTCAACGATTGTAAATACGACCCCGTGATCCCCCCTCCCCCCTACAAGTGTAGCGGAAGGAAGACGAGGGAGCTCATGTTTATTCAGTGGTCGCCGCAGCCTCCGGGACAAATCAACGTTCAGGAGTGGCTGTCGCCCCCGGAGACTGCAGCCAGCACCTCGGGGCGGAGAAGCTATATTGGGAAAATTGCACATGATGTGCATTAGTGCCAAATGTAAACAATCAAAAATACACACAAGGGAAGAGAAACGCTTTTATCGCAGCCTGCCTGGTGTGTCTTCCGCTTAAGTCAAGTTGTCGCCGTTAATGCGGGTTTGTGTTCAATCATGGTGTCATCTTCTGAGAAGCGTCTGTTTGATTGACATATTGAAGAGGCGGCCCGACTGGGGGCTAAACTCACCGAAGAGCGTCAGATCTCAGGCAGGCGGGCGCTCGCCGCCGAGAGTTAGACGAAAGCGTCTGGTCCAGTCAACGCGCTGACAGTGATCGCCAAAGAAGTTCCGTCTCACTTTTTTTTTTCTTCTCCGCTGTTTGTTTGAGTTGTCTTCCCGCCGTCCACCGGATCAACTACTGTTCGTCAAGTGTTTTTCTCGCCGGCGATTTCCCAAAAGGAGCGGCATTTGCAAGAAAGCGCTTCAAGTGATATTGACATGTTGTCAAGCTCGCGCCTCCATCCCGCCGAGGACGTTGACGGGCCGAGGCTGCGATTGCGCGATTCTTCTTGAACCCCTTGCCTTCTGCCAGCTGAGCGATTCCTGCTCGTTTCTAGGAAGTGATTGGTTTCCCCTATTTTTAAACCCTCGGTCGAGTTGCCTGTTAGGGAAAACGCCCGCTGTGCGAGATTGCCGTATTGAATCTGGGCAGTTGAGGCGTCTTGATTGTGTAGTTTTGTTGACTGATGCGCTATTGGGCTACATTTTTTGCTGTAAAATGATGAATACTTCGAAAATTGAAAATGTGTAAATCGTTTGGATTACTAGAGCCTATTTACACAGTTCATTTCCTGTAAACGTAGTTTGTGTCTGCAAGCTGCCAATGTGGAAATTAGTATCACATCTGTTTTGCTGTGTGGGAAAAAAAAAAAAAACACACCAAAAAATGTATGGCCTCGGGATACGGATGCCCAGTCAGACTTCTGCAAGCTTCGGCGGCTGAGGTCATCAAGCAAGCAGTTTGACATGATGTTTTTTTGGGGCTTATTGCAAGCCCTTACGCCCCTCCCTCTTATTCCCTCTCGAAAAGTGCACAGATGACTTGCCACGGACCATCAAAAGACCATAAGGGCAATGAGCCACTAAGAAATGAATAGCAGGGTGATGGAGGGGTGGCCAGCAGGGAGACTGCCCGACTTTTTGCTTTCTGTAGGACGACATCTCCAGCAAGTGCTAAAATGAAAGTGCAACGCGAACTACATGGAAACGTAAAGAAAATCAATCACGCGGACCACATGGGAATCTCACTTTGAGTTTGCTCCAGCTGTGGCCTCGAAGCAGCAGGTGGTCCAAAGAGATTGCAAAAAGAGTATCGCCACCATGTTGCGTTTCAGAAAATGTCAGACCTCTGAAAGTATAAGTGATGGCAAAGAAACTATATTTTCTCTTATTGTGGCAGTCCAACAGTTAGTCGCCTAGATAGTGTTCATGTTGCTAACCAAAACAGCAGTACCTGCAGACATGTAAAGACAGAGACCGGCTGTCTCAAACAATGTCACATCATTTCTGTACAAACGCTAGACAACAGCAAAAACTCTTCTCTGATCTTACACGCTAACATTTGAGTTGTCACGCTGCATCATCAAAGTATTTTGTATTCTGTGAAAGACCCCCCCCCCCCTCCTCACAATATAGCTGCGAGTGCACCTCCGAGCTGTCACGTGCGATGATCGGCGGATAGCAGATGAGAGCTGCCACCGAAGCGCGCCCCGAGAGCCCTCGGGGGCGAAACGGATGGCTGCAACGTGGCGCCCCTTCACTCGAATTTGTCTCCGCTAACAGCGTAGCTCCCGCCATTAGCGCTCTTCACTCTTGGATGCTTGTTGAAATGTTCTTCTCCTGTTGCGCACTTTGTTTTAATTAGAATCAATCACTGCGGTAAATCTTAAAAGAAGCATTCGACATGGTCATACTTACATTTCTCTTTGGTTGAAGTTGGATCTTATCGTCCACACTTCTGGGTAATGTGTTTTTCTACGGACTATTCGAGAGCCCATTAGTCACAGCGCATCGCTTGTTGCGCCAAATACGGCTAAACTCCTGAGCTGTTTTCCGAGACAAAGCATAGCTACCGACAAACTGCTCATTTCCCACCGAACGTTGTTTTATTTCCTTCCCTCGCTCGCCCCCTCTCCTGAGTAGCTTATGCTCATTCAATTAAGCGCCGCCGACAGGCGAAAGTCATTTAGGGGAAACGCGCTCAATCAACACGAGCAGCCATTCACCGGGAATCTCAGCGATGCGCGTGATCTTCCCGATTGCCTCGTTTGGGCTCGGACGGCGTATTTTGGCCTTTTTGATTGGTCTTTCGGTGGGGTGTGCTCGTTTTTGCAACCCCCCGCCCCCATTCCGCCTTCCCCCCGTGGCCTCAGCAGGGTGCGGAGTGATGCGCGGAAGCGTGTCATCCCCCGATAAAAGCCGACCCTGATGCTTTTTAATGCATCATCAAGGCAATGGGCCTGTCCAAGTCGCGTACAAGTTCACCAAATAAACACTGACAATGAAATTAATAATGCATATTGTTTGCGAAGGCCTCAGCTGGGTGATTTGACTGATGTATGCAAAGATGGTAATTTATTGAAAGTAAATTCATGTAATTGTGCAGCGGAACTTGATGAAGCAAAAGAAGGTGTCAGCACGGCTTCCGTCATCATCAGAAGAGAGAAATCATTAAAGAGTAAAAACAAATCCGGCTTCAAACGACAGCGCACAACAAACACTTTATTTTATGGATGCGTTTCATTTGGACCAAAGTTCACCACAGCCGTTATGGTAAATATGTCAGATTTGCTCTTAGTTGTTTGCCGACGCCATCGTTTGGGTTTATTTATTTTCCGCTCGCTCCGCCGGGATGTAAACACTCAAGCCGAGCGTATCAAAGTCGTCAGTGTCGATTTAATTTGAGGAGAACGAGCAACAATGTAGTTGTCATCGTCAAGTCGTGCGGACTCCTCGCTCGGTAAAAATAGTTGACTGCGACTCTGCCACTTTTTATGATAATTGCGATGTCAGCCGAAATGACATCTTGTGTAAGTGATGGCTGACTGGTGTCGGGCGGTGACAAAGTGATGTACACAACGGGACTGAAGCAGACTGATTCTGTTTGGTACGATCCAAGTTTGAATTTTTCCCCACGTTATCGGAATTTCTATTCCAAAGGTCGGCCCTTCACATGAACTAGCTAGCTAAATAACGTAGCATAGCTGAGGTTGAAAGCGATTGGCTGTGGAAAATATACTATATAGATTGTCTTGGAAGTTAGGTATGCTTTCCGCTGACTGGCCGACCTGATTAATTGTTACAGTTGATTTTTGGAAAGAAGGATCCGGCACGCCGTAAAACGATTAGGAGTAATATGTTGCTAAAGACCCAATTAACTCTGTGTAAGCTGCCATTCCTGTGATGTATGTCTTGTTTTACAATCCACAATGTGTCACTGTTTCGCAACTGTTTCCAAAGCGTTCAACCCAGATTGTATTATGTTTCCCCCTGCCTGATGAAAAATTGGAAAAGCAAAAAAAAAAAAAAGACATGTCTTTTGGTGTGTTAATGCGGTTTCAAACTGCCAAACATGGTGTCACGCTATTCTGACGGGGCCTTGGGAGAGAGTTTCTCATCATTAATTAAGTATCGTATTTCCCTACATGCTGCCTGTGCTTAATTAGGAAAGGGGCTGGGGGGTCATTTGGGAGCGCTTATTAACTGGAACAAATTTGTTAAAAGAAAGAGACGGATAAAAGAGAGATGCGGCGACGTCCACGGAAACGTTTCGCCTCTTATGATTGATAACCGCGCCGGTCGCAACTCCGGTCCGACACAGGATGATGCGACTGAGTACGTGGGAGGGGAAGGGAAGGAAGGACGAGGGCGGCAGGTGGGGGGCATGCTAGGAAATGATTGCAGACATATGCTAGCGCTCAAGCCAGATAGACTTAGACAGAGACTGGGAGGGGAGGGATGAAGATACAAAAACAAAGAAGGGGAATGGTGCAAGGAGCTGTTGAACATCACAATGTTTATGTATGAATTGGTATTTTTGGGGGGCTGGCGAACAAGTAGCAGCCCGGCGCAGTTGCGTACAAACATTTGGAAACGGTCGATAGTCTTACTGGAGTCGGGGCCAAGTGGGCCAGCGACTGAAACGCTCGCTTTGTAACCCGCGTTCGATGTCATCGTTTTATTTAATCGAGTGAGTCACACGGCCTCGGCGGAGGGCTGATCTCATTTTTTTGACGCACATCACGTTTCCCGCCCTTTTAAAGTGACGCTAAACCGGTCGACGTGTTGCTCATGTCATCGATATTCCAAAGTCTGGAGAAAAACAAACTTTATTAGCCACGTCGTCGCCTCGCCGGGATGAGAACTTCTGAGAGCCATTACGCGTTTGAAGGCGGGGGCGCCGACGCGGCCGCGTTTGATTGACAGGGTTGGCCTTGCCTTAATAGACGATAATTGGGCAATTTTGAAGGGTCTCTGAAAAATGACCAAATAATAACGCGCGACTTGACTCGAGACTTGTTTTCTCAGGTAATTGTGCAAAAAGCATCTGGTGCACCATTAGTTCCATTTTCACATTAGAATAATAATCCTTTGCGGCTAATAGAGTCGCTCAAAATGTCCGCCGCGAGCCTGGGTGGTGCTGTGGTGACGGTTGCCGTTAAATACCGGCTGGAGGGAATTCACGGACGTTGCCTCCACCTTTTTGTTTCGCGCTGACATTTTGCGGTCTTGGGTTTTAGCATGCGGCCGTTGCCATTTGCCCGTCAAATGAATCATTATTACGATCAATGAAGCACTTGAGCGACTCGCTCTTAATAAATTCCGTAACAAAACGGGCCGTCAGCCTGTCTCCCGATTCAAAATGTCACAACATTAATGCAATTAACACCTTATCGGAAATTAAAATATGACAGGAGACAAAAACAAAAAACGCGCGTACGTGATGAATGTTTTTATAATAACAATTACCGATGCTAATTGGGCTGCTGGCATTTTTTTCTCATGGCAAAAAAATGCTACTACCTTTTTTTTGTTTTAATATGCGAGACAATAACAATCCCCAAGGGTAGTTGCCTTATTGTTCGCCCCTTCCCAATGAGAGATTACACCAATATCGCGTCTCGAATTAAAGGCTAATTAAGACATGTTGTTTCCGAGTTTATTGCCGTCCATAAAACTTTGATTAGGCAAACATTAGCCACATTAAGGCTTTAATGGCCGTTGCCCCTGTGATTACCAGCCGCAATTTTTATGTACTGTCGACTTGTGTGTATGTGTGTGGGGAATGAATAATTTAAAATATACAAATGGCAATTGTGGCTTTAGAAAGCAGTGTGCAGGTTTTTAAAAGGTGAAATTGAAATGTCAGTCCCCTAAATATTGATTCAAAGCAATTTGGGCATTTCATGGAAATCAAGGAAATGTTACTGTTATAAAGATCTGAGAATCTCTCTGAACGTTCTGAATCCCTATTTGGTTTTCCTACTGTGTTCACTTTTGAGACTTTGCTGAAAGCAGGACACCTGGGCACAAAAGCGACAGCGCAACAGTGGAAAAAATCATCATTTTTATCCCGTCTTTGCGCGCCGTTATTAATGGCGCTCGCTCTTCCGGATCACCTGAAAAATGAGTCCAAGGACGAAGATTCGTGTCGGGAGAGGCGTGGCTGTCCACTTTTTTTTCTTTTTTTTGAGAAACGACGCGACTCCCAACAAGCAAGATTAATGGAACTCAGATGGCTTTTAATTAGCGCAGCTGTGCTCATTAATTACCTGTCCGCAACACAAATATTTTTATATTCGCCCGCTGTTGATTTATTTGATTTTGTTTGCCGCCGGATTTAGATGAATGAGGCTTTCTTTCAAATTTTGCCAACACTGTACGCTAGAGCCAGAGCCAGAGCCAGACATTGTCCTCGCTTGCTCCTTAGTGTGTTTGTTCCCGCTAGGACATTATTCATGGTTCGCACCGGTCCGTCTTTTGAGTTGTTTTTGGTCCCTTAAAAAGCGCTACATAAATGATAAAGTTATCATTATTGTTATTAAGAGCCAATCAGCAGTTTTTAGTGGCACTCCAACTTAATGACTGTTTTGACGCCAGCAACACAAGGCGACTTGGCTACCTGCTCATTCCTAACAAATAGTTGAGTCAAGAAACACGTCCAGGACGTTATCGAGGCAATTGGCACTCGTTGCATTCTTTTGAAACACCGAAACACTTTATTTGAGTGATTTAACATGATTTTGTAGCTTTACCCGTTGCTGCTGGATAAATATTCCACTTCACTTCATCTGTCATTACTTGGGCCGCACCACCACCGCCGCTTTCTCCTGTCCCCGCCTCAGCGCATTTCCTTGAAACTCCCGTTTGAGTCGAAACGCGACGGCGAGGACAAAAATTAAAATTTCATTATTTACTGCAACCGGGGCTTTTTTTTTTTTCTTTTTTTTTTTCTCCGGGAAGGCAAGGCAATTAGCAATGCGAGCCTCTCGGCCCAGGGATATTTATTGCTCCAGCCTCTCCTTGCTTTCTTATCTTGTCGCTTTCATCCTGTTTAGCTGCGAAGCGATGCTCATTAGAGTCACGTTGGACAATTTAGTCCAGCATGTGAACTTGCGATTGGGCACGGAAACGATAAATCACAGATGGATTGGGTTTTGGCCTATTTAAACGAAAAGGAGTCGTTTTTGAAGAGTTTTTACGGTATATATTTATGACTGTCCATTTTTTAAAATCATTTTTAATAGGGGCTTAACGATTTAATCTGTCAATATTGGCTCTTTCAAAATCGCACACCTTAGAAATGTACGTACAATCTCCTACTCCAGCGAGTCCTTTTCTGCTACACAAGTCGTATATGTTCACTCCTACAACTGCGCAAACGCCCATTTCTAACTGCACCGGTCTAAGAAAACACCAAAAGAAAGAAACTTCACCCCAGAGCACAGTTAGATTGTAGTTTGTGCTAGACTTGCGCTCGGCACGCAAATAAGGCACATTTGACAACAGCAGTAGCCAGCATTTTTTTTTGTATTAGAGTGAACAAACTTCCTCGAACAGGAAAAAACATTTCTTCGGCGTTAAATGCAAATGAACTCAATCAAAGGAGACCCGGCAGCAGATCTGAAGCAACGGCGTGATCTGGTAAAACAGCATTAAAAGCTCATCTTAGCATTCCGAGGCGCTAACATATTGATCACAGAGGAGGCGATGTTTTGCGTCGAAAAGAAAAAATTCTGCGAGACGACGATGGCACCGGGAAGCGCTCGTGGTGGCGTTCATTAAAATTGCATGGCTTTTCAGAAAAAGCGTACGGGAGCAAGATGTGAAAACAAGTACTTGCTCATAATAACGCTTATGCATTCCTCCCACTGGTCCGAAAACAGCCTCGTGGGCAGGTGGAGTATCAACAACGACGACAAAAAACAACATTCCTGTCGAGCTTGTAGGTTTGCTTCGTAGGTAATACAGAGTGATTTCATTATACTCTCGCTGTTTCCCCCTCTTTGACTAATAAGTACTTTTCAAAACCCCCTTCCCGTTTGGCGGCACCGGCGCTCCGGTTTCTCTGCGAGTTAACCTTAACACGCTATCATTACTGTCACTCTACGTGAGGAAGCTCACTTTATTGCGACGTTGAGCCCGCGCCGCGGCGTCAAGGCGGCTTACAGTTCTTCTCAATTACACGTTGGGCTGTTAAATCAGGCTCCAAACTTTTGGCAAACAAAAGACAACAACTTTTTGGTCGATGTAAATGCTCTGTCTGAAATCTTAACCTTCAAAGGAGTCTGGCTTAAGCAAGTCATACAGTCTTGCACAAACCTGAACCAAAAAAGCTCCCGTTATGTTAGCTGGCATTCTGGGTTTGCTCCAACACCGCCCTCCCCCTCCCCAGCATGTGTCATTGTGACCTCCGCCGTCCCGCCCTGTGGTGACACCGCCTGCCCTTGTTAAGTGGCCGCGGCTCCCTTTGCCCGATTTACAGGTGAAATCTATTTTCGCGCACAGGCCTCCAGGGCCCGGACGGACTGTAACAGAATTTTTCCCTCGACCGCGACGCTGAGGATAAATGGCCGAGGTGGCGGGACTGGACAGAAAAATCAATGGCTGTTTATACAGACGTGACAGTGGCGGCGCCCGAGCAATTCTCCCGCTCGCCCCTCCAGACGAGCCTTTCGACTCCCCCTCGCTCCTATAAAATGTGCAGCCCCCCCCTGTAAGGATGCCACCGAGGGCCGACGCCATGTGGCTGTTTTGCTCTCAATTTGTTCACAAAGCGTGTTGAGGTCAAGCTCGCGCTTTTTTTGATGGGCCAACTGTCACCGTTACAGTATGTATGCCAAACATGGAGACACCTTGGGGGTTGGGCCGGCGGGGTCATGTGTTCCAGACGGACACAACCTTAAAGTGTAAAGCCGCCACATCTCTCAGAAGATGCGTTCCTATGAAAACATAAACTCACTAGTTGGGTTTCTTGATCATTTGCCACTTTTGTGCCAAGGCTAACATGTTAATATCAGCAGGTTTTAAGGAAGCACAGATGTACAGAAATGAATGGTGAGCTTGCTAATATTGGCGAAAGGCAAAAAGATGCATTATGCTTGTAGTTAGGATGCTCACTTTAGCTAAACGTAAACAATCACCTGTTTAGACCTTGTTAATACAGTTGTACCTTGAGTTAAAGTACGACTTTCTACGAGACTCATTTTTATCAAAGTCTTTGTTTTTATCGATTTGCAGCAACCTTTGTTGCGCATTCACCCACTTTTGCCACCGACTTACGCGAGCTCCCGAGGCAGTGGAGGGGCGGCCGCGGCGCACTTGCAACTCACGTTGATTTATGTCCGCTGTCCAAATAAAAACATAAATCAACGCACCTGCCTCACAAGTCACTCTCGCACCTCGCCGCCGCTGTTGTCCGGTCCTCCCCCCCGGTCCCTCCTTCGTTGACGGACACACAATTGATTCCCCTCATTGCGTCAATTTGTCGCCTAATCTGGTCATATGCTGATAAATTTTTACCGCTTTGTCAATTAATTTTCCTCCGAGGCTCGGCCCTGGCAGCGACGGACGGGCACATCAATACGCAGCCGGTGGAAGTACGGCTGACAAAATTAAGTGATAAAATTTATTGCCCCCCTATGCGGCGGTGTGAAAACATAACTAATGAGGGAGGCAATTAGAGTTGCATGCGGTCTGCTTCGGGGGGTGGCAAAAAAAGACCTCGGTGGTAATTAGACAAGAGGGAGAGAAGGCATCGGGGAAAACGGTCATCTGAAACAGGGGGGGCTTTATAAAAAATAGTTTGTTCCAGCTTTCCGTCACTGTTGTAAAGGGCAAACAAATGGAAGAGGCCTTTCAAGCACAACAATAAGTCACTTGGGCGCATTTCTCCTTTTTGACAAATGCCTTTAAGACGCGCTAGCCGCTCATCACTTCCCGCTTTTGCGCGTTGAAGTACCGACATAAAATCGTTGTCACTGCATCCTCGCCTAATTAGTCCTCCGCTGACTTTGACGCATGTGTTTTTTTTTTTTTTTTGTCACACGGCAGAATAAATTAAACATAGATGCTTGTGTCATCATTTTATTTATTTTTTCCAGAAGAAGGTTGTTAGTGGCGTTATTCCCCAAAGCTGGCTCGACGCATCCTGACGTTCACATCAAAACGGACAACGGCGTCTCGCTTTATTTTCGCATCCGCCGCCGTATGGCGCGATAGAAGTTGCCGAGCTCGTTTTGTTTGACACGTCGCAGTCGCGCTGTCATTCAGAAGACAGAGCGCACTTTGCTTGGCACTTAAGTTGTTTGTGTTTGGTCTAATGGAAGCCGACCGTCCCGGTGGGAACACCGATCACTGTCTGCCGGGCTCTCCGGTCAGTGATCAAAGGTGCCGGAATGCCGCGGGAAATAAATAACCGTGTCGCCACAAACATGGCAAGACAAATAATTTGTCGTCTAATAAAGCTCATCGTCACATATGACAACTGGCGTGGTGTCTAGGAAGGATGAGCTTACCTTTTTACGAAAGCACCTGAAACTCATCGACGATATTGGTTCTGTCGCCCCCTAGGCTGGAATTCTGCATTTCAATAACAGAAGCAAGAAGCATGTTTTTTGTACTTTTCAATATTTGAGTACATACAAGTCCCCCGATCGCGATTACATAAACAAAGCAAAGTTGAATTAGAAAAGTTCTTACATGAAGTCCTTTGAGTACCAACGCGAGTGGAGTTCATCTTCGTTTTGCACCTTTTAATCCCATATCAAATTTGTATTAGCGACATCTATTAATAATGAAATTACAAATGAGTCATCGTCCTCCATTGGAACAATTCAAAGACGGCACCAGGGCTTTGCTGAGCGCGGAAACTTAAGTTTTTATGTGCCGAAGCACCCCGGGGAGCCGTTGAAAACAAATGGTGTGTTTTGAAGAAAACTCCTTTTTACGACTCCAACAACCCGGGGAGGCGACTTTTCTCAAGAGTGGAATCGCCATTAGCGCCTTCATTAGGAATACGGCTAGCCATCGACGCCACTTGTTTTTTTTTTTCTTTGCCGACATTAACGTCTTATCGCTTAATTCTCGACCGCATCCTTCGTGTCCGGCGTAATGAGATCCCTTCATTAAACAAGCGTGCCGATTCTCCGAGGGGTGCTCCTGCGGGGTGAGGGATCCTCACCAACGTTGCTACTGTTTGGGCAAATGAAGCTAAAGCCTTTTTTGTGCTTGTTTAATAAGACAGCAAGTGTCTTAATATGATCATTTGTTTAAAGTAGTGTACCTGGGGTGTCTTTGCTAACTTCTCGCATTGGGTTTAGCGTGGCGCGAGTGGAAGTCAGCACAATGTGGAGCACAGACGACGGCGTGTTGATAGTTTCTTTGAGGTATGATTTGCATTAACTGAATGATGGATATGTGACGATTGGACAATTTCATTTATCAACAAACGTTATCAAATTTTGTCTGTTTTATGTCGCGGCCGCCATACTTCCGGAATCAAGAGACGAGCGGCAAGTCAACCCTCTGCGAGGATTAAGCAGAAGCTGCCATTAAGAATAGGTGTCTGTTTTAAATATGAATCACCTCCTCTTCTAGTTCAAGTTGTTCGCTAAATAATTCAGCGCCGAGGGATGCATTATCGACTTGATGTAAATGTGATATGAGTGGAAATCGGGACGTGTGACCGAGATGATAATTGAGACGATAATGGAAAAAAAAAAAAAAAGATGGCACAATACTAACAAATAGTAATGAAAAGCTAAATAAATGATGGGGCTAAAACTGCGAGCGACATGGCGGAAGAAGTTGCGGTGGCGTGCAAAAAATGAAAAGCAGCAGCTGGACTCGCTAAAGTCGTAGCTGCCCTCTTAGACCCGTTTCCAACTTTTTGGAGTGGCCGTTGACAAGGCAGCCATTAACCGGATCAAACGCTCGCGCTGTCGGTCGCGGCTGACAAGATGGCGTTGCACCAGAGTGCAAACTGTTGTAGTGCGGCAAATGGCCTCCGTCCGCAAGACGTCTGGGCCTAAATGAAGTCGTACAAAAAGCACCGCGTGCCATAATACGGCTAATTTTTACGACTCTGACAAGTATGTAATTATGCGCCGCGCTGCCTTTCAGATTGTATCACAGTCAATAAGAGAGCGCGCTAATTTCATTCCCCCTTTGACATATTTACACGGAAAGATTCTGTTTTGGCGGAGGAATTAGGAGGCCTTGACGGATGGCTCTTAACCATCTGTGACCCGCCGCCCGTCACTCTCCGCCGAGACGGACTTTGATCTGGAAGGACGGGACGTATCGGGGAAACGCGAAGCCCTATGCATGCGCTATATGGACAAAAGTAACGGGAAACCTGACTGTCAGTTTTTAATACCCACGTCAACATATGCCAGATTACATCCTTCAAATAATTGGTCTAATACAGCCAACCATAAAAAAGTCATATTTTACATGCAGTATAAAAGCTATCTGGAGCTATCGCTTGGCAATGTCGTGGACGTCCATTTTTGTGTTCAAGGGCACAGTGGTCATTTGTATCTAGTTTTAAACACACGTTCCAGTCGGCGCACCCAATGTCGATCCATCCGGTCGCCCGAGCTTTGCGTCGAGTCAACGCCGAGGGGGTCAGCGTCATGGGAAGAGATGTGGGAATTGTTGTCCGAGAGCGGGGGAAACGCGTTCCCGTCTTGCCGCGTCCCTCGGCGGCGTCATAAGAGCAGCAGTTATTACCCAGGAAATTGACAGTGAAATTGAAAAAGTTTGAGGCTGTCCATCCCGCCGTCTCCTTTTCTGTGACAGCCGAGGGGCTCCGCATTCGAGCGGGCCACACACAACGAGAGGTACTTCCTTCAAACGTTGTGACGTAATCAATTTTGAAAAAGAGCATTGAAGGCCAGTGCTGATTGTCTAGCCTGCTATTAACGCACGGTGACATTTGCAAAGATACACGGCGACGGACGTTCACAGCCAAAAAGGCGCGGCGCCGCTCGCAGCGTTTGACTGCAAGACGAGGCATTAGTACATTATCATGCGGCTTGTCAATAGTCATGAAAGCGCGCGGCGCTCAAGAACAGCCATGCGCGAGGACGCCGCCGAGCCAGGCCGCGGCGCTCCCGATCGCTAACGCCAATCTCCATAATCAGGATGAAACCGCACCGCGGCGCTCGCCGATGAGTGATTGATTGAATATGAAATAATGAGGGTTTTCCGCCGCTCTGCCGGTCATCTAAAATTCCGCATACAAATCAAATGGAAATTTTATGCAATGAGATGGATTAATGCGACTCTGGCAGCGTTTTAAGGTCCTAATGCACGGCAATAAGCAACATAGGTTGTCTGCGCCAGCGCCGACGCTTGTTTGCTGTTGATAGGCCATTTTAGTGCATTACTGTCAAAATAATGCATGTCTGTCTTCGACATCCATTCCACCGGCTTAACGTGGAGCAATTACAATACGGCACTTTTCAAACTATTTTAGTGCTAAAGTGCCACTAAAGTCATTGCCAAAAGTTGTTGAATGAAATATTTATTGATGGGGAGGGGCGAATAAAGCCTTTGCTGCAATCTCCCTGTGAATCAAATCCGATTGTTTAATCTAATGTATTGCTTACCGCTTTAATAATGCATTTGTACAATTAATACATTAATAAAGGTATTAAAGCGATACTTACAAATAATTGACTGTTTATTTTATTTGTAGTACCTTCACTAATGCAGTCATTAAGCCTTTTTTTCTTTTGTTGAAACAATGCCACCATTACAAAAAAGTACAGGTATGTCAAAATAAAAAACCTCCTTTTGTATATTCAGATGTTGCTCTTGATTTTTTTGTATTTCAAAATATCTTCTGACATTATGGAAGCATTGCGTATTGTCGCCACCCCGATTAGCATTGAAGCATTGTTGAGTGGCTGCACACGTCGGCCTGCTTGGTTAATCACGTTGATGTTAAGTGGTATTTACAGATTGTGGCCAGCAAAATAGCATATTAGAAGCCCAATTAACATTTTTGTTGCCCGGGGGACCGGGGAGTAGATCGCATCTGTTTTTTTTTTTGCTTTTTTCCAGGCAAGCAAGCGCGCCTGCACTGGTGTCCCGTGCAGCAAATTTAACTTTAGGACAAAGGGGACACATCCCGTGATTAGCATGCTCATTAATTTGTCGGCTTTCATTTAAATCTCATTTTAAACGCCTCAAAGCGCGAGCGCTTAAGCGGAATAATATTGTTGTGATTTCAAAACGGAGCATCACGCCGCTGCACCAGAGGGCGCGGCCGACGTTCACTAGCTAATCCACATCGTGACCATTTGGGGAAACAAAAGAGATCATGTGTGATATATTTTCCAAAGAGTTTTGAAATAATCAAATGTGTTCGGTCCAGAAACTGTCTCCTTCCGCAAAATAGACAACAAACGATTTACTGCACAATCTGTCGTTACTGTACAACTCAAAGTTAATGCGCTTTTAAAAGTTGCCAATGAGTTAACGAATCAATTGGCGCTCACAAATGAGTTGGAATAGCATAGATCAGCGGGACAGATAGCGAGACGTGCCGTCAGCTTAAAAGCAAACGACGTATGATGGCCATCAAAGCGTCCCACCCCGGATTCAATCGGCTCCCTCCCGTCAGGGCCTTAGCGGGAGAGCTCCCCGTCCCGGCTCACGATTGATTGACAGGTCGACGTGGAGCGGCTTTTTTTTAATTTCCTTTCCGTCCGCTTCGGATGAGACCTCCACCTCCCATGAAAGCGCAGCCTGTCCCACCGTCTGTAGCACCCAAACGATAGTGAACGTGATTAGCTTTTCACTCAGCCGGATTTCCGAATACTGCTGACGGTTGACGTTTTCGCTCTTGGCGGCCTGATAAAATAGTGATGACAATTGTCTTCTTGGGGATTTCGTCAGCATTAGCCTGACTGATAAAATACATATAATGTCACACCAGGGAGACGGTTTGTATCTCAGCGAAAAGACTTGGATTTAATTGTCGCTGTGATTTTATTTATTTTTTTCCCTCGTCGGCACACAGGTCGCAGTTTTATTCAGCATTGCGTTCATATTTTGTTTGAAAGCGTACAGTGGCTTTGATTCGGTCAACTTTTTTTATTCTTGTCTTTTATGGACCGACATATATTAAACCCACTGTAGCGGCTGTAAATAGTTTGTTGTAAATTCGTGTTTGCAAAGGGGCTTGTAAACACGAGCACACCAGCAGCCAGGTCAAACTGATTTCCATTGAGTACTGCGGTAATAAATCTAAATTGCACTGGGAGCGTTTTGGGACTTTGGTGCCGCAATGGATGAGTGAGGCCGAGATGCAAAATATGCATATATTTATTTATTTTTCACAATCTTTCCATGTGATCTTAGCGTAGTTAGAGAACAACTTTAAAAGTTGCTCAGTTTGAGGGTTTAAATGACGTTCGATGCCAGTGACACATGGTATGTGTGCAAAATGATGTCTGTGATTTGTATGAGTGAAAAACAGCACTTTAAGATGCTCAACTTTAGTCCCAATTCATCAAGCCAAATCCCCCGCATGCCAGTCTTTGGCCCAAAGAGCGCCTTGTGATGCTAATTGACACTTATTGATTAATGTTTTAAATCCGGGCATCCACTTAGCCTCGGCGTCAAGGAATCTCGACGTTTGATTTGCTCTTTCATGCCGTTAAGCGGCGTGCAAATGACAGCCGCGCATCTCCCATTCCTTTTACTCATCGCCTTTCATTATGTTTGGCTAAAGCGCCCGCTGGTATCATAAGTTATGAATGAGGCGCTCGGCACAACACATCAACGCTCGGAGCATCGGCCATGACATGACGAGATGCGCGCTAGTCTCCCTTCTGCGTGACTTTGTACGCAAAAATAAAAAAAAACGCCGACCCTTTACACGCGAGCGCGGCTAATCGGAGCCGAAGTCAATTGGGCCCATCTCGCCATCGGATGGTTTGTTGCTTTCAAGTTCCGGATGCGAGGATTAAACACATAAAAGCGAGCCAAGTTCATGCTCTGTCACCGTGGCTCTAATGGGATTTGCAGATCATTATGTGAGGCTTTGCAGAAGAAAATCCAACAGTCAAGTTTTGTCACTTGGCATTTTATGCTTATTTTTTTTTTTATTTCCTTACATTTATCTTGCTATTAGTAGCATGTCTGGCTTTATTTGAGTCCTTCAACCTCCTCCTAACATGACTTCATCGGTCCAGATCTGGGGTTGAAATACTTGTTGATCTTGTCAGGTGATTAGCACACCAAAAATATGACACGTTTCACCTTTTATTATTAGCAGATGATTATGTACATATACAATACTTGATCAATTTAGCAGACAACCTGTCACAAAGAGAAACAAAATGGAAGGAAATATTTTTGTTTTTGTTGTTCGGCCCAGAAAACAAAATCCTCAATCGCATCCAAATCGGCTCCAATTTAGTCAGCGCTCGGCGGTCTTTCGATCGATCTGAGCCAATAAGAAATGTAGCGGAGAAATCAAGGCCGAACCGAACGCTAATTGCATTTTGTGCGTGGAGTATGATCTAAAGCAGACATTTCCCACCGCTCGCTCGCCCGGGCTGGCTAGGAGTCACCTGCGAAAGCCCTGTCAATCAGCGTGATTGGCACTCCTCAAGTCAGCCGGCCTAATTTCCGTCTCTTTTTGATTGGTTTGTCAGCTTTTATCTGGGGACCCCATTTACTTGGCTTTTTTCTTTACCCTGAAAAAGGAGCTGTCAGTCAAGTTGATTGACAGGACTCAGGCCCTGTGTGGGTAAATCCAATGAAATGCTTTCCAGCAGCTTCCCTCTCGGTAACCATTGTCATCGTGTGCTAAAGTGGATTGGAGGTATACCAGTGTGTTCAATCCAGGAAAATGGTAAGAATCTTGTACCGTAATTTCCGGACTATAAGTCGCGCTTTTTTTCATAGTTTGGGTGGGGGGGCGACTTATACTCAGGAGCGACTTATATATGTTTTATTTCACAAATTTTTACTTGAGCATTAAGACATCACTTACTTACAAGTATAGTTGACCACTTCCCATGTTATTTTTAGTATAGTTGATCACTTCACATGCTTTTATATCTTTATCTTGAACATATTCAAAACATAAAAAATAGAGAAAACATCAAATAAAGCAATTAAAACTTTAAAGCACCATATCCAAGTCCACTGTCTGCTGTATGTACACTTGCTCTATTTTTGCTCCTCTTATATTTATTATTATTATTTATTATTATTTGGCTCGTTCTCAGCTCTTTGTTTGTATTTGTCACGTTAGCATACCTATCGTTTAGCCTGTTGTTGCTATTTAATGAATTGGAGTGACACCGATGGTTTTATAAACATGTTATTCATGTAATAGTTGTCCTTAATCACTCTATATGTTACGTCAGGCCCGTTCTCAGTTCTTTGTTTGTATTTGTCACGTTAGCATACCTATCGTTTAGCCTGTTGTTGCTATTGTTTAGCCTGTTGTTGCTCGTTCATGACTGTTTTTGGTGTGGGATTTTGTCGAATAAATTGCCCCCCAAAATGCGACTTATACTCCGGAGCGACTTATATATGTTTTTTTCACTTTTTGGGGCATTTTATGGCTGGTGCGACTTATACTCCGGAGCGACTTATAGTCCGGAAAATACGGTAACTGTGAAAATGTATGTACAGTATTGTCTGGCAATGACACTGTCTTTATTTGGCACTTGATTGGAAATTGATAAATGACGTCTTGAGACACATGTCGGCGGCGTCTTTGTTGCTCCAGCTTGCTGCCGCATGGAAGTATTTGGCCTCTAAATTCCCAGTGACTCATCATGGAACCTTTCTGCTTACGGTGGTGACTCACAGTCAGGCTAGATTGTATTTTTGTTGTTGTATGTTTTTCCCTTCGCCGCTGCTGGAAGATCACCAAGTTGCCCAGCTGTTCTGAGAAACTGAAAACTTTTCATCGCTATGGTTTTAACCGACAGGGCTGTGATGACCTTTAAATACTAAAAGTAGTTCAAAGATGAGAAAAAAAAGAGCTTAACCACAACTGTCTGTGTCTTACATGTGACAGTAATCTCACATATGGCTGAGCTACGATTATAATTTTGCAAAAGATGTAAAAGACGTGCCCCCCCCAAAACACGTGTTGAAATGTTTTATGATGCGATGAACGTTTTGACTCTTAAAAAGGATATTTAACACAGAGGTGCAACATGGAAGAGTGAAGTCATCCAACTGTTCCAACCAAGCTACGCTAAACTCATCCAGCTGCTTTGTGACAAGATCTGCAATCTGACACTTGATGAAAAGATAAAACCAGGCCATTAGCAATCATAAAGGAGAATTTCTGGCAAATTTGGTCTTTTGTTCCTACAACAATCTCTTGTATTCTTCGTACGCTTGGGCTGCGGGCCAAGACACGAGTACAACATCCAAGCTGGACTAAATCTGGCCGTGGTCTGACATCAGCCTGTGGGCGAGCACGGCTCTCTGGTGCCAGTAAGCCACTTTTAAAGGGGAGCGATAGCCCGCGTGTACCGTACTGTAAAGGTCACGCTGCAGTCGTCCGTATGGGATCTGACAAGAGCTTTGGACCAAGTGTCTCCTTTACCCTGTAAGCAAGACCGGAGTTTTAACAGATGTTCTCGAGGAACAAGCGGTCGGGTGTCAAGAGTCACCCAAGGCCATGTGATACAAAGAAAGCAACCCTACGGTCTCAATAATGGAGATGGAGAGGTCAGCGGCAGGTTAATCTTTCCCCCACGACACAAATAGCAAGCCCACCGTAATAACACTGATGTCTTTGTTTTGACTTGGCGAGCAGACGTTTGTGTTTGACATCATTAGCATTAAGCGAGCCCGCTTTTAATGAAATGATATAGTACAATTTGCATTTGTTTTTTTTTTTTGCTTTAGTACACTTTAGCATACTTGACCTCTTATTTGGAGATGAGGAATACTTCAAGTATACATTAATTATAAACAGTAAAGTGTTTCTTTAAAGGATTGTTGAAGTCTTAGACTTCAGTAAGAAATGTCTATTTGGCAATATCAGTGCGGCGGTTTGTATGCGGTGCTATCAGTGTACCAGTTGCGCGCTCTTATCGGTGCACTTGGGCTAGGACGTTCTTCCACTCGACCCGCCCGCCCGGAGTTTTTCTTTCCTTTTTTTTTTTTTTTTTTCTTTTTATCTCTACCGGTGTTCCTCATTATTGATGGCGGCGTCCATATTGACAGGCGCCGGCGCGTCAGGCAAAGCAAAATAGGAGTTTGATATGACATACTGTGGCTCTCAGCAGGTCCCATAAATAACGTTGACACGTTTTTGTATGCATGGGAAGGCCTCTGATTCAGCCTCCCATAAAAAATAAACTTCTATTATGGAATGTATTTGTCAAGTGGCGCCGTGATGGATGGACTCGCGTTTAGCGCTTGGCAGGTGGATGCGACCCGCCGCTAGCGGAGCCTCGCAGGGGTGGATTCGCTAAGCAAGCCGGGGGCGGGCGGAGAGAGGAGGTTGTCGATGCAATTATTCAACATGAAGGGGGGGAATCATCTCCACACCTGCTTTCTCTTTCCCATCATGCATTATAGTGACAGCATCCTTTCTGGCTGATCAGAAACAGTAGATGAGACGCAGAGGACGGCATGCCGGAATGTCTCGGGTTCAAATTCGCTATGTATGAATGCTCAGTGTGTGTAAAATAGCATTTTCCATACTGGAACTGGACTCTCCTCATATCTGCTCTTATAATAAACGGCAATTTGCATGGGCAAATAAATGAGCTTTCCATCATTCCGAAGGAACAAACGAAGAGCTGGAGTGAGCCCAAAGATGGAAAAATGCTCCTTATTCACTCATTAAGGCGGCAAATACATCAAAAGATCTTTACAATGATCCTCATTCTCATGCGGCGCCGCTCGGCCGGCCCAATTAGGCGGACAAAGGAGGCGGTAATTACAGATTTTTAAGAAGTAGAATGCTGTATGTAATCGCATGGATCAAAACACAATTAAAACTTCAGCTCAACCTGTTATCGCCGCCTGATGAGCCCGACACCAAACCCCCCCCCCCCCCTACTTCTCTGATCTTAATACTTGAAATCATATGGCGGGCGGGTTGTTTGCCGACGGACGGATGAAAAACACCTCCCGCGCCCAACTGTAAATTAATCGCACCGCTTATTCCACCGCCCCGCGGACGTTTAATGCCAGCCTTTGGAGACGCCGCTCAAATCCTCTTGCTTTGTAATTGGCTGTCGACTTCAATAATTGATTGGAACAAATGTGAAATGGATGAGAGGGCCTAAGTGTTCTCCATCACACGCTTTCTCGGTTCAGCAAGTTCACGGGCGACTGCGCGGAGAAGGCGAGCAGTCGCGAGCGGTCGCCGCTTTCTCGGGGTCTGATTGCAGAAGAGCGTCATTTGATGCGGATCCAGATAAATCTACGCATGGGGGATTTTTTTTTTTCTTTTTTCTTAAACTATCAACACACGGGAATGGAAGAATCTATCTGAATGTTCTCAGCTCCTTTTCCATTCCAGTGTCACGCCAAATAGGATAATGCTAAAGCGGGCCGGTCATTAGAAACCTCCTCCTCGCCACTTTGCACTTTCCAATTAACTCCCAATTAATTTACAGTCAACGGCGCCCATCCCCAATGCCGCTCAAAGCAGCTCCTTTTCTCCTCTCTTCCCTTGTATCTCATCCCTCGCTCTCCTTATTCGGGCGTATCGCAGCCTCCTTGTCATCACAATGAATTGGATTTGTCCCCTTCAGTGCAAACAACAATAGACGAGCGCCGGGGACCTTCACGGAAAACAAATCGCCGCCTCCCGTCGCCGCCGGGGGAACGGTTGTATACGTGTCTTCGCACATGTGCGCTCGTGTCGCTGATGTGGCTGAGGGCAGCCGTGAGGAAGAGGCCCGTGCCACCGAGGCACCCTGGGTCGTTTATTAACATGTCACCCTCGCCTATCTGCGCGGCGAGCCAGACATCCAGACGAATGATGTTCATAATAATAAGGAGCCCCGTGGTGACACTATGAGGTCCGTACCGGGCGCCTGGCTTTTATTAGCGCTCCATGTGACTCCGTAAGGGTTTTGGGATGCATACTTGGACAGCGTTACTTTTTAGGGAGTTCACGGAGAGTCATCAAACTTCACCGGCCTCAGATTGAGTCGTGATGAAAAAAAACAAAATGGCCACTTCATTCTGAGAGTGGCCTGATGATTGACAAGGCTTTAAATTTTCATGCTTTTAAGTGAAATTGAAATTCTGGAAGTCTCTCAGAGCTACAATCTTTTTTTTTTGGGCGGGGGGGTATACAGCTGTGTCTCATCTCCGAACGTTTCCATGCATAGTAATAATTCATAGCGGGTGTTGCGCATCGGTCACCATGATTTAAGCTAATTCATTCATATAGGTTGTAACATTTTAAATGAGATGCGCTCATGTGCGAGAGAGGTCCACCATGGTTCCTTTCAATTGCGACTATGAATTAATGATCTCGCGCATGAATTATGGTGGAAGTGGGGGAGGGGTGGTGAGCTTGCAATCTGGCACCACGTTGCTTTTTCACCTGATGTTTTTAGTGACTTTCACATTCTTGTCAGGGAAATATACTAAAAGTGAACAACTCATTTCAGTATTTGCCATAAAAGTGGCCTGTTTAGCACTACTTGCAATTTAAATTGAATTGATGACGTTCAAAATAATTCGACACGCATGCAAAGAAACAACAGATCAAAGTCTTTAGCGACTATTTTTTTGGTCACGCTATTTCTTCTTCTAATGCGATGTTTTGTCCCGGCGCTTATATTCCGCTTTCAGCCGACTAGCGTTAAATCTATTAGGTAAATAAAGGAGTCCCGCGATGCCGCGTTTCCTCGAGGCACCCAGAGTGAATTTAGCGTTCGATTATCCGCCGCCATTTGCGCCCAACCTGCGCTTATTAGAAAAGATGCCGTTGTAAGCCTTCACCCAAAGCAATAAACTGTACGCGCATGCAAATGGTGATTATGATAAGTACGCTAATCTCTTTGGCTCATCGACGCTCGCTTTAGCTGCGGGAATGCCTTCCCTCCCGCATGCTGATAGCGTACAAATACACCAGCAAGTTGGATGATTTTCAGAGATGGCAAAAGTGCTGAGACTTGGGACAAAATTGGAGTACTGCTACTTAAGAACAAAATTCAAAATTCCAATTAAATTTGACCTCCGATTGTGTATAATTGGATATATTAGCCCAACGTGATTACTTACATGTATGGCGTAACAGAAAATGTTTTGCTTTTGATTGTTCCTCACTTTTCTGACTTTCCCAACAAAAGCTGACAATAACAGTAATTCTGCCCGGCAACAGCCGCACACCACGACAGCTTTCAAAGTTTTATGGCGTTTTTCACTCACTAACTTGATTTTTAATAAGCTGTCCATCAATGCTAATGAGCCGGTGAAGTAACCGGCGATGCATTTAGTTATTTTTTCCTGACCTTTTATGCTGTAATTCACTCCCCTGCCGTCAATCTGCCGTGTCAAGCGTGCAAGGACGCCGGCACCGCAGTAAATATTGTTTAAGGACTCCATGCTGTCACCTGTAAACACCCATTACATTACTTCACAGCGCCGCAGTAAACAAGTCCTCATCTGGTTTCTATGGCGGCATTTGCACTGTGCGGTCCAAGTGACACAATTCTGATTTATGGCCACATCGGAATATGGTCGTGTAAATGTAAAAAGTAAAAAAAAAAAGCAAGGAATTAGATAGCCTTAGATCAGAATCAGGCCTCCTGTAAATGAGGATTAAAAAAAATGCGCGCCATGCTTTGCCAACCCCTGTTCTAGAAATTAATCATTCTAAAAGTTTGCTAGCCGAGAACAATACCGTTCTCTCTGTTCCATGAGAACAAAGATTATTACGAGAGCTCAGTAGGGGCCCTTCTCTTCTTCTTGCTTTTTAATGCACTGACTTTTTTGAATAGATGCCAGTTCAGCCAACAGTATGTTAGCGGTCCAGTTATTGCCCGTGACGTGGCGCCTGTTTGCTAAGGTCATATGGTGGGCGCTGTTCTGTCACAAACAATGTGGGACTGTATGAAAAGAAAGACAACAGCACGCCCAAAATAGATGCGCTTAATTATACTGTGTAATTAAATTTAGATTAATAATTAATGCCTCCTTTCTCAGACTAAATATCTATAATTAATCAACAAGTCCTAGCAAGAGAGCGGGCTAATTGGTTTGAAAACAGCAACCTGAGTGCTTAATTTGTGACATGGCTAATTGCGGGCGTAATCAAAGCGCCGCCCTGTGGGATTTGACGAAGAGATTGTTAAATGGAGGTTAGCGTGATCCTTTCAAAGAGTCGCCGTGACGGCTCCATTTAGGGAGCTGGTGTGTACGGCCCGCGACACCAAGCGTAAATGGCAACAGCCGCGCCGCATTAGCGTATCTTGATGATAAAGGCCGACGATTGAATCAGCCGAGGACTTTTCCACCACTTAAGGCCAACTCGGAACTCGGTTATTTCCGTCTCCTGAGTCCTGGCTGTCAGTCCAAATTCAGATGGAACTTTTGCGTTCCTCGCGTGTCTGTAATGTTCCTCAGATGAATCTTTGCACTAAAGCCGATCTAGGCGGCGAAAACAGTGACCTCGTTGTCCTTCCCGTCACCGTCTTCGAGTACGATAGCTTCCCGTCGTTCGTCTTGAGCGGTCGTGGAGCGCCGCACGAGGGTTAAGGAGTTAATTTCTATAATTGATTCTAAGTGTCGAATGACAGCCAACGGTGATTGATTGGCGTGATGGATGGCCCGGGTGGGTGCACGCCGAGGGCGTCGCGGAAGGAGAGGGTTCAAAACGGGTGCTAATGACAAAAGGGACGTATGCCGATGTCGTTAGCGGTCGTCCTTAACGCTGACTCGGCTAAAGCCGCTGAGCTCCGGCCTTTTAGATGTGGAATTGGCAGACGGGCAGGAGACGAGGAAATGGAACTTGATCCAACTTTTTTTCCTGTACGCGAGTTGACGGACATGTAGACGGGGATTGGATGCTTTTACAGTCGGATGTAACGTCGGCGTTAATTCCTCATTCCCCGTCACCGCCACCTCGAGCGGGGATCAGATTAGCCGCTCGCCAATGTGGCAGGCCGGGACGACGGGGCCTGGGCGACGCGTGTCCGCTCTGATATTTCCCTTCTATCTCCCGCCGGCCGATAATGCGAAGCGCCCCTAATGAAGCTATTGTGCGGCTGTCGGAAGCCATTGTCTTCCCACCGCGACTTCCCCTTTCTTTCCCGCTCGACACATGCTCCCCTTGGTGATGAGCGCACCTGTAATGGCCACGTCGCTCCTCGTCCGTCCCGCCCGTTTTATCCGCCGCCGCCGGCTTATCGTTCTTCTCAATTCCGGACACTTTCTGGCTATCTACATAGGCAATTTATTTTGGTTGTTTTCTTCCTTGCCTCCGCCGTACCGTTTGGCTTTATCTTCGTAGCCGAGATTGTTACAGTTTAGAGAGCTGACGGGAGATGAGCTAAATCAAAGCGGGGCACTTAATAGGGCAATTTCTTGTGGGACAAACATCAAAATAGTTGTCATTGAGACAAACGTCCTTGACTTTCTGCATACATTGGCCGAAGGTTTGGAATCGGGACCAATTTCATAAATAGCTCGTTGGTGGTTTATATCAGAAGTAAAACAGTCACACCGGAGCACGTGTGATCTAAGCCGTCGATGTCGTGCCGCTTATATTGAAAAGGAAAATAGGAATCGGTGCCCGACGCGCTCGTCACGGCTCCAACCCACGTTGACGTTTAAATGTCACGTTCCGCCGGAGATGTTACACTTTATTTGCACTTGGAAATTCTGCAAACGGATAGCTAGCGTGTGCATGTGCGCGTTAGCCTGTGCATGTGCCTGCCACTGCCGCCTTTCATTTCCAATTTCACTGTGCAAACACTACGCTTCACGAGGAATATCACTTTCCTTGGATTTTAGCGTAAATTTCCCCTTTCATGCCAAGATTTCCCCGGCAAGCGAGAGTGACGCGTGCGACGAGCGCACTCCCTCTTCCCCCCTTCATTTTTTGATGCTCTGGAGTCTTTGAAGTGCTGAGCGAGGCTGACTCGCGTGGCGGCCTCTCCCGCCAAATTAGCAATGGCACTCGCGATATTCTTCTGCACTTGCTTGTTGACAGAAGGCAATTCCGTACTGCGCTGTGCGTGCGTGATATTAAAAGGACAATAGTTCTTTCTGACATATTTGAAGGCTCGGCCTTTGGTTTTTTTTGTTTCTTTTTAAAACTTAGTAGGTTAGATACATTTGGGTGAGGCCGTTTTGTGGAAAAAGTTTCGGCCCAGTCGGCCCATTTGAATCAATGTTGCCATTGTAATCAAGTCATTTTCCAATCTAAAAAGCACAAATCTTTTTTTTCGTATTGACTCAATTCCGTCGGCTAAAAAAAGTCCCATTCGGAGACGATTCGCATATTTGCCAAAAAAAACCACGACAGCACGAGTGCAAAACAAGCGTTTGCGGTGTGTTCTATTTGTCAGGTGTGCCTCCCGGTGATGAAGCCACGAGAGAAGCCCTCGCACTATCGGGGAACAGCTGTCCGGCTCTAATCTTTTTATGAGCGATATGCTGTTTTTAATGAAAGCCCCTCGCAGCACTCGGCAATCAGCTCGCCATATCGCCGCTTATATTTCATCCCGCTATTGTGATGTCATCACGGGGCGCGGGCATCATACATAATTCCCCTCGCGTTATGACAAACTGCGGCCCCCGGGGGTCGGCGCTATATATGAAATGCCTTTTGGGTTGGTCGTCAAATCCGACGCCATTTGCAGACGGAATAATCAGCCGGCGGCTTGCGATGGCGCTCGCCGGCGTCAAATAGTTTTATTCTTCAGACCGCCGATTTGTCCTTCCATTTTTCCCAAAGCTGCCTCACTTGTGTTCATTTCCAAGACAGGAATAATTCCAACCTGACTTAAGAACATTTTGTCTACCTACTGCGACGCCTCCGCTACATTTTGCTTCCAAAGACAAAATGTTATTTTTTGTCACCTCGGTATCATTTGGATCCTTTTGATTTCCCATTTAAGCACTTATGTATTTGCATAGGCAGCTAGCCGCATTGATTAATTCCACCGGACGCTTTCGGGATGATGGCGTCTGCGTGTCGATGGGCTGTCGGTCTTGGAGATGCTTGTGTGCTCATCTCACAAGAAAAAAAAAAGTCTTTTGTTCCCCTCAGGAGCCTCTGAAATTGTCAGTGCCAAGCAACAACTTGAAGTTCCCATGAGAGAAATCCAAACACCTTGGGAATCAGGCGTCATTTAGCCTGGCAATCACTTTTTACCTTTTATGTTCCTTCCTTCCTTCCTTCCTCCCTCAACCGTGCAATGGTTCAATCTTGTTCGCTCCTCTTTGATTAGAAGTTGAATCTCAGTTGAGCTTTATCCGACCCCATCTAATAGCGTCTCTTTTTTTTGGGGGGGGGGGGGCTTTTAAGTTCCTTTATGCACTCCATCCTTGACTCTTCTTTTTATGTCAGCTTCGTAGAAGAAGAGTTTTTGACTTTTGCGTATGGACTCTCTCAGCTGTCGTTATGTTAGTTCCGCTTTCATTTCCAAATCTCATTCAATCATTGTCGAACGTTAACAGTGTCACGTCTGCCTTTAATTTTTCTTTATGCGCTCCATCCTCAACTGTCTGGTCCGTCAGTTTGATTTCAAGTTCGATCTATTTTTGTTCTTTCTGCAAGCCAGTGTCGGTTTTCACCGTTCCCGTATGCGTTTCTTCCTTCCCTCAACTGGACAATCGTGTTTGCTCTTCGTTGATTTCACTTTCATTCTGATATATATATTTTGTTAGACCGGTCCGGTCAGCTATTTGGGGTTTCTTCCCTTATCGGTTGGGACAAAAGTGGTGGTGTAATACTTGTCCCCCAAACGTGTAGCATTACAAGAGTGAGCGAGCGCCGCCGTCGCTATCAAGATACGATGACTCAATCTTTTGACAAGTCTGGCAGCGGGCTGAAGGAGGACGCCGGCTGACGAGTAGCTGCCACCGCTCGTTAATTCATCGGCGGGCCGCGCCGCGTTTTGGCGGTGATGTACGACGCGCATCTCAAAGGTTAAGGGCTGGATTGGCGGCGCATTAGCTGACGCTTAGCGGAAAAAACAGCTGACACATTGATGATGCTCATCTTTCGTCGTGAGGCTAAACTTTCATTTAGCAGTTGTGCTAAAAAGGGACTTTTTTTTTTGCTCATGATGCATTGGTCTATAAATGTCCGCATTCATCGTGTGGAACGACTTACCAGAAGGGTTATATCAGGTGGGCATCTATTCTGGGGTAACCACGGCAACACAGAACTCTAACCAAAGCTTTCTAATTGTGACCAGTCTAGGAATACCACAGTGTATTGTGTCTTCTTTTTCACTTCAGAATATCCCGAATGGTTTATTTATTTTTACTGTTGATTTATTATACTGTGCAACTAAGAAAAATATGCTCCAATGTTTTCTATTAAAAAAATATCAATAATCGGTCATTGTCTCGATTGACTGATTGGGAGGAGGGAAGCTGCAAATTCTGTGATCATCTTCATGACGAAAATCCTCCAATAAAATGAAGATCGCCTTAACCGACTCGGCGGCACCGGAGCCAACGCCGAGGGCGGGGTTTGAACTTCACTCGGCCTTGTCGTTATTTCAAAATGTATTATCACCGTCACCAAAAAATGGCAATAGTCTGAGAACCGAAAAGGGAAAGGAAAAACTGCAACACGGTGTATTCGATGTACGCTCGATTCAAGGTCGCGGCGTGGACACGAGCGCGTCCTCCTTCGCTTATCTCGGCCCAATCCTTGCATCGAAGGCGACAGAGAGAAAATGGCCGCGTGCAATGTATGTACAGTGAGGCGCACACTCATCTCCTGGTGAGGAGATAGAGATAACCCCAGAAAACACACACACACACGCACATCATAAGTAGTTCACTTTATCAGCAGCAAAAGAGAACCGGCAAGGCATCTCGTCACCATTGTTAATCGCTCTCTCTCGTCGTCATCCGTCTTCCCCCCCCTTCCCTTTCCTCGCTCACTCTTTTCTTTGAAGCCCACAATTTAATAACCTCAAGTGCTGTCAGAGGAGGCGTTGAAAAATGGCTTCTATAAAACATAACGGCCTTAATCAGAGTGTGCCGAGGATTCTCCCCGCCGCCGCTGATTTACCCCCTCCGACACACACCCCCTCTCCCCCACGATGATCTCCGCCTCTAATGAATTAATGTTGAAATATGCAGGGCCTCAGTAGTCATTAGATGCGCGCCGCTAGATGTGATTTAAGATGGCGCCCTTTTATAAGCGGCCAGATGGAGCAGGTCGGGCCCGGCCGGACTCGCCGGATGGGCTTGAACCCAGCCAGGGTCACGGCCGGGCCCTTTTCTGCTTTTTGTCGTACGTGATTTATGCGGCGAGGTGTCTGCCGGCCCCGTTCTTGTCTTTGGATCTGTCCCGGTCAGGATGGTCTAGACTAACCTGAGCCTCGTCTCGAACGGGAGGGTATTTGTTGTGGTCTTGGTGATTGTTTTTGGCTATGCTCATGTATCAAGCAGAAACACCGGCTGATAAGTTGAGGAGATTTGTCCTTTCCTCGCCGCTTCTTTGCAGCCCGGTTTGGATGGGCGTTCATCATCACACGCTCCCGAACGCGCCCTTTGACCTGCGCTAGCGTATAGGCCCAGCAATCGAATCCCTGCTGTGACGGCAGCGTTAGGTTAAAGCGATGACTTCAACGAGGAAGCATCTTTCTTCTAGGTATCAGCAGATGAGAAGATATTTAGAAGGTGGTGTGTGGTTCTAGTCGCCATTTTGATTTTGGCACACATAGTGTAGGTTTAAGCACAAGCATTTTTCTGACATTCAAAGTATTCGTCTAAGTTTTTTTGACAATATTTCATTACTGTCGGTCGGCTCTGTAATCTATTTCCTTTGAGACACCCCTGTGAAGTCGTGATCACACAATTTAGCGGCGCTCTCGTCACGGCGGCGGCGACTACGACGGCGTCCGAAATTAATTAATAAATAAACACCGCATTTCTACTGTTCATCAGCGGCTGGTAAAAATAGCTCTCATTATCACAGGTAAATTACCACTTTCATTTTTGTGTCAAAAAATTAATTGTATCCTTTAACAGCTACTCCCAGGAGGATGTTAAAGAAGAGAATGGGGAATGAAAAAGAAAAAAAAGACTGGCGACCACCAGGAGTGCTAATTGATGCTTTCAAAGCCTTGCGTCAATGTTGCCGTCTTTCTGCGCCGCCGTACAAGTGTCCTGCAGCGTCGGGCTGCAAGTAGACCCCCCCCCAACTCCCCTATTACAAATGTGCGGATGTCAAGTGTTGATCTAGACGCCCCGGCAGGAAACTTCTCTTCATCTTCACTTAACCAGGCGGGCTGACCGCAGAAGGAGCGGGAGAGTCGTTTTTAGCGAAATGGCTGTGTGATGTGTGGCATATTTTCCCCGCCTAGTCGCCCGTCGGGTATGAATGTCGACTTCAAAAAAAGTGCGAGGCGGGAGACCACGCGGCAGTGCGTGTGAACAAAGACCTCATCAATTCATAGATGGTATTGTTCATATGTGGACGAGGTTACTGTAATCGGGTCATTTGAACCCTGTTGCTAACCAAAACAGCAGCATCTTCAATTCAATTAATTAGTGTGATATTCACTAAACCTTTCTATGGGCACTAATTAAAGTATTTATTTTTTTTTATTGAAGTATCAGCAGCTTCCGTAAATACCTGATCTTGAAATAAGGCCAGAATCGGACTGATGGTACCCGCCCATCCCTAACTAGTATTTTATTAGTAATAGTATGAAAAGAAAACCAGTTATCGCATTGACACTTTTCCCCCCCTTCCAAATCCGACAAAATTCTCGTGACAACACGCCCTCACGTCAAAAAGAATACTTGCCTAGTCGGCCGTGACACGGATGACACGGCGAGTTAATGTATCACTCGGTGCCCGTAGCCAACCCACTGATGAATACCACTGCATTAGCTGAGCCATTAGCACGTTTAAGCTGCCTGTAATGCCCGAGTGCTAGTGACACCTCGGGGTCCCCGCTCCACTTAAGCGCCGCGTCAAACTGACGGCCCTGACACGCCAGGTGACGGCAATGCCACTGCGGCCGTGAGCCAAGACCCTCCGATGAGAGCGATTTTGTCGGGCAGCCGTCTCCTGGAAGAAGATCAGGCAGGTTGCTAGCAAGAATTGAGCGTCCCGACATGCTAGCACGTATGCAGGAAGGTCTACAAGACCAACTTGATTATTTTTCTGGCAGTGATTGTGCCATTCTATGGTTAGAGGTATTCTTGGCAGATATGTTGAATTGGGATTATGAAGGGAGGAAAAATGTCTTAGCTGTCCCTGGACCCAAAACTTTACAAAACCCCGCTATAGCCTGCAATGCTGAACTGAACTGGACTACTTGAGGAAAGTCACTTTGCACAGTCAGATGATCAGAGACGACCTGAAATGCTTCTTAGCCTCAGCTCAAAGTAGTTTGCACTCCCAGTCGACGGTGAATGTGGCCATTTGATGAGCTAAGTTTGGCCACACGAGCCCTAATGGCCGCATTAAAAGAGGAGAGCGGGCAGAATGATGGCCGCACATCCGTCACTTTAATCGCCCGCTTCATTATTCGGTGGACGGCCGCCACCTGCTCCTACATGAAGGCTGTCAATGGCGATGAGACGTCGTCAGGTCCGGTTTGAGCGAGCGTCTTTATTCCTCAGCTCAGGCACAAGCTTCATTTTCTTCCCCGTCTTTTTTTTCCCTAAGAGGCAATTAATTGCATCCCCGTCGGTCAGATTTATCATCTGAGGTGAGATCATTATTCCGTCGTGTTGGAGTTGCGTCATTGTGATGAAAATCCCAAGGAAGAGTTTTCATGAGAGGTGAAAGGGTGCGGCCATTTTACGATCTGTTATCTTCCATCGCAGCCCTTTTCAAAAAGGAGGGAGCTTAGTACTTATGGACTCGGAAACTTTGTTTTACAATTACTGACGAGAAAAATGGTCTGATGTCAATGCGTGAGGGAATGTCCCTCTTTGCAAAGCAACATTTTAACAGTGATGGTCAAAATTCAACTTCAGGTTCAGGTCAACTTTCAAAATTTTAAAAGAATCAAATGTCTTTTTATCCAAGCCCTACTGTTGTTGTTCAATATCCGCTTGAAGCACGGACGAGGGACTGGACCAGTAGCTCCTGCTGATATGATACAAACACAAACACACACACACACGCACACACTCGATAAGAGAGAATAAGCTGTCAGCAGCCCGTGTTTGCGCGTCCTCTACATTCTTCACATTAGCACAGAGGGAACAATGCGTCTCGTGTGGCAGGTGGCCATAGTTCATAATGTGCTGATGCTGACCAAGTGTCACTTTGATCCATGGCGTCGGCGTAGCGGGGGGGGGACGCCGCAAGCCCTGCATGCTAAAGTGAGCGCTCCTGCGGGGGAAGACGAGGGCCGCCGCGTCGGGCCTGTTTACTGGGGAGGAAGCGGCGGCGTTTGAGAAGAAGCTAGCAGATGTGGCACTTATTTGTCTTTTATGACCTTTAGCTCTGGAGACCCAGTTGTGCTTCCAGGCCAATCTAGTCAGGAAAGTAAACCGCTATCATAACATCCTCAAGTGCTGTAGTCCTGTTGGAGCTGCGAAAAATCCAAAGGGCTTCCTTGTCAGCAGAGATGGGCAACTTAACGGCTTATTTTCCGGCCCCTATTTTGATTTGAAACGATACCTGACACGATTATCTACGGTGGATATTTTCTAATCTCGTACTGTACCGTAAGCGCGGCATACTTTTAGGTGTGTATTTCCGACTCATCTGAATTCAAGTTGGCATGACTGTGTACATAGTTGTTTACACACACACTCACACACACACACCTCGAGGCAGGTTGTGCAGTCGACGGTGAACATGATCAAAGCGCAGCTGAGCACACACACGTTAACACACACACACACGCGCGCATCCGTCCAATTTCCATATTCAACAAACTGTCACGTACACAAACACGCTTCTTTGCGTTTGTTTGTTTGAAAGGCACACGCATTGTGACACGGTGACAACATATTCATGTCACCTAAACAATGCATGTGATAGAACAGCGTGTCGCCGGCTCGCGCCACGATGTTCTCTCAGTGAAGTTAACAGTGTTTAAAGGCGGCAAAACGCCGTCGTTTGTCAGCCGGGCGTCGCTCGGCATCATTGTTTGGATTGGAGGGAGACGCGTGAAACGTGACGGTGGCGGCGGCGGCGGCGGCAGAGGGACGCCGCGGAAGGGAGCGACGGCGCTCCGTGATCCCGCATTGTAGCTCTCGCTCCTCCTCGATTTATTGCGCGGGAAAGAAGAGAAAGCACCCCCGGCGCCAGGCGATCTGTCATCTCAACATTATCGGCCAAACACAGCGCCTTCCATACGGCGCTACAAGGGCCGGGCCAAATTGCTATTTTTATGGGACATGATAAAGGAAATGCTTCCTTATGTTCACTTTTTTTTCTTTTTTCAACCACCCCTGACGTTGGTGGCCTTACTCGCTATGTTGATAGCCATTTGGGGGAGGAGACCCAGTATGTATTTTGTGTTAAACCATAAACCACAAATGAAGGCCTTGTTCAAGTAGACATGTCTGGAAATGCCTTTATTTATTTATTTACACCATTTATGAACAGATAAATACATTTCCAGGTGTTAATGTTTGCCGTTCTGCCTCAAGCATATGGCTTGGACCGTTTCCACAGCTTGCTCCTTACCAAATATGTTTTGTGTGGAACCCTTAGCAACCACCTCATCATATTTCAGAGTTCACTTTACATTTTTGTAATGCCTAATAGTTTTAACGTGATGAAATGTAGAAGTTCCAGTCGTACAAGGTCAAAAGTAAACCCGTGTAAGAAATACAAAGCAAAAATTCAAAAGCTATTACCAAGTTCCATCTGCACAAGACAAGTCGGTGTTGACTCGCCCCACCCCCTCCTCCTTCTCTTCCTCTTCTTCTCCTTGTCGTTTCCTCTCCTTCAATCCTTCCCTCGGCGTGCCTGACAGGCAAACTGACAGGCCCTCAAGCTGCCGGCAAGAAGGCGAGCATTAATTAAGTCATTGCCGGACTGTAATTTCCTTGAGAAGTAAGGGAAGGGAAAAAAAAAAAAAAAAAAACTCACACGCGAAAAGGTTACCAAGACCTTTTCTGTGTCAGAATTACCATGTGTCATGAATATTAATGCACTTAATGAAGACAACCTTTGCTTCATCAAGAATGTTCCAGTAGCAGGTGCCAAAATGATAAACTCACTCGCTGATGGCTCTTTTCTTTCATGTTATTTTAACTTTTCATTTCATGTCAGATCCTCGCAGTCAAATCAAGCAATCGCGTGTTTTGAAGAAGTTTTTGGCACTTTTGCACATCCTCGGTCTGATCTTTCAGACCTGAAGCTCATTTAAGTATGGCAGCATTTAGTACTATGTAAAGTGAGATTTCTGGTCACCACGCCTCAGCTGGCCCTGCCTGCGCTCCTCCTTGTTCTTCTTCTTCTCCCTCCTCTGTCTGCCTCTTATCCCTGTTGCGTAATAGAGATGCTGAAACATTGACGGAAATCATTTACCGCAAGATTATTACATCCAGACGCACGCTCGCACCGGAGACGCGCTCCAAGAATGCCATTTGAGGAGCCTCTCCAATTGTCTGGTTTTTCTTTTTTATCCATCCTTCATCCGATGCTGGAGCTTAACAAAAGTGAGCACCGGCTTCCTGAAATGGGACGAGATCCCACATTGCACAAAATCAGGGATCTTTCTAGTTTAATCATTATAATTCTTTTCATCACATCTATTTTTGGGCTGGGAAAAAGAGAGCGAGAGAGAGAGGAGGGTGGATGTTTGTTGATGAGGACCTTTTAGCGTAGCGCTAAGCTACATCTTGAATAATCAGTCCATTAAAATATCTCTTGACGTGTACAGTCGTGGCGCAGAAAAGGTTGAGGGCCGCTGACCTAGATGACACTCGCAGCCACCCCAGGGGTGCACAAGTGCGTGAGATGAAGCGTAATGCCCATTTCGACACGGTTGGGGGAAGGGGTGCGCCCACCGTGTCTGTCGAGATGTAGAAAGAGTGCGAGTGGCTTGAACATTTTTGGGCAAGACCATCGACGTGACACTTGAAGCCAGCCCAAATTGTTCCATAAGTTGTAACGATGGCACTTTTTAACAAAGGGGGTGCGCCAAGTGTTTTGGTCCGACCAAACGGCCACCTGGATGTCTCGTTTTATCTATCATTGCGGCCGCATTGTGAGGAAGTTGGTCCATCCTCTTGAGACAAAGGACCACACACGCGCACACACTGACGACGAGAGCTGTGAGGTGCGCTGTCATGCACCTCTCATTAATTCCAAGCTGTCAGCGCGCTCCCCCCTACCGTATCGGCCCCCGGAAAGGTGACAGCTTTCCGATGACTGACAAAGGCTCTTTAGGTGATACGGAGGATCCCCCCGCAGCAAACGCCGGCTTGTGTAAAGTGCCCCTCAAATGTCACTTTTGCCGCCCGGAGACGCGCACGCCCACGGAAAAAAAAGAGAAGGAACACAAGAAAAAGAAAGAAAAAAAAAAACAGAGGACCGCTCTCAAGTCGTCAAGCATGTGTGACATCCCGAGGCTGCGAGTGTCACCGAGGCATCAGCTCTTAAAGCTTTTAACATCCGAGAGAGGTGGTGTTGTTTGACAGTGCTATTGGTAGATGCTATTGTTGCTTGTCATATTTTTTTTCCCCCTCCACACTCCCGAGTGCTTCGGATTCACTTGTTTTTGTGCGTGTGTGTGTAAAAAAAGGTGGATAAAGCTGAGGCAAACTTTCGCTTCGTGTCCGTTCAGCTGTCACGGCGACAGCGAGCTGTTGTTTGGTGTCGCCGGGCGGGACTGGGTCAGGTAGAAAGAAATTGTTTGGCTGGTATTGACATCCTCTCGCTTGTCCGTGACGACGTTGTTACCGGAGCTACTCACAACTTGGAAAAGATTTCCACTCAGCGTGTCAATAAGTGATAGTTTGAATAACTTTGCTTGTATTCGATCAATGGAGAGTAAAAATCCACTTTTAGTTTGAAACATTGAAGCAGATTGAAAATGGCGGAATCGATTTGGCAACTTCGTCCAAAAGTTCATGG
Organism: Syngnathus scovelli; assembly: GCF_024217435.2. Classification (NCBI taxonomy): domain Eukaryota; kingdom Metazoa; phylum Chordata; class Actinopteri; order Syngnathiformes; family Syngnathidae; genus Syngnathus; species Syngnathus scovelli. Next base: position 1,251,685 of record NC_090865.1, read on the forward strand.
CGCGTGAACACCTTAATATGCGTGGCCTTCACCCTCACGGGCTCGTAAAAAGGCACCCGGTTGTGGCTAATTCTTTTATAATGTGTAATTTATTAAGAGCAGCGTATGTTAATCAGAGCCAACCGGGTGAGTTTAAAAAAAAGAATAAAAAGTGTGGCAACGGAAAGGTCAATAATATTGTTTAATGCGGCTTTAATGATTTGCAATTTGTTTTTAACATGAAACCAGGCTGCCTCCTTTTTAATGTCTTGTGAAATATACATGAATATGAATGTCCACGTTTTTGGGATGCGGGTTTGTGTTGACCAGTGTGTGTTTGTTTGTGTGTGTGTATAAGCAACACCTGCGTGTGTTCAAAGAGACGACAACAGTAAGAATCAATTTCTTGTTAAAGATGAGTTCAAGTTGTGTTCAAGCGCACTCCAGACTCATCATCTTAAAAAAACGTTTGCCACCGAACAAACTGGCTGTTGTTTAGACAAACTTACCCCAAAAGCTTGTTTTGCTCTTCAAATATCTTTTGTCACCCTGCATGGAAATCGATGCTAATTCTCGTCAGTAATCAAAGGAATAATTGATTAAGACGCCACGAGAGTGAGCAGTAAAAAGATGTTATGGCTCGGAGTGTTGCTCAGATTGAAAGCGTCATCAGCGAGCGTCTCCTTGAGTGCACATGACACCTGGCTCATTTTGCTGCTGGCTACATGACTGATGTGCGACGTGATGACTCTCTCTTTTTTTTCCTGACACATTTGAAGGCTCGGCCGTTTGTGAAGTTTAGTGACGGGCGTGCCGGCGAGCGCTTTAGCGAGATAAGTCGTTTGACACGCGCACATCACAGCCCGCCACTTCTTGTGTGTCCACGCCGGGTGCTTTTTTTTTTTTTTTTTTCCCACTTCTCAGCTGTCACGACTTGACGCTGACGCGCTCTGAAATGCTGTCAAAACTAAAAATACTGTTAAATTGATCTGGGGCCGCTTAATAAAAAAATAAATTAATTTGCTATTTAAGACGGCAAAAGAAATCCCCCCCCCCCTTTTAGCACGGCGCTGTTGATTAGAGCAATTAGATGTATCCTCCAGAGTGAAGGCCGCATTGAAGCCGCAGTCATTGAACGCAACACGACAGCTGTTACGGCTGACAGGAGACTTTGTCGCTTTGAGACTTGAGCACATTCATAGTAACACACACGCACACACGTTAACCTTTGTATTTGTGTATTTACGGAATGCGTGTGTGCATCTACTGTATCCTATCTGTGTGAATCCACTCTGTGTGTGGGGTGACACACACACTCTCGCACAAAGTAGAGCCGAGTAAGTGTGCCGATCTAGTATTTAAGCGATCTGTAGGATTGCGCTAATTGGACCACGTCTGTTCCAACCATGAAAAACGTCGGCCAATTAAAGCAACGGCACTATGTTGAGCTGACACAAATAGTGACAAAACACTCTGATTGGGAGGAAAATCCCATTCTATATACTCTACTGTATATAGATTTGGTTTCAAGATGGAGAATTTTTCTTTAATTGCTGTCCATGAACGTGAAAGCATGATTGGACACAATTATTTTTTTTATGCAGGGAACAGGACATGAGCTTTTACAAAGAGCAAATTCTCATTAAAAGGCCAACGTAGTGTGTGTTTGCCTTTCTTAGTGTTTCTCCTGTCTGAAACACACACACACACACACTCCATGCAATCCCTGTGGCCAAACATCCCCCTCCCCCTTTTCCCCCGTATGTGTGACCACTTGTCATGGGATGTTTATGGTCCATTGTTTGCGCTGCTGATGATCACTGTCACTGGCCGCTTCCATTACCAGCAACTCTTCTGATGGATGAACACCCCCCTCCCCAATCTCACAGCCCCCAGCTCACATCAGCATCCTTGACCACTTTAAAGCTGTGATTCCCATCCAATTTGACCTAATTGGTCCCAAATTTATTTACCACTAATAATAAGCACCAAAATGTTGCCACCACCCTCCCTTAACATCTTGACAGGGTTGGTGCACCCCAGCTCACCTACGTGCACGCACCCTTGAAAATACACTCTTGTTCCAGATATAGATTATCCTTAATTGTCCGTGTCATCCTCTCCCAAACTTTTTAAAGCGCCACTGACAAAGTTGGCGGGCGCACCTTGGCACCACCCACCCATACATCAAATGGAAATTGTCACTCCAAGCATTGGAGTGTAAATGCAATTTTGGATGGAGAACTTGAAGTGCTAGTTAAAGGAGATGTCTTATCAGCGGGGACACGCAGTGGAACCTCGAACACCGCCCCCTTCGACAGGCGGGGGTGCACCCGGTGAATCCTTAAGCAGCCGCGGCCGATCATAATTGTATTTCATAACTGTCACCGGACGGGAGGTGACGGGAAAGCTATTTGTGTCACTCCGCCGTCTCCATCTCGCTTCTCAATAAAACTCCAATCAGCGGGCAGATTGTTCGCACTGCGCCTCAGAGATTATTAAAAAATCCAAATGGGGGAATTTACGGGTGACAATTAACGGGCGGAGGCTTGATTAATAAAGTTGGCGCGTGGATAGGCGGGGGGAGGATCCGACACGGGGCCGCTTGTCACGGGAGACGACCGTGTCATTCTTTTTGATTAATGGCGCATCATGACCCAGCCTCGATCCCGCCTTCTTCGTCTTCCTATTCAACTTCCCCCGTTCTCACCTCCGCTTGTGTAAAAATAGACCCATTGGACACAGAGTATTTCTTTTTTGCCGTCGGATTGGGGAAGAACTGAGGAGAAAGATTGAGAAAGCAAATTTTGGCCGTCATGTCGCGTCACCGAGCTAACCTTGCCACCGTGTTGAGTCAGCTGTGATTAATTATTGCAGTGAGACTGAGCAATTAGGTCAGGGATGTTTGTGTGCACGTGCGTGTGCGTGTGTCAAACTTTTGGGCAAAATGTTAATTACGCCTGCAACTGACAATTATTTGGGTGATCATTTAATTTGCCATTTAATCAGCGCAACGGCAGGCGTCTGAGAAATGTCACAAAAGTCCTGACAGATGTTGGATGTAATCAGACAGTTGGCGGCCATTTTTTTCCCCCCCAAGTTTACTTACAACATGATGGTTTGGTGTCATATACTAATTATTTACTACTTTCAATATGGAAAAATGTCCGGGACAAAACATTATTTTTCAGCTGTTTGTTTTTCTCTTTAATATTCATTTGTTAAATGTACAATGAAGTAGATTGTAGCAAGACTTTTATGGCTTACCTTCAAAGTAATATTTTCAAACATGCGCACATAAATTCTGGTGTGCGTCGTCGTAGCCGCAAGACGTCAACTTCCCGAGTTTAAGGATGAGAAACCCTCGCACAAAACCTTGATCCCGTAACGAGCATATTTAACAATGATGGCTATATATTTCCCCTCCTTTTTTTCCTCTCCTCGCACTTAAAGAGTCACCGTGTGTAATTTAATTCTTCTTTTCAAGTGCGGGCTCCCCCGAGACGTGGCCCATAGCTGCGCCATCATCGCTCTTGGTGATTATCATTAATGAATGTCGCCCAGGACCATCCCTCAATGTGACTCGCCGAGGAAACACGGGCCCTAATTAAAGGTTCCTATTCATAAATATATGGCTGGAACTATGCGCATGCTCCTTTGAATGTCAGGAAAGAAACTTTTTTTTTTTTCTCCTCCTTTAATTATTAGTATTATTACGGTGACAGCCGGCAGCGAAGTATCTGTGCAATTTGAGATTTGCAGATTTTGGAATTGCAAAGGATTAGTGTGCGCTAATTTGACAGTTAATAGCAACTGTAAATCACAATGTCAGGCACACAGGAAGTTTTGGGGGGGGGGGGGGGGTCTCTAGTGAGTTAAAGTTCCAACCTAATGAGAGCAGAAATGATTTTGAGGGCCTTTTACTATTTTATACCTTCTGAGCTGAGCTAATTATTCATTTTATTTACGTTTTGCATTGTTTGTTTACCCAAAGAGTCAAAAAACGACATTGGGTTAATGTAATTGAAGTTTAGAATTCCAGCCTAGTTTGTCTAAGTTTTAATGTAACGTGTCATGCATAAACGGGATTGTGCCGTCACTGCCATCTTTTCATCATTAAAAGAAAATATAGCCCAAAAGTGACAAAAAAAAGAGGTGAGGATTACCGGGGTTTAATTGCATTGTCAAAAGTAGTGAAACCTGTCTTTTTTTTTTTTTCCCAAGGCGGATGGCGTAAAAGCAGTCACATTCTTTTAATTACGTCCACTTATCTGATAGATGTGTGCAGATAGAACAGAGCTCATGTCAAAGTTAGTCTTTATTAATATTTTTTGAAGACATATAGCATGCATATCCCTGGAGTCAGCCTGTCAATCTGATAGCAGCGGTCATTGATTGGAGATTAACGTGATTTTATTTTATTTCAGGCAGTTCAGAAAAGTTTCAAGTGAAGAAAAAAAAAAATACTCGGCTCTTAAATGTGTGCCATGCAAACTGATTTATTCATGACTGCTAAGAGGTAGGCATTACAATTGTGTCATCATCATTTGCCCCATTAACTTTGCCGTGACTATTAGTGATAAATACTTAATACTATATAAAAAAAAAATCCTCTGAGGAGTCACCTACTTAAACTGCCACCACCAAAAGCCAAACACTTTTTAACAATAGTTTAAAGACAGTATACAAAGTGAATAAATTACAAGTTCAATACATATATTGCAAAAATGATGTTACAAAACCAAATGGAAAAAATACACCAAATATTTTAAGTCCTGGAGTATTTAAAAAGAATGCAAAAATGTTTGGATAAATTCAACAAAATATAATAAATAATACAAAATAAAATAGCAATCATTGTATGCAAATGTGATGAAATACAACATATTTAAAAATGCTCTAAAATAATGTGATTACTATAAATCCTACCACACACATCAAAATAAAAAAATGAACATATAGTTAAAATAGTTTAAAAACCTCCTATTAAAAAAAATAAATAAAAAATCACACTGACTCTCACCTGGTTTTCTCTAAATGCATCCATGTCGTAGCAAGACAGCAAAAGAAGGGGAAACGTGACTATTAATACGTGTCATTTTTTGTTTGTGTAACTACACGCACTGTTCACAACATTAAGCACAGCTGAGCTATCATTGGTGGACAAAACACATGCTTGACACATAATGCAATTTGTGTGTAAGCTCCTACCCCATCATGCAAACTTGATAATTACGTAAAACCAAAGCTTTTTCTCCAACAGGTCACGCACACACACACACACACTACATAAACACACCGGAATGCAGACACATTGTGAGCTTTCTCTCGGGACCCCATGACCCCCCCTGCTGGCCCTACTGAGATTCCTCCAATGCAGCCTTCAAATCTTTCATATATGACATTAGCATGCCTTTAATATTTCATGTTTTTTGTAACTCGACCTCAACGTGCACTGAAATACAACATGTAATGAGAGCCAATAAAGGGCCTGCATTAAATGCAATTATCTGCATCGTAGTGAGAGCTGTTCCTAATTTTTTGATGACCTGATTTTAATACAAAGGCGTGAAACATACTTGCCTTTATTTTATGCACTAATGTGCCAAATGTTTTGGACATCTTGTATGTGTAAGAAAGTGTATAATTTGTAGACATTGTTTATTATAAACGCAACCCAAAAAATCTTTGAAAGGCAAAATCAGGATTTGGTGCCTCATTAAAATTCTCAAACAATATATTCATATTTGTTTAAACATTGCAATGAGTTGTAAACAAGCGAATTGGATCGTGACAGCTCAAAATCCGGATTTTAGTTGCACGGAGCACCTCATTAAAACCATAATGAATGAATCGGTACATATTTTAAACAACACAAAAGCATCTTTTAAAAACTCGGTCAAATTTAAATTGTATCTAGTGTCTTAAAAAAACTAATGCGCTTGATACCAACACACAAAAACAATGTATCTACAATATTAAGCACTAAAGAGCCAAATTCAGGATATTGTTTTGAAAAAGTAAAAATGTTGTATTAAAGCTGCTACTTGCATCAAAGTCATGATAGTAAAAAAAATAAACCTTAAACAGTATAAGGTACAAAATAAATAGTAAAAGGCGCACTGTTAAAAAATACAAAATCTAGTAAGGAGTCATCCCCCCCCCCCCCCAACCTCCTCTTGCAGTGACGTCACCTCTCTCCGTCAATCAGCGTTGCAGGCTGCAGTGACAGACGCGGATGGACACGCGTTGTGTTGCGAGGGCGGTCCTTTCCTTTTCGCCCGCGCTTTTTAGTGAGCCTTGTGTAGCCATGGCGAGCACTCACCGCTAACTTTCTCCATCCGGCCGCTGCGTATTAATATTCCCACTCACGGAAGACATCCTCCTAAATGTTCATCTCCCGTGCGGAGGCATTAGCGATGTAACCCCGCCGCCGTTTGCCCGCTTATATAAACACTTTGCTAACGCTTGCCAACGGCTGGCTAACATAGCCTCCCCCATCCTCCGCCTCCTTGTGGCGCTGGATCGGGGGAGCCCCTCCCCTACGCGTGAAGCCACTGAAGAAAGGTGGAACCAATTAATCTGCCACCTCTTTTGTGCCACTCCAGAAAAAAAAAAAAACTCATCCAACGCCAACTTTAAAAGTAACTCTGAAACTTGAGTTGAAATCCATGGTGGGGGAGCGTTATAAAGTCGTCCGGGATATATAGTTAAACAAATGCTTATTCGTATGTATATATAAAACGAGCATCCAGGCGTTCAACTTTTAGGCCTAGTCATCAGGGTTCCTGGGTTCCATTGAATGTTCTTGCGGCCTTTTACGGCCCACATGCCCTATGTTGAGTACCATCAATGAAAATTACACCTCATACTTTGATATTATTGTCGTTTTCAGATCGTCTGAGTAACGGGGTCGCGTTGTTTTGAGTGACACACTCCATTACATCCAAAAATTCAAAAGAAAGGACTCGTTTTAAGTCAGCCTGTGGTCAGAGCAATTAATTTGATGATGTCATTTCTGCTGAGTCATGTAGCTTTTTCTCTTCCTGGCTAAAAATGGTTTCTTAACAGGCTTGCGTGTATGTTCAGCATAATTACAATTTCAAATGCGCATGCAAAAACAAGTGCAACAATTACACAGAAGCCACAAACCAAAAGAAAGATTTAAAACCTACTTTGTCCGTTATTTGATATGCAAGTTGGTCATCAAGATGAAGGGGAAACAGAAGTCATTTTCGGCGCTACTCGAGGGCTATTCGGAAATATACAAATGTGGAAAACGTTTTGCTACAGTTACATCTCAGGACAACTGTAATTCACATAAGTGCATTTGCACATCGATATTCGAATTGTCATTGGGTTGGGGGGGAAGGACAGAAAATGTCCTTTGATTTTGTAATGACCCATTTACTGCATAATATAGTTCAGTAGTAACAAATGCCTCAGATGTTTTTATCAAGCCTCGGGTAGGGGGGAAAAAAAAAGATCTCCCGATGTACTTGCGTGTGTGTGTGTGCGTGCGTCTGAATGGGTGCGCGGTGGTTGATGTACGGTGGCGGATTGACGGACAGGTGGGCTCCGTCTTGTCAGGGTGACGCGCCTTGAAGGGGTGGAGTAAAAAAGCAGCCGAGAGGCTGGCCCCGGCTGCGCTGCCTTGCGCGTGTCCGTCCATCAGTGCGAGCAGCGCCGTCATCCTCCTCATCCACGGCGCGGAGGAGCTCTGCTCTTTTTCCGCTTCTTCCACGTCTTGTTGTGTTGCGCTTTGTTTGTTTTGCAATCGCCAACAAGCGTATTGACGGAGAGCGTGCGCGCGCGCCTGTGAGCCTCGCGGGCTCGCGCACGCCCAATGACTGACACGCCGTGCGAGCGCAGGCACTAAACGTGTCACTCTCTCTTTTTTTTTCCCTTCTCGCTCCCACAGAGTGTCACGGAAGCTCCCACGGCCCGCAGCACGGAAGCCCCCCCTCGCCCGCCGCTGCCCCCCACGAGAGTTCATGAACAGCTGCCGTACTTTTGGGGCCGCTAAGGTAGGAAATAGTCCCGTCAAAAGAGGGTCTTGCAACGAAGGGGGGCCCGCCTCCCTTCAGTTCCCCGAGCTACCTCCGGCACATCCGCACGGAGCTTTCATGCAACTTCGCGGACCTTCACTCTCCGGGTTTGTTTTTTTTTTTTTTTTTTCCTTGCGGAAATACTCTCTACGAGTAATGCGTTAAAAGCTCCATTTTTATTTTGAAATACTCAAGCAACGCGAAGGACGGATCTACGCGAAGACTCCCGGGACTCGCAGCCGCTTTTTTTTTTTTTTTTTTTTTTTTTTTTTGGGTTGAGCCGTTCGGGGTCTGCATGAAAAGTCCAGCAGCGGCAGCATGCCGAGGAGGAAGCAGCAAGCACCGCGGCGCTCATCAGGTAAAGACACGCGCACACACACACTACACGCACTTAGATCGACGCGACGCGAATCGAACACACTAGAGAGGTGATCTATTTAATCCTAAAATTTAAAAATGTATTTGTAAGGAAAATTGAATTATTTTGTTAGGGGGGCGGGTGTTCAAGGAACAAGAATATTTATTGTGGTAGGGATGTAACGTTAAAGTTAATATTTTACTGTTTGATGTATTCTGAGAAGTAACCGTTGTCATGACCTGTGACACTAATAATTAACTAATTGTTAATGAGTTTATGTTAATGGGAAACAAAACAACTTTAGCATTAGTCTAGATTGTTTCATCTTGATTTTAATGTTCCTATTAAGAAACAAGTTTAGCCAACTTATGTTCTTTTTTTAAAAAATATTTTTAATGTGTGAAAACGTTTGAAGTGTAAAGATAAAGCAGAACCCCCAAAAAGTCTTATTTTCAGCTGGCTCAGGCATTGCCATCCTCGATTTGATGCTTGATTGATCGCCTGTCATGCCGCTGCCTTTCATCTATTCATTGGCGATAAACATCAACCAAATTGTTGGCTACGCATGCGCGAAGCAGCTGGACTCCATGGTCACCCCTTTTATTTTGGGGGGCGGAACCCCACCTGACAAATTGAAAGAAAAGTTCTAAAACTGCGACTGAATATAAGGAGATTAATTCCCCAAAAAGGGATGGGTGGGGGGGTGTCTCCTTGCGTGGGGGGCGGGTGTAGGAGGAAAAGGAGCAGGAGGGGGTTGGGGCGTAGCGAGATCACAGGGGGGAAAAAAAGCAGCCTCTTAACGCCGTGACCTGACCTCTATGTTTGGGAGGTGTCGGACGAGCGGGAGTCGTGACCTGATTTGTAAACGTAGGAAAAAGTAGCCTCCCATGCAAGAGTAGTCCACCAAATATCTCCACCAAGGTGGTTTTTGTTTGCGGGACAAATCGTACCTATCCAGTTTACTGGGAAGAAAAAATATTGTTCGCTTTTTCCTTTGTTTATCTGCAGTGAATTAATGACTTGTACTGGGGAACTTGTGATAGACTTAGTGTAGATATGAGCTTGTTTTTTTTTTTTTTAATTGGTCAGTTTGTGTTTTTGATTGGTCTAACAAAATTTCCGCAGCAGACTCCCACCAGAGGATCTGACGTTCGCCTTGTACACAAAACCCAACGAGGCGAAATGTCGTCGCACTTGTGTGCTTTCACACAGACACACGGCGCCCGCCCTGTGACGTCAGCGGCAATGTCGAACGGGAAATCTTGGCGTGTTGTCGTTTGCACAGAGCAGTAACTTGGGAAGGGGGGGCAAAACATTTGATCACTCCGGCCCAAATGATGACGCTTGTCACTTTTATCACAACGTTGTTGAAATAGCAGATCAAAAAAAAAAAAATTGGACATAGCAACACGGATATGATGACGTATCGTACACGAGCCTTAAATATGGCGTAATCGCCAGCTCGTTATTGTCGGAAAACTATTGCAATATGGAATCATGATTTCCTCCAGTCATTCCATCCTTTCAAAGTCACTCAGACGTTCCTCGCCGGGACTTTTCGGGCCTCCCTAAATATCCTGCTCCCCCGTCTGCGTGATTGACACCCAAATGGCGGCGGAAGTCGTTTGAAGTCCACGCCGCGATGACCAAAGCCGAGCCAACGGAATGCTAAACAGGCGTCGGTGAGGAAATGTGAGGTTAAGCAGACTTAATCAAGGTTGCGGACACGGACACTTTGAAGCGGTCGTGGCTGTAAGGTCTAATTGACAGCGGGCCGTGTTGACGGATGCGCCGCCGTTTGAAGAGCAGGCCGCAAAAGAAGGGCGTTTGGTGCCCCGTTGATCGCCGGCGCTTACTTCCGTCAAGGAGCGTATGGTTTCACTTCATTTGTTTGTGCGCCACTTTATGTCTCTGGCGTTCCTTAGAAAATGTCAATGACGTCACATTTCGATCCGGTTTTGATTCAGATTAAGCAAATATTGATCAAAATGTTATCATTTGTCAGACCTTAATTTTATGTCATATCTTGCATTGTGAAAAAAAAAAACCTATGTCACGGGAGGTTTTCCGGTCCACCGAGTGGCCGACACGCATCCGCCGCATCTAAGCTTACCATGCCGCCGCCGTCCCTCCCTGGGAGCGTGTTTACATCCCCGGGCAAATCTCACCAGATTTGTACCCTGAGGAATAAAACAAAAGCAGGCTCGGCTCCCGCAAAGAAAAGAGGGGATTTCAATGGCTCCGTATGTGTGTGTGCGCATGTGTGTGTGTGCTGCTTCCAATCGGCTCGGTTGCATCAGTGGCAGGGATGCTTTTACTCCCTGTAATGGCACTCAGACGTATCTCCTTTATGGCCGCTGACAATACATCAGTGTTCTCTCATCTGGAACCACATTAGTGCATCTGTTAGTTTTGGCGGAGCCAGCACAGTTAGTTTTTTTTTTTAAAGTTCCTCTTTTTTGCTGCAGTCATTTGTCGTCGTTTACGTGCGCAAGATGGCTGATTAAAATCAACGCAGCTACGTAGAGCGTTTTTTAGGATACGTTCCAGTTTCGAACAGGAAGGCAACAGCAGGCCTTTTAGTGTGACCAAGCATCCTGAGCCAAAAATGTACGAGTTTAGAGAGATTGCTAGCAAAGTGCCATATTAAAAGTAGAGGTTACTATATTTGTCCGTATCAGGCGCCGCCCCGTTTTTGCTCAAAGTCAAAAAAGGCATCTCGACTCTTGCGTTTGCCAGCCACAAAATCTTAAATCAAAGCTCTCCACTCTTTGTAATGAACGTGTCAACTAATCACTCAAGGTGGCAGAGTAATTACACAATGACACAGATTGCGTTACAGTCCCGTGGGGGAGAAGAAGAAGAAGAAGAAGCAGGAAGAAAAAAAAAAGAGGACGAGCAACAGTCCCATTGCACTCTGGGATGGCGACGCCTCGTGGTTCCCGAATGCTGCTCACCATATTACAAGATATCATGTTTTGAAGTTGCCCAATGTTGAAATGATGGTGCAGCAAGGGAAGCCGACTTTGTTGTTGTTGTCGTTAGCCGGCGTGGCGGCGCGGCACCCGACAGCTGTCAGCCACGGAAGGCGGCGAGCATCGCGCTATTAGCACCTCACAGACGCTCCTATCTGGACGCCATCTGATAAAGCGTGCCGCCGCGGGAGGCAATTTTTCAAATACACACCAGAACGCGGCGGCGGCGGCATGCGCATGCGTGCGATTGTGAACGCATCGCCGAGTTTGTCGGATCCACTGATAAGGAAGCGTATGCAAAGTATCATTAAGGGGTGACATTGACTGAAGCGCTCCTTGGATAATGTCTTCAAATAGTGGCCAGGGTTGTTTATTTACTGGCTTGCAGATGGGGGAGGCCTTTATTTGTACACACTGACTACTGGTTTGTGAGGGATGCTTATTTGTCTTGTATCAGGAACGGCGTCTCCCCGGCGGAGGTCACGGTGACGCATGACGGTAGACGAGTAAGACAAGTCAAATATTGCAGAAATTTGGCCGGTCGACCAAGCGACGACGTAAAGGCATTCAGGCCCGCCGCGGCGAGGTAAACCTATCCGCTACTTTAATGAGCTTGAGGGGGAAACAGGAAAGCCTGGCTTTCCACTCCAATGTAACAAAAGATTCCTTGACAGGGAAGCAAGGTCACTTTTTGGACCTTTTTTTTTTTTTTTTTTAAACAAGCAAAACGTTGAGGCATAAATATACCCTGCAGGTAGGACGTCGTCACTAATCAGCGTAGCGTTTGATGCTAATTTGCCGTTTAAAGACATGAAAAACACATCAGAACCGAGTTCAGAGACAGTCGCGTGAGATCACGGCACATTTTTAGTTGTCGGAGCGTGGGACAAAAGGGAAGGAAACGCGGGAGAAAAGTGATGAGTCGTGATTTAGGCAAGATTTTATGGGCTTGTCATGACAGCGGCTTTGCTCGCAGCGCTTTCACACCTTGGCGTTTTTACGATTGTTGTCCACTTTGTGTTACATTTCAATGCGTGTCCTTGTGCGATTGGCGCTGGCATTAGTTTTACTGCCGCCTGATTTGTTTGCACTTAGTTTCATAGCTGGATTTATGATGATTTTTTCCTGCATTTCTTGTTGTTTTCCTTAAGTTCCAAGTGCGGAATCCATGAATTATAATGACAACGTGTTGCAAAATGTCCTTTTTCCCGATCTTCCCGATTCCTTCTAGATGCTACACAACTACTGGCGACGGTTGAATGATAGCTATCAAAAGTGACAGACGAACAGCGCTCGCAGCTGTGGCTGCCGCCGTGGCTTGGACAGGCGTCAATTAAGAAGTGGTGCCGCAGAGGTGCCTGATGTCTTCTCTCACCTTGCGAGGTGCCTTTTCGGAGAAAAACGTTACCCTTGTCTGAGTCGTTTGCACCTGGCGGCAGTAGCCACGCGGATCCGCTATGGTAATCGCTAGCCAGCGTGTTTGTGTAATTCAATTAGTTGTGTGTGTCATTTCTAATCATTCTTGTTATTTACTTTGCACTTTATAAAATAGTTCACAATTAAGACCAAGTACTATAAATCCACACCTAACATTAGAAGGACATAGAGTGACGACGTTTTCCTAGTTTGATGAGTGTGCTATAGCCTAATCAGATCAAGACATGTCAGCGGGACATGTCCGCCCCTGTAAGGAAAAAACAGAAAATGCTAATTTGTCTGCGGAATGAAACCTTCAATTTCCCAGCTGATTTCTGTCCTGACATTCCGGTCACAATTTAGTGTCAGTGACTGAAAGAATGAGATCGTCTGGTTGAAGCGAGGCGCCGCCGCCGCTGCCGCCTCCTCCTCCTGTAAAGCGACCGGCCCGGGACGCCCATTGGCTTCCCATCAGGCACCGCTGCGGTCTCTCAGCTGCTTGTACAAGTCATCACTTTGACAGGATGCTCACTTGTCTTGCTGCAGTGTTTTGTTCAAAGAAAAGAAAGAAACTTCTGCTGCCGTCCATAATGGTAACACACACTGGCGGGAGTATTGCAATCTTTGCTAGCTATTGAGCGTGAATCTTTAGAACAGATAGATTAGTCCGTTAATGTATTCGTGGAATAATGAATGACCATCTTAACCAGTGGCAACATCTCTACTCTAATTGAAAAACTTTATTGATTGCGTTTAATTTGTTGAACAAAGTAACACAAGAACAATCAATGGAATATCTTCGGGAAGACTCGTTTCACGCCTGATGTCTCCTGGGGACTTTCATCCGGATCTGTTATTTTAATAATAATTGGGTGATAGTATATGTAAATGTACAAACATGTGAGTGGGTCTCCTATTGACTGTTACAATTAACAACCGATTCATTGGCCGATTAATATTGGCACCTTTAAAATAATCAAACTAACCAATGTAGTCCTTGTTTTTTGGCTAATTTGATTGTTACACAATAAAACACAAGGAAAAAAAAAGTTATGAAACAAAACAGTCAAACTATGCCTGTAATTCATATCTCCATTGTTGTAAGCGTAAAGGAACCCAAAAAGAAAATATTGTTTTTAATATATCGTATCATTAATCAGTGTGATTCTTGTTGGATTAGTTTAGTGTTTACACCCTCTCTGTATTAGAGTTTAATTCCTCAAAGTAAACAAGTGGGAAAAATCACAGGCAGGCGCCGCTTCTGAAGTCAAAAACTCATGACTGTCACATATTTTCCGAGAGGCCATTTCCTTCGTGCCAGGCAATAAAACATGTCGCTCGCCGAGGGAATCAAAGCATATTTCTGTTGGCGGCGCTCGACGTCAAAGGGAAGCCATTGATCGCTGTTTGCTGGAGGTTACGGCAAAGTCGTGGCTTTGTAGTCTCCTGCTTCACCGCATTGATGGGGTGCGGGGCCGTTAGAACCTTGAGATCCCTTGTCTGTTTGACGAAAAGGTGCCCCCCCCCCCCAGCCCTTCCAAAAAGTTCAAATCTTTGTCTCAGACTTCCTACAGGGTACAGGCAGGGGGTCCTAAGCCCGGCTCTGTAGCGCTAAGTCGTCTGAGCGAACAAACAGCGGGACAGTTCTTTACCTTTGTATCCCATTTAGGGAAGATACTACTGTATCGTTTGTTGGATCTGGCTGGACCAAAAAAAAAATAGCTTAAGAAGCAAGTAGATGGTAAAATTACAGTGACGTAATTGACATAACAATGCGTTTGCTAATTTAGTCTAAGTCATTTTAAAGGAGTCACTTTGAGATGACTCGCTAATTAGCAAGAATTGGATCTGGCTGATTCACGGCATCATTTGCGCTTCCATTCTAGCAATTATCCGGAGTTTATTTAGGGGACATCATCTGGTAAACATGCGCTGGAAGTACAGTCGTGCAAAGATAGCGGAAATAGTCCAAGTAGAAGTAGCGTTGGAACTTTGATGATTTAACCCCATACTGTCAAAACATAATTTGATGTTTGCAAGATTTGTCCATTCAATTGAGTGTTGATGATTGTTTAGAATTGTCGAATAATAATTTAAAATGGCGTGCACTACTTGGCTACTAGTATAGCGTAGTTTTTTTTTTTTTAAAGTGGTATGGAAGCTTAACTGTAATCGGAGTGGGTTTCATAATTCCGGGCATCTTTTATGTACGGAGCGTCTCCGACGGCCTAGACGAAGAAGCACCGGCAGGACAAGGGAAGGAAGAAAGAAAGAAAGAAAGAAAGAAAAGGGGGTAGAGTGACAGCAGACAAGGAAGAATGAGCGGAGGAGGGGGTGGCAGTGGAAAAAGGGGAGGCCAAGCGACAGAAAGAAGTGAAAGAAAAATGAGTTGAGCCATCGGTGAAATAAAGCAAGTGGGAGAAAAGTATCAAGGAAAATGAGGATGGCAGGGGCGGGGGGCCGGGGGGTGAAAGCATTTGGACGTCGAGAGCGGAGAAAGAAAAAGAGAGGGGAGGATGTCACCCATGGCTGCCACTCATCACTCACAGCCTAATGACGCTGTTTTTTTCTCCTCCCCTGCCCGCCAGTCTCCCCCCCCTCCCTCTCCCCGCCGTGGGAGAGAGGACGCTATGAGAGGAGTTTAGTAGGAGGGAACTCAGCCCGACCAAAGGGGGTCACTCAGAGTTCACAACGTCCAGGTGGGGCTCTGTCGTTGTTGTTAAAAGTGTCTGGACGGGGACGGCCATGGTTTACACGAGACGTCCCACTCGAAAAATGACTTATAGTTTGACGTTTTGGGAGACGTTTTGCATACAGACGGGGTCAAAACAAGCCCTGTGGTAGAAAAGGCTGGAAATGTGTCATTTGCATGCCAGGCCAGTAGGGGGTCGTATCCAAAAGCCACCCAGTCGTCATACGTATCGGTTTGGGATTTGACCTTAACGCTTTTAATTGATTTGAAATCATTTGGAGCTGCAGGTGGCTCTCTGCACCCCAGTTTAAGAAGGCCTGATTTAAAGTTGCTTAGGACCTGACGTGGTACTGGCATGTTGTTGTGTGATGCATGTTTGCGTGCGGAGAAAACACTTCCTTCTGGGATTGGCTAGCTTCCCATGCCGAGCTTGTGTGTGTGCGTGTGTGCGTGTCAGCTCCACTTTGTCCTCGCCGTTTCTGGGAAGCGTCAGCCGTTTAGAACTCAAACGGCCTGATTCATTTTTTTTTTTTTTCTCCCTCTGTCCTCCACCACCACCTCCTCCTCGCTCTCCTCCTCGCACCAAATTTGGGGAACAGCTGGGGCGGCCATGACGATGATTTGTCTCCCTCTGCCCGTCCGCTTGACAGCTTTCAGAGCGCGCACATGCTCGTACGCCGTCGCTAATAAGCACACACACGGCGATACACACTGTAAGACACGTAGCCTTATACAGAGGCCATGTTTTTGCTGGCCGCTGCCAAAACACGGCCATTTCCTTTAAGCCAGGCCAGCCATACATCAGTGTGGGGCCTCCTGGCCCGGATGGCAGGGGCTGACAGAATGACACGTGTCATTTATCAAACGAGGGGGCGCCGGGCCGGGCCGGGCGGGGGTCTCAGACTGAGTCCCCGCATCCACAGCAGTCTTTCATGGGATGCATGGCCACAGCCCATGAACTCATGTCTCATGATGGCTCAAGAAAAACAAATATATATACGGTTAGAGCCACATGCACTATAATCAGAGAACTAGAAAAAGATTCTTGACAATGCTTTGAACACATTGGAACTTACCTAGTTGTGAAGTGTTCCTTCGAGGCGATTCTCACTCCCTTTCTGGCAAGAACAGGGAGACCATCATATATCAATTTGAGCAAAGCAATGCAAAAGTTCCTCAAAGGAGTCAGACGTGCTTGCTTCAAGTTTTTTTTTAATGATTCTTCCAAAGCTTTATAGCCATTTTGCTAAGCATTGGGATAACCAATTACTGTTAGCAGACTTAGTCATTGCTAAATGTCCACAAGAGTTGCAGGTATCATTTCTGTCCACTCGGGGTCACCATCCTCGCGATACACACGATATTTGACTATGACTTTGAGTGTGTGTGGCTTTGTACAAGGCTTTGCTGTATATGAGTGAGTTGTGCTTTGTGACTCTCCAAGCCCAGTTCTGCACGCCGCCCCAGTCGCGCCGCCATACGCCTCTCTCCCTCCTTCATCACGTCCTCTTCTGTGATCTCACCCCGCCGGTCGACCCTCCCCCCCTAACCCCCACCCTCCCCGTCGTCTCCTCTTTCAAGCGCCCGTTCATTTGTCTTCATAAGCCTAATTTATTCGCCGGGCCCGCAGATGCGCGCTGACACACATCAGTCTCCCTCCCACGCCACGTGACGCACACTCCCTGGGCGCAC